>NC_042957.1:4898050-5253050 GCF_901001165.1 Salmo trutta | reverse complement strand
ATATTATAATATACAGGTAGGGTAGACAGGTATATTATAATATACAGGTAGGGAGAGACTGGTATATTATAATATAGGGTTAGGGGTAGACTGGTATATTATAATATACAGGGAGGGGTAGACTGGTATATTATAATATACAGGTAGGGTACACAAGTATATTATAATATACAGGTAGGGGAGGACTGGTATATTATAATATAGGGGTAGGGGTAGACTGGTATATTATAATATACAGGTAGGGGTAGACTGGTATATTATAATACACAGGTAGGGGTAGACTGGTATATTATAATATACAGGTAGGGTAGACAGGTATATTATAATATACAGGTAGGGGTAGACTGGTATATTATAATATACAGGTAGGAGTAGACTGGTATATTATAATATACAGGTAGGGGTAGACTGGTATAATATACAGGTAGGGGTAGACTGGTATAATATACAGGTAGGGGTAGACTGGTATATTATAATATACAGGTAGGGGTAGACTGGTATAATATACAGGTAGGGGTAGACTGGTATATTATAATATACAGGTAGGGGTAGACTGGTATATTATAATATACAGGTAGGGTAGACTGGTATATTATAATATACAGGTAGGGGTAGACTGGTATATTATAATATACAGGTAGGGGTAGACTGGTATATTATAATATACAGGTAGGGGTAGACTGGTATATTATAATATACAGGTAGGGGTAGACTGGTATATTATAATATACAGGTAGGGGTAGACTGGTATAATATAATATACAGGTAGGGGTAGACAGGTATATTATAATATACAGGTAGGGGTAGACTGGTATATGATAATATACAGGTAGGGTAACAGGTATATTATAATATACAGGTAGGGGGAGACTGGTATATTATAATATACAGGTAGGGATAGACTGGTATATTATAATATACAGGTAGGGGTAGACTGGTATATTATAATATACAGGTAGGGGTAGACTGGTATATTATAATATACAGGTAGGGGTAGACTGGTATATTATAAAATACAGGTAGGGGAAGAGACTGGTATATTATAATATACAGGTAGGGGGAGACTGGTATATTATAATATACAGGTAGGGGTAGTCTGGTATATTATAATATACAGGTAGGGGTAGACTGGTATATTATAATATACAGGTAGGGTAAACAGGTATATTATAATATACAGGTAGGGAGAGACTGGTATATTATAATATAGGGTTAGGGGTAGACTGGTATATTATAATATACAGGGAGGGGTAGACTGGTATATTATAATATACAGGTAGGGTACACAGGTATATTATAATATACAGGTAGGGGAGGACTGGTATATTATAATATAGGGGTAGGGGTAGACTGGTATATTATAATATACAGGTAGGGGTAGACAGGTATATTATAATATACAGGTAGGGGGAGTCTGGTATATTATAATATACAGGTAGGGATAGACTGGTATATTATAATATACAGGTAGGAGTAGACTGGTATATTATAATATACAGGTGGGGTAGACTGGTATATTATAATATACAGGTAGGGGTAGACTGGTATATTATAATATACAGGTAGGGGTAGACTGGTATATTATAATATACAGGTAGGGATAGACTGGTATATTATAATATACAGGTAGGGTACACAGGTATATTATAATATACAGGTAAGGGTAGACTGGTATGTTATAATATACAGGTAGGGGTAGACTGGTATATTATAATATACAGGTGGGGGTAGACTGGTATATTATAATATACAGGTAGGTGTAGTCTGGTATATTATAACATACAGGTAGGGGTAGACTGGTATATTATAATATACAGGTAGGGTACACAGGTATATTATAATATACAGGTAAGGGTAGACTGGTATGTTATAATATACAGGTAGGGGTAGACTGGTATATTATAATATACAGGTAGGGGTAGACTGGTATATTATAATATACAGGTAGGGGTAGTCTGGTATATTATAATATACAGGTAGGGGGAGACTGGTATATTATAATATACAGGTAGGAGTAGACTGGTATAATATACAGGTAGGGGTAGACTGGTATAATACACAGGTAGGGGTAGACTGGTATAATATACAGGTAGGGATAGACTGGTATATTATAATATACAGGTAGGGTGGGACTGGTATATTATAATATACAGGTAGGGGTAGACTGGTATATTATCATATACAGGTAGGGGGAGACTGATATATTATAATATACAGGTAGGGTTAGACAGGTATATTATAATATACAGGTAGGGGTAGACTGGTATATTATAATATACAGGTAGGGTTAGACTGGTATATTATAATATACAGGTAGGGTTAGACTGGTATATTATAATATACAGGTAAGGGTAGACTGGTATGTTATAATATACAGGTAGGGGTAGACAGGTATATTATAATATACAGGTAGGAGTAGACTGGTATATTATAAAATACAGGTAGGCAAGACTGGTATATTAGAATATACAGGTAGGGGTAGACTGGTATATTATAATATACAGGTAGGGGGAGACTGGTATATTATAATATACAGGTAGGGTTAGACAGGTATATTATAATATACAGGTAGGGTTAGACAGGTATATTATAATATACAGGTAGGGGTATACAGGTATAATATACAGGTAGGGTTAGATAGGTATAATATAGAGGTAGGGGTAGACAGGTATATCATATCTTATATTGGGGTAGTTTGGTAGGGTTGTACATAGGGATGCAAATTTCAGGTAATTTTTTTCCCAAATTCCCAGGTATTCCATAAATCCCAGTTTTGGGACTGGATTTTCTGCTTATTCCCTCCTGAATTTTACAACTTTAGTTAGGCAGGTGTATGATGAAACCATATACTGAGGTGTTTTGACATGCCGTGGGTATGATGTTCAATAAAGCTGAAACTCGATTTCTGATTACATTTTTATTATTTGTACTTTTTAAATAAATACATAATTTTAGTCTACCCGTTATTGCAGCACTGCTGCGGTTATGGTACTGGAGATGAGAATTCCATTGTTTTAACATATACTTGGGGTCTGACATCAGGAGGGTTTGAAGGTTTCAAAATGTGGATATGCTCAACCCATAGAGATAAATAGAGATCACTACTTGGAAATAACCTTTTTTTTTTTTTTTTTTTTCATTGACATTGCCATCGAGGACTTCCACCATCTTAAAGTAGTCAACTGGGTGGGACTTCCTATCGGTTAAGGAAGGATCACATAATTCCATCCATGTCATCAGGAGGGATCAGCCAATGAATTATACTCGCGAGCAAACATTGCATAACTGCAGGTGACAGTAAATAGTCAACCTTGGCTTTATACCTGTTCAAACAACACAATCTAGGTGGCAGTATACACGTTTTCAGTTGCTTCAACTCATAGTAGTAGAAGAAGAAGAAAATTGACTACTTAAAAACTTTTTTTATTTCACCTTTTATTTAACCAGGTAGGCCAGTTGAGAACAAGTTCTCATTTGCAACTGCGACCTGGCCAAGATACAGCAAAGCAGTTCGACACAAACAACAACACAGAGTTACACATGGAATAAACAAGCGTACAGTCAATAACAAAATAGAAAAAAAAGAAAGTCTATATACAGTGTGTGCAAATGGCGTGAGGAGGTAAGGCAATAAATAGCCAATAGTAGCGAAGTAATTACAATTTAGCAAATTAACACTGGAGTGATAGATGAGCAGATGATGATGTGCAAGTAGAAATACTGGTGTGCAAAAGAGCAGAAAAGTAAATAAAAACAATATGGGGATGAGGTAGGTAGATTGGGTGGTCTATTTACAGATGGGCTATGTACAGCTGCAGCGATCGGTTAGCTGCTCAGATAGCTGATGTTTAAAGTTAGTGAGGGAAATGTAAGTCTCCAGCTTCAGCGATTTTTGCAATTTGTTCCAGTCATTGGCAGCAGAGAACTGGAAGGAAAGGCGGCCAAAGGAGAAGTTGGCTTTGGGGGTGACCAGTGAGATATACCTGCTGGAGTGCGTGCTACGGGTGGGTGTTGTTATCGTGACCAGTGAGCTGAGATAAGGAGGAGCTTAACCTAGCATAGACTTATAGATCTACCTGGAGCCAGTGGGTCTGGCGATGAATATGTAGCGAGGGCCAGCCGACTAGAGCATACAGGTCGCAGTGGTGGGTGGTATAAGGTGCTTTGGTGACAAAACATTTGGCACTGTGATAGACTGCATCCAGTTTGCTGAGTAGAGTATTGGAAGCTATTTTGTAAATGACATCGCCGAAGTAGAGGATCGGTCGGATAGTCAATTTTACGAGTGTATGGCGATGGCCTCAATGCTGCTGCCCATGTTCTCACAGATGACATAATGGGGACATATACAAAGAAGAGTCGTCTAACTAAGTCTATGGCTCATCCCGAAACACAGGCACTGGGAAGACCTCCCTACTGAGGGTCCTGAACCGCCTGTGGGAGGCCGACAGCGGCTATGTCCAGATGACGACGTGTTTTGGTCCCAGGGGAATCCTCTTTCTGCCTCAGAAACCCTACCTCACAGACGGAACGCTCAGAGAACAGGTAAGTACTATATTACCCAGAAACCCTACCTGATGGAACACTCAGAGAACAGGTAAGTACTATATTACCCAGAAACCCTACCTGATGGAACACTCAGAGAACAGGTAAGTACTATATTACCCAGAAACCCTACCTGATGGAACACTCAAAGAACAGGTAAGTACTATATTACCCAGAAACCCTACCTGACTGACGGAACACTCGGAGAACAGGTAAGTACTATATTACCCAGAAACCCTACCTGACTGACGGAACACTCGGAGAACAGGTAAGTACTATATTACCCAGAAACCCTACCTGACTGACGGAACGCTCAGAGAACAGGTAAGTACTATATTACCCAGAAACCCTACCTGACTGACGGAACACTCAGAGAACAGGTAAGTACTATATTACCCAGAAACCCTACCTGATGGAACACTCAGAGAACAGGTAAGTACTATATTACCCAGAAACCCTACCTGATGGAACACTCAGAGAACAGGTAAGTACTATATTACCCAGAAAACCTACCTGATGGAACACTCAGAGAACAGGTAAGTACTATATTACCCAGAAACCCTACCTGACTGAACACTCAGAGAACAGGTAAGTACTACACTGCTCAAAAAAATAAAGGGAACACTAAAATAACACATCCTAGATCTGAATGAATGAAATAATCTTATTAAATACATTTTTTTTTACATAGTTGAATGTGCTGACAACAAAATCACACAAAAATAATCAATGGAAATCCAATTTATCAACCCATGGAGGTCTGGATTTGGAGTCACACTCAAAATTAAAGTGGAAAACCACACAACAGGCTGATCCAACTTTGATGTAATGTCCTTAAAACAAGCCAAAATGAGGCTCAGTAGTGTGTGTGGCCTCCAACTCCTGGACAGTCTGTGGTGCAACGTGGCGTTGGTGGATGGAGCGAGACATGATGTCCCAGATGTGCTCAATTGGATTCAGGTCTGGGGAACGGGCGGGCCAGTCCATAGCATCAATGCCTTCCTCTTGCAGGAACTGCTGACACACTCCAGTCACATGAGGTCTAGCATTGTCTTGCATTAGGAGGAACCCAGGGCCAACCGCACCAGCATATGGTCTCACAAGGGGTCTGAGGATCTCATCTCGGTACCTAATGGCAGTCAGGCTACCTCTGGCGAACACATGGAGGGCTGTGCGGCCCCCCAAAGAAATGCCACCCCACACCATGACTGACCCACCGCCGAACCGGTCATGCTGGAGGATGTTGCAGGCAGCAGAATGTTCTCCACGGCATCTCCAGACTGTCACGTCTGTCACATGTGCTCAGTGTGAACCTGCTTTCATCTGTGAAGAGCACAGGGCGCCAGTGGCGAATTTGCCAATCTTGGTGTTCTCTGGCAAATGCCAAATGTCCTGCACGGTGTTGGGCTGTAAGCACAACCCCCACCTGTGGATGTCGGGCCCTCATACCACCCTCATGGAGTCTGTTTCTGACCGTTTGAGCAGACACATGCACATTTGTGGCCTGCTGGAGGTCATTTTGCAGGGCTCTGGCAGTGCTTCTCCTGCTCCTCCTTGCACAAAGGCGGAGGTAGCGGTCCTGCTGCTGGGTTGTTGCCCTCCTACGGCCTCCTCCACGTCTCCTGATGTACTGGCCTGTCTCCTGGTAGCGCCTCCATGCTCTGGACACTACGCTGACAGACACAGCAAACCTTCTTGCCACAGCTCGCATTGATGTGCCATCCTGGATGAGCTGCACTACCTGAGCCACTTGTGTGGGTTGTAGACTCCGTCTCATGCTACCACTAGAGTGAAAGCACCGCTAGCATTCAAAAGTGACCAAAACATCAGCCAGGAAGCATAGGAACTGAGAAGTGGTCTGTGGTCACCACCTGCAGAACCACTCCTTTATTGGGGGTGTCTTGCTAATTGCCTATAATTTCCACCTGTTGTCTATACCATTTGCACAACAGCATGTGAAATGTATTGTCAATCAGTGTTGCTTCCTAAGTGGACAGTTTGATTTCACAGAAGTGTGATTGACTTGGAGTTACATTGTGTTGTTTAAGTGTTCCCTTTTATTTTTTTGAGCAGTGTATATTACCCAGAAACCCTACCTGATGGAACACTCAGAGAACAGCTAGACAACATTTAATTTGTTTGTTTTGTTCATTCATACTTTGCTCACAACCCTACTCAGCAGGTGAGGAAGATCGCACTAGTGCAACAGAATTGAACTAACTTATTTTTTCCTCTCTTCAACAGGTGATCTACCCTCTGAAGGAGATCTACCCCGAATCAGGTACGGTCTTGTGAAAATGGCATTCTCAGGGCCCCATTTTGACATTAAGAGAAGGTGTCACTAGGACGCAATAGTACTACATATACCCCCCCCCCCCTAAAAAATAACTTCTCAGTGTTAAAGCCATGACGTTGTCTTTTCACAGGGTCGGTGGACGATGAGAGAATCATACAGTACCTGGAACTAGCTGGAGTGGTAAGTGTATATTAGCATACTTACGGTCTTACTCTGTTCCCGTGTGGCTCAGTTGGTAGAGCATGGTGTTTGTGTAACAGATGTATATCGTACTCTCCTTGCGTTGTGTTTTCTCCTAATAAATCACATCAGCCAGTGGTCCCAGTTGAGCATAATTTATTCCTGTTGTTAAATGAGAAACAGCACGGTAGTTGTGCAGGGCTTAATGATACTGATGGCTGTCGATGGCAAAAGCCCTTGCATCACATTTTCATACTGGGAAGACCTGACGTTCGCGATCTCCCCCTATCTGTAAGCGGGGCCAATCACAACACACCTTATTGTCATCAGTTGAACCAACCAATACGAATGCTTGAACATTAAGTACACATTGCTTTAGAGGCAAGTGGAAACATAACCAACCCTGTTACATTCTCCCCTGCTGAATTACACTTGCACACTATAAAGAAACAAAATGAGGTACGCAATACCTTGCAATACATATGTCACCAAATATTCCAGTGCAAAGACTATTCTCCAAAGAGAATTAGGGGAATTCAAAGACCCCGTAGGAAAACATGCCTGTTACATGTTCAGTACACTCAGTGACAATGAGAACCTCACAGAAAAACCTTGGTCTACTTGACCTCTGACCCATGACCTCCATGGGGTCTCTTGAATGAGAAAAAAAAGAAGAAAAAAAAAGGAGAAAAAAAAAGAAATGGACTACAGACTTGGATTCTAATCCTACACCCACACAGGTATTCTAATGAATTCTGTATGAAAAACCCTCTGTGTCTGCATAGTCTCTATGAGTCTCACTGGGCGTCTCTTAACCCGACCAGCCGCTGACCTGACAGGCCTAACAGAGTTATTACGTTTAACCTGTTCACCTACAACCACCACTGGTGGGTCACTTTCCACAGTCGGTGGATAGTCAAGGTCAAGGGTTCTGTGACTGTTGCTGGAGCTTGTGCTACCAGCGGCATCTTCAGAATGCCTTTCTTCTTCAGAGGGTTCGGACATTTCTTCTCCAAAGGTTAGCTCTGACACGCTTGTGCCACCAGTGGCACCCTCAGAATGTGGTGAGTTCTGAGGGTCCCTCGCCAGTGGCCCATCTTCCACCACATCTGGGGTTTCTTTTTCAGAGTGCTCCGGCTGTCCTTCCCCCGAGGTCTGTTCTGATACCCACACACTAGTCCTCTCACCAATGTCCATTTCTGGTATATCGTTCACGGATGAGTCCTCCATCTCCTCACGGTCTCCCATATTAGGTGTCTCCAAGGCAGTGTCAGGTAGAGGCAAGAAGTTTACAGGCATTATCAGATTACGGTGGACCGTTTTCTCCTGGCCAGTCGACATGTTCTGTATACTGAAGATGTGGATCTCCCTATTCTTCTCCGTAACAATATAGAGGTTGTTCTCCCAACGATCCGCCAGCTTCCTCTTTCCACGTTCACCCTTATTCGCCAGCAGCACCCGATCACCGACCT
Source organism: Salmo trutta (assembly GCF_901001165.1). NCBI lineage: Eukaryota > Metazoa > Chordata > Actinopteri > Salmoniformes > Salmonidae > Salmo > Salmo trutta. Next base: position 5,244,557 of record NC_042957.1, on the reverse strand, counting down.
CCACTGGAGCCCCCCTGATCTTCCTGTTGTAGAGGCCCGCATGCCTCTTCAGCTGTTTGGTTGCCGACACCTGTACCGTCTCCATGGCCTCCCTCAGGTCTCTCGTCAGGGACTTTATGTACTCGTCATAGTCTACAACCTCTGAGTCTTGCAGCACCGTACCAAACATCATGTCGACAGGCAGACGTGGGGTTCTCCCAAACATCAACTGGAAAGGGGCGTAGCCCGTGGTTTCATGGACCGTACAGTTGTAGGCAAAGGTCAATGACTTCAGCTTCTGGGGCCACCTGTGCTTCGCTCTTGTAGGTAAAGCCCTGATCATGTTTCCCAGCGTTCTATTGAACCTTTCGACTCCCCCGTTCCCCATTGGATGGTAGGGAGTTGTGTGCGACTTCTGGACTCCTGCAGCACTCAACAACTCAGCAATCAATTTACTTTCAAAGTTGGCCCCTTGGTCAGAGTGGATACGACGAGGAAAACCATACACACAGAAGATGTTGTTCCATAGCTGAAGGGCCACTGCTTTAGCTGATTGGTTCGGACACAAGAAGGCATGGGCCATCTTAGTAAAATGGTCAGTGACGACCAGGACATCCAAGGACTTGTTGTTGGAGTCTTCAGCAGACCAGAAGTCCACGCACACCAACTCGAGGGGCTCAGTCGTGATGATGTTCTCCAGTGGAGCTCTGGCCTCTGGCTTGGGGGCCTTACTGAACACACACCTCTTGCAGGTCTTGACATACTCTCTGACATCCGACTCCAGACCATGCCAGAAGAACCTCTGTCTCGTCAAGTACAACGTCCGCTGTTGCCCCTGATGACCGGCTTCATCATGGACACCCTTCAAAACTGTCGCCCTCATTGAGGTGGGTACTACATACTGGTACGTCTTCTTCTTTGACAGCAAACTTTTGGTAACGCGATACAGTACACCCATTTTTAGAGTGAGCTTCTCCCAGGTCTTCAGAATCCGCAGAGCCTCGAGAGGTTCATGGCCACGTTCCCTCCTAGAAGGTCTACGGCCCCTGTCCACGTAGAAGACAACTCTGGCGAGAGCGTCATCCTGGCGCTGCTTTGATATCAGGTCGTCACGGGATAGCACTCTCACATCTGACATCTCAGACGGCACCAGTGACTGAGTGAGCTGAGGCAGTAGCAGCGCACAGTTCTGTAGACCAGCCTCCCCTCGCGACCTCAGGACTGCTGACACCGCTTCCTTTGACAGAGAACCAGGAGAAGGATAGGAGGAGGTTTGGCAGTCCATGACAATTTCACAGGCATCTGCCTCAATTGACGGTGAGCAGCTTTCGAGGTCGAATGGGTGGGTCGACCAGCGGAACACATCTTGCACCTTCTCAGCACGTACTCCCGCAGCTTCTTCCAGCAAGGCCTTGTATGGAACCCTTGTGATGCGGCGGAGAGCACTCGGCTGCACAAATGGCTGTCTACTGAGTGCATCAGCAATGACATTTTTGGGACCGGGAATGTACTTGATGTCAAACTCGAATGGAGCAAGTTTAGCAACCCATCTCTGTTCACAGGCGTCCAATTTGGGCTTGGACAGGATGTACGTTAATGGGTTGTTGTCTGTCCATACAGTAAAAGCCTTGCCCCTTAGCCAATGACTAAATTTCTCACAGACAGCCCACCGTAAAGCAAAAAACTCTAACCTATGGGCAGGATACTTTGACTGTGCATAAGTAAGTGATTTGCTAGCGAATGCTACCGGTCTGGCTGCAGACCCATCCTCTGGCACCTGGGAAAGGACAGCACCTAATCCATTACTAGATGCATCTACAGACAGCAAGAAAGGTCTACTAAAATCAGGGTGGGCTAGCATGACCTGATCGAGGAGAGCTTGTTTCAACTGACTAAAGGCCTGTTTGCACTCACCAGTCCAGTCTGCTGCTGTGAGTTTCCTATGTATTCCTCTTTTCCTCTTGCCTTTCCCGTGGCGTGGTGCCTTCGTCCCCGTTGTCAGCCCATGCAGCGGCTTAGCGATGGTGGAGCACCCCTCAATGAACTGCTGGTAATAGACTATCATTCCGAGAAAGGACCGAATCTTCCCCTGGGAAGGCACGTCCGTGTTATCCTCCATGAGATCCTTCTCTGTCATCCCTGTAATAGCCGTCACTTTTTCTGGGTCTGTGGCCACACCTCCTTCACTGATGACATGCCCCAAGAACCGCACTGACCTCTTCATGAAATGGCATTTCTTTGGAGACAATTTCAGATTATGGGCTTTGAGACGCTCAAAAACTGACTCCAAGCGTTGCAATCCAAGTTCTTCAGTCGGGGCAAAAACCAGCACATCGTCCAGGTAGCATAGGAGGCTAGAAAAATTTTGATCCCCAAAAATGCTCAACATCATCCTCATGAATGTAGCTGGGCTGTTGCATAGTCCTTGTGGAAGACGGTTATATTCATATAACCCAAAAGGAGAAGTGAAGGCTGTAAACTTCTTGTCGTCTTCATGCACCTCCACATTGTAGTAGCCGGAGGTCAAATCCATTGTAGAGAAGAAAGCATTGCCACCCAGGGCCGCCAGAGCATCAGCTTGGTGAGGTAGAGGGTGGGCATCCTTTACGGTGCGAGCATTGAGCCATCGGAAGTCTGTACACAGTCTCAGATCACCAGACTTCTTCCAGACCAGGACGAGTGGGGAGGCATACTCACTGCTGGATTTCCTGATTATCTCTCGCTCTTCCGTCTCATCCAAGGCCTGCCTGAGCTTGTCATAATGGTTAGGGGAGAGCCTACGGTAAGGTAGCCTAAAAGGCTTAGTGTCACTGAGTCTGATGCGATGGACATATCCCGTAGCCTTCCCGCAATCTAGTTTGTGCCGGGAGAAGATAGACTCGTAGCGGGCTATTAGCTGAACTAGCCTGGCCTTACACTGTTGCGACAACTGAGTGGACTCAATGTCAATGTCACCTAACCCTAACTCGTGCAACACCTCACTTGTGACTCTGTGCGGGTTGACGGTACTGTCAACGGTCAAGCTATCTCCACTACCATTGTCAAAGTCTGGATTGTCATCCATTTTGTGTACCTGCTGCACCAGGGGGACCGGTTTGACAGTGGGCCCATCCATATAGTCAGTGTCAAAGTCCTCTAATGCCATGCAAGGAAAAACATCCGCTATCTTGGCATTCCGTCTCACCGTTACTGGCTTTGGTGAGGGGTTGATAACTTTGACAGGGACCCAGCCATCGCTCCACAATGTCGCTACTGTTCTCCCCACTAGAATGTTTTTTGGCCTTGAGCGTGCCCTCGTAGGCTCAATAACGACAGCACTGCCTGCGGATACATTTTGAGGCGTACACAGCCGGCCCCAGACTAAATGTTCCTGCATAGGCTCCAATGTGACCGCCCGCTTCAGCCTTACTGTGCCCACTCTTTCTGGCACTTCAGTCCCTTTCCATCTCTCTACATTAGCCAGCAGACGGAACAGTTTGTCATCTCCATTGTGTTCAGATGATGACATCTTCTCCCAGAAGTCACCAGTCGTCTTCAGCTCCCTGATGAGGTGTTTAATCACGTTGCTGCCCAGGATAAGCTCATCACGTTGGCCATCCACTACTAGAACAGGGACAGAGACACTGCTGCCATACACAGACAGATTCAGTTCACACACACCTACAGGCTTGGTCTTCAACCCCCCGCAGCCAACCAACACCACTTCAGTTGGACTGAGGGAGCCACTCTTGATCACACCTGCTTTCTCAAGGCGTGGCACCACTGTTGAGCTCAATGTGCATGCCATAGAACCGCTGTCAATCATAGCGCTCACCTCTATAACATCCCCCAGTAACACACTAGTATAGAAGAGTTCATCGTTGTGGAGCACTCTCTGTGTATTTTGCATAACAACTTTTTCGTTCGACTTGACTTCATCACAAACATTTGAATATACTGACTCTAGATCTACACCACTAACTGATTGGGGCACCTCACAAGGCCCAGCACTTCCCCCCATCCCGTGCGGGCCAGCTAGTTTTCCTGCCGCTGTGTCGTGTCGCTGTTTGATGGAGTGACGGGAGTTACCGATGAAGTGCGAGGGCATTCTTGACGTGAGTGCCCAGCTGCATAACAGAGGAAGCATAGGTGGTTAGAATAACAATGATCCATTGTGCTGTGATTCGCATCACCACACACTTTGCATTGCAAAGACGGGTTCACCCTTCTCCTGGGCCTCCCCTGGAAACGGTTATCATAGCCGCCTACAGGTTGCTGTGGCCTCTGCTCCAAGACCCGTTCAAGCATGCCAATCACCCGATCCAATGCCTCGGATGAGCCAGTTGTGGGCTGCTGCAAGGGGTCCGGACAGTTTGCAACAGCTGACACTGGCCTACTTACTTCCTGCGTCAGTGTGGTGACCAGTGGGGCCAGCCGCAAGGGACGTGGAGCCTTGCACTTCCTCTGGTACTCCTCCAGCCTGCCATGGACCTCCGCAACCGTCCACTCATGCAATGGTTTGCACATGAATATCAATGACAGCTCTGGGTTCGGACAGTGCTTGATGAACATGACAGTCAGAACACGTGATGGATTGTCTAGCTCCTTGTTCTGCCTCTTCAAACACTCCTCTGCCACCTCTATGGCCCTGTTCAGTCTGATCCAGTAGTCAAATGGAGTCTCCCCTTCCATTGGCAACGTAGAATAAACATCAGCTAGGGGCATGTCGGAGTTGACTGTGTCGCTAAAGTGACGCTTCAGAATGTCAATAACTGGTCTAGGGCCCTGGCTTAAGTCAACTGGGTTACTGCGAAGGCTCACTCTTACCACGTCACGTGCCCGCCCTGACAGTTTACCCAAAACTTCATCTGACCTCTCCTGCCCATCATAGCCCTTCCTCTGCATGTACGCCAACAGGGTCTCCTCCCACTCATGCACTGTGCATTTCTCTGAACCATCCCCCCTGAAACACACTGGTTCCCTGACATCATTTTTCACCACTACATTTAGACTAGAGCTGGCCCCAGCCATGGTACCACCAACATAATCGACCTTCTGTCCTACCCCATCTCCCATAGCCTTTGATTCCAAACAAGAGGCAATATTTTCACCTATGGAGTGACCTATCTGCTTAACAATGTCTGCCAGGAAATCCATAGAGACATCCTCCTTCCTAGGACTATGTGAAACTGGCTCGAATGCACTGAGTTGAGGTAGCTCTAAATCATGTGGAAAGCGCACACTTGCCTGTGCAGTTGGCCTGGCCAGAGGTGTGGAAGTAACTGGAGAAATAGCTGCCCCCCTACCCACTGGCGGTGAAGGGTTAAACATGAAAACTCCCCTACCTCTCCCAAAACCTTCCATTTTTAAATAAAATTAAAATATATATATATATATTTTTTTAATGTAAATATTTAGACAAAAAAAATCAATCAATATGAACAATTCTATCAAATCGAAATGAACATAATCCACCCAAAACAAACGTTCAGTAGTAGATGTCTAACAAGACCAAGAATCAACACAGAAAAGTAACAAGAAACGCCATCATAAATAGTTGTCGCCACCGTGTGGTAGAAAATGGCGTTGCCCTCACGTTAATTGGCTTCGGAAGGTTACTAGCATAACAGCACAATTACATCACTAAATAATCATAGCATCACCACATACAAGTAATAACCAGTACATTATATTTCCCCCACTCACTCATGCTACCAGGAGCTCCCTGAGAATTCCACTTGTGCAGAAAGCGAAACCTAGCCCTCTGGCGTGCATCAGCAACCGCAGTACTTCTTGAAGCCGGGTCTCGGATCCCTCCACGTGACGTCCGGCGAAGACAAGAAGACGAGTCACGGCACCAGTGTAACAGATGTATATCGTACTCTCCTTGCGTTGTGTTTTCTCCTAATAAATCACATCAGCCAGTGGTCCCAGTTGAGCATCATTTATTCCTGTTGTTAAATGAGAAACAGCACGGTAGTTGTGCAGGGCTTAATGATACTGATGGCTGTCGATGGCAAAAGCCCTTGCATCACATTTTCATACTGGGAAGACCTGACGTTCGCGATCTCCCCCTATCTGCAAGCGGGGCCAATCACAACACACCTTATTGTCATCAGTTGAACCAACCAATACGAATGCTTGAACATTAAGTACACATTGCTTTAGAGGCAAGTGGAAACATAACCAACCCTGTTACATTTGCAACACCAGGGTTGTGGGTTCGATTCCCACGGGGGATCAGTACGTGAAGAAAAATAAAAAATGTATGAAATGTATGCATTCACTACTATAAGTCGCTCTGGATAAGAGCGTCTGCTAAATGACTAAAATGTAAAAATGTATGTTTTACCTCTATTTACGGTATTCTAAGGATATGTCCTAACCTGAACCCCTCTCTGATGTTCTAGTCTAGTCTCCTGAAGAGAACAGGAGGACTGGATGAGCCTGTAGACTGGAACTGGTAAGAAACAAACAAATGTGGTCGTGACTTTCTTGTACCCGTAGTACTACAGTACATATACAGTCAGGTCGAAAAAGATGGGCATCCTTGATAAAGATAAAAGACTTTAAAATAACCAATACAAATATTGAGCTATATTGTATGCTACATGCCTACGTACAGACTTGAAATCATTGGCCACTCTAACAAATGGATCACTAGTCACTTTTATTAACGCCACTTTAATAATGATGTTTACATATCTTGCACTACTCATCCCAGATGTATATACTGTATTTTACACCATCTGTTGCATCTCGTCTATGGCGGTCGGTCATGGCACATCCATATATTTATATCTACATATTCTTATTTCATCCCTTTACTTAGATTTGTGTGTACACGGTAGTTGTTGTGGAATTGTTAGATTACTTGCTAGATATTACTGCACTGTCGGAACTAGAAGCTCAAAGCATTTTGTTTCACTCTCAATAACAGCTGCTAACCATGTTTATGTGACCCAATAAAATTTGATTTGATTACTAATACAATTGCTCAGAGAAAGAGATTTTGTTTTAACAATAAAAAAAACAATCTAAAAAAGATAGGAGTATTTGTTATTTTACAGAGTTTTGTTGCTCATCTTTATAAAGGGTGTCAATAATGTTGGATCTGATGGTACGTCGGGCTTTAGATTGTGGACTGAAATGGCTGACCTCCTGTTTCTCTCTCTCTGTCTCTGTCTCTCTCTCTGTCTGTGTGTCTCTCTGTCTCTCTCTCTGTCTGTGTCTCTCTGTCTGTGTCTCTCTGTCTGTGTCTCTCTGTCTCTCTCTCTGTCTCTCTCTCTGTCTCTCTCTCTCTCTCTCTGTCTCTCTCTGTCTCTGTCTCTCTGTGTCTGTCTGTGTAGGTATGATGTTCTGTCTCCAGGGGAGATGCAGAGGCTTTGCTTTGCCCGCCTCTTCTACCTGCAGCCTAAATACGCAGGTCTGTTCCCTAGCCACATTACCATCGATGCTAACCATATGATACAATGTGTCTTAAACTCAAGAAGTCTGTAATGACTACATTAGAACGAAGTTGGAGATCAACTATATTTCAACTTTGGTTGATTCAAGACATAAAATACAAAATTCAGTGTAATAACAGGAAATTGGACTCTTTTTGTCAGTGTTGACTGAGGCCAGTGCTAACCCCGTGTGTGTGTGTGTGTGTGTGTGTGTCTCCTCACACTGACCTCCGTGTGTGTGTGTGTGTGTCTCCTCACACTGACCTCCGTGTGTGTGTGTGTGTGTGTGTGTGTGTGTGTGTGTGTGTGTGTGTGTGTGTGTGTGTGTACGTGCGTGTGCCAGTGTTGGACGAGGCGACCAGCGCCCTGACAGAAGACGCAGAGGGGCAGATGTACCGAGGCTGTAAGCAGCTGGGAATGACCCTGGTCAGCCTGGGACACCGCAGCAGCCTAGAGAAGGTACACATAAGCATTATGAAGTGCTTGTGAATGTGTTATAACAGGTTCTGAATGTGTTATGTAGTGCTTATGTATGTGTTATGAATATGTTATGAAGGGTTAAGAATGTGTTATGAATGGTTATTAATTTTCTTATAACGGGTTCTGAATGTGTTATGTAGTGCTTATGAATGTATTATGTATGTGTTATGAAGTTCTTATGAATATTTAATTTGTGTTATAAAGGGTTCTGAATGTGTTATGTATGTGTTGTGAAGGGTTATGAATGTGGTATTTATGTGTTATGAATGTGTTATGAAGGGTTATTAATGTGTTATGAAGGCCCTTCTGACTGTTCCCCCTCCAGTACCATGATGTCTCGTTGAAACTGTGTGGAGAGGGACGCTGGGAGCTGACCAAGCTTAAAGAGAAGTGATGCTTGAAAAAATGACTGGCCACAACCCAACCAAAACACAACCAAAATGTAACTGACAATCACTTAACCAAAACCAGTGTTAATTTTGGCAGTCTTTTACATTTAGCCTAGTCTTAGTCATTTTGACTAAAATATAATTAAGTCTTGGTCACATTTTTGTCATTTGAATAATACATTAGTCTAGTCAAAATTACAAAGATTGATCCATTTTAGTCAATAAATGCCTTTTCATTTTAGTCATATTTTAGTCACGTCACATTTGTATTGCCTCATTAACCTATAGTAAATATACAATGCCTTCAGAAAGTATTCACACACCTTGACTTTTTCCACATTTTGTTGTGTTACAGCCTGAATTTAAAGTTGATTAAATTTAGATTTTCTTTGTCACTGGCCTACACACAATACCCCATAATGTCAAAGTGGATTTAATTTTTTTAATTTTTTTTTTACTAATTAATAAAAAATGAAAAGCTGAAATGTCTTGAGTCAATAAGTTTTTAACACCTTTTGTTATGGCAAGCCTAAATCAATTCTGGAGTAAATTATTAAGTCACATAAGTTGCATGGACAAAAACATGATTTTTGAATGACTACCTCATCTCTATACCCCACACATACAATTATCTGTAAGGTCCCTCAATCGAGCAGTGGATTTCAAATACAGATCCAACCACAATGACCAGGGAAGTTTTTCCCCAAGGGGTTGAAGTCAGGGATCTGTGCAGGCATGTCTAGTTTTTCTACACCGATGCCTCGCAAAGAAGGGCACATATTGGTAGATGGGTAAAACATTTTAAAAAGCAGACATTGAATATCCCTTTTAGCATGGTGAAGTTATTAATTACACTTTACATTTACATCTTATCCAGAGTGGCTTACAGTTCATTCATCGTAACTTAAGCTACAAAGTATGTGGACTCCTGCTCATCTAACGTCTCATTGCAAAATCATGGGCATTAATATTGAGTTGGTCCCTCCTTTGCTGCTATAACAGCCTCCACTCCTCTGGGAAGGCTTTCCACTAGATGTTGGAACATTGCTGCTGGGAATTGCTTCCATTCAGCCACAAGTATTAGTGAGGTTTGGCACTGATGTTGGGCGATTAGGCCTGGCTCACAGTCGGTGATCCAATTCATCCCAAAGGTGTTCGATGGGGTTGAGGTCAGGGCTCTGTGCAGGCCAGTCAAGTTCTTCCACATCGATCTCGACAAACCATTTCTGTATGGACCTCACTTTGTGCAAGGGGGCATTGTCATGCTGAAACAGGAAAGGGCCCTTCCTCAATATGTTGCCAAAAAGTTGGAAGCACAGAATCGTCTAGAATGTCATTGTAGGCTGTAGCATTAAGATTTCCCTTCACTGGAAATAAGGGGCCCTGTCCGAACCATGAAAAACAGCCCCAGACCATTATTCCTCCTCCACCAAACTTTACAGTTGGCACTATGCATTGGGGCAGGTACCGTAGCATTCTCCTGGCATCTGCCAAACCCAGATTCGTCCGTCAGACTGCCAGATGAAGTGTGATTCATCCCTCCAGAGAACGTGTTTCCACTGCTCCAGAGTCCAAGGGCGGCAAGCTTTACACCACTCCAGTCGACGCTTGGCATTGCACATGGTGATCTTAGGCTTGTGTGCGGCTGCTCGGCCATGGAAAACCAGTTCATGTGCTGAAGTTGCTTCCAGATGCAGTTTGGAACTCTGTAGTGAGGACAGACGATTTTCATGCGCAACGCGCTTCAGCAGTTGGCGGTCCCGTTCTTTCAGCTTGTGTGGCCTACCACTTTGTGGCTGAGCTGTTATTGATCATAGACTTTCCACTTCACAATAACAGCCCTTACATTTGACCAGGGCAGCTCTAGCAGGGCAGAAATTTGATGAACTGACTTGTTGGAAAGGTAGCATCCTATGATGGTGCCATGTTGAAAGTCACTGAGCTCTTCAGTAAGGTCGTTCTACTGCCAATGGTTGTCTATGGAGAGATTGCATGACTGTGTGCACGATATTATACACCTGTCAGCAACGGGTGTGGCTGAAATAGGCGAATCCACAAATTTTAAAGGGGTATCCACATACTTTTGTGTATATATATATTGTACAGTGATGACCCGTCTTTCAGGGCAAAAAAAATCTTTGAGTAAATAAAGCCGCATACAAACATGGTCCGAGCTTAGCTCAGTGCTTTCTGTGGTGGTGGGGCAGCCAGCAGAATATACAGAGCTTAGGGGTTGGTAATGTTCTCTAGCTGCGCCGTGATTGGCTCAGTGTTCTGTCACTCATGGGGACACTTCGTCGCCACAAAATTTACAAAAATTCAAGCTCCTTAGGTGCTGCCATAGAGTTACATTAGAAGTGTCCATCCAAGAAGGCTCAAAGTCATTATTCACAGATAAAATGATGCCAAATCACGTTATATCTACAGTAGCTTTGATTGGACTGATCACATCAACATACTTTCAAAATCTTAGCTAGCAAGCTAGCAGTCATCATGAATCAAGTCGACAATCTACTGGCAAATCCTTGTCATATGAAGAGAAATTATAAATAAAACGTATCGGTGTTCGTCGGCCATTGGACAATAACATTACACAAGTTGGAAATCGCAAATTCAACAATGAGTGATTTGCAAGGAATCCATGGCTAACTGCAAGCATTGCAAAACAATCACTAGCCTGCTCTTCAGTGGAGTGGATGTTTGGTCCAAGTCTTGGTTTAAGGGCCTCTTTGACAAGCTTAACAGGATAAACATTCAACATTGGCCATGCTGTCAATCCAGCATAACTTCTGCCGCATTCAAAACAACTCAAAACGTGGAACTGGGAAATCTCAGACTTCAGTGAGTTCAAGACAACTGGAAACTTGGGGAAAAACGAACTCTGACTGGGAAAATATGTTTTGAACGGTCATCCAACTCTGAATTCCAAGTCGGGAACTCTGGCCTCTTTCTAGAGCTCCGACCTGAAGATCACTGACGTCCTAATTAGACCTTGTTTTTTTCCCCAAATTCCCAGTTGTCTTGAAAGCACCATAAATCCAGAGAATGCCAGACTTTGATGACAAAATTTGATGACAAAAAACTGGTTGGCCAAGCTGAAGCAAGAGAGTCGTCTGCGCAATGTGCATAATCAGAGGCGGAGCCTGTCTGCCCACTCTCCTAACCTGCTGCTCACCAGTGATGTAGGCTATGCGTACTGGGTGTGACGCATTCTTTGCTGAACAGAACTGCGCATCTGTGCTGCTAATATTAATTGTGCTTTATCACTAAAAAGCTCTCAATCTCTCCAAAAACTCCTCTCCAACCCACTTTGTAGACAGATTTTAGTCACAGAGATACTTTTATCTTGTTTCGTTTTTAGTCAACTGAATCGAAAAGTCACTTTTGTTTAGTTATAGTTTTTTATGCATCTATTTACTACGTTATAGTCTTGTCAATTGCCACTGAAAAATAGGTGTTTGAAGAAAATTTGAGTCACTATTTTTGTTGACTAAATGAACACTGACCAAAACCCAACCACATCGTAACTGACCACCGCTCTCCAAGTCATGGTAACTAGTATTGGTAACTAACGTCTCTCTAAATGCAGCTCACTTATTGTGGAATATAAAGTGAACAGGTCCAGGTGAAGCTGTGGGACTGTTTAGCAGGTCCAGGTGAAGCTGTGGGACTGTTTACCAGGTCCAGGTGAAGCTGTGGGACTGTTTACCAGGTCAAGGTGAAGTTGTGGGACTGTTTACCAGGTCCAGGTGAAGCTGTGGGACTGTTTACCAGGTCAAGGTGAAGCTGTGGAACTGTTTACCAGGTCCAGGTGAAGCTGTGGGACTGTTTACCAGGTCAAGGTGAAGTTGTGGGACTGTTTACCAGGTCCAGGTGAAGCTGTGGGACTGTTTACCAGGTCAAGGTGAAGCTGTGGAACTGTTTACCAGGTCCAGGTGAAGCTGTGGGACTGTTTACCAGGTCAAGGTGAAGCTGTGGGACTGTTTACCAGGTCCAGGTGAAGCTGTGGGACTGTTTACCAGGTCAAGGTGAAGCTGTGGGACTGTTTACCAGGTCCAGGTGAAGCTGTGGGACTGTTTACCAGGTCAAGCTGAAGCTGTGGGACTGTTTACCAGGTCAAGGTGAAGCTGTGGGACTGTTTACCAGGTCCAGGTGAAGCTGTGGGACTGTTTACCAGGTCAAGGTGAAGCTGTGGGACTGTTTACCAGGTCCAGGTGAAGCTGTGGGACTGTGTTTTTGTTTACTGGCGTCTTAATGTGATGTACTTTTGTTATTGACATAAAATGTGTATTTTTATTGTGTATTTAAAATGTGTATTTTTATTGTGTATTTAAAATGTGTATTTGTATTGTGTATTTTTAATAAGACAGGAAGTGACCAGTAAAGGTTGCAGTTTATTGTTGCTTTATCACTCAAATCATAATCTGTATAAAACAAAGTTAAGTAATATAATCTGCTTTGCATCATGCACTAAAAACAGAAGTTTAAAACTCTTAAACATGCATACAATAGTATAAATACCTTCCTTCTCAATTCATTACAGTTATCTGGAACAGGCACTTATGAAATAGAGCAAGAAGAATAGCATGCAATAATCAAGACCATTTTACTAACTGATATTGTTTTTGGTTAAGGTTCTCAAATCAAAACAAATGTTTTTGGTCAGTACACATATTTAGCAGATGTTATTATGGGTGTAGCGAAATTCTTGTGTTTCTAGCTCCAACAGGTGCGGTAATATCTAACCAATCACAACAGTACACACAAATCTAAGGTTCTCTCCCAGCGTATTCCACATCCCTGTAGTCTGTGGAATGGATATGGGTGCAGAGTTACCAAGGTCTATTCAAACGTGGTTAAACATTCAGAATGTTGCCGATTGGATAGAATGTATGCAACTGGTATGATGATTCTCTATTGGTCATGACAGAAGCATCTGTGCTACACAATACATTAGTATGTGAATGTTCTGTAACTTAAAACAGAAACTTCACCAATGTTTAACCTCATATTCATTGTCTCCAGCACCATATATCATTGAAATTATTCATTGTTCTTTTCTTTGTTCTGTAGTCCCCCAAAAAAAATATATATATAAATTGATGGTGTTCCTTTTTAATACCCTGTTGTTACTGCTGCTTGCCGTCGCCACGGAGACGTTGGTGACCCCTGATGACCTCGTGCACGGAGTCAGGGTCGTCTAGCGTGCTGAGGTCCCCCAGCTCGTCCGTGTTTCGCTCTACGACCTTCCTCAGGACACGACGCATGATTTTTCCCGAGCGAGTCTTTGGCAGACACCTCACCACCTACAGAGATAAAAGCCCCGTTTTGAAAACTTTAAAAGTGTATCCTTCCTTCCTCCCTTCATTAAAAAAAACGTTTTGAAATGGGGAGTGTACTACTTTAAGTTAACCAGAACACAGCTTTTCGTTTTTTTTCTGTTGCAAATTTTTTGTTTGCTACTGTGTGCCCTACTTAACATAACCCAGCTGTTTATGGCTGTTACTGTTATAAGTCATGTTCAGGACAGTCTTGTGAAGCTTTAGGACATTGTTTATGACCTTTATAAATTAGGCAAATCAAATTTAATTGGTCACATACACATGGTTAGCAGATGTTAATGCGAGTGTAGCGAAATGCTTGTGCTTCTAGTTCCGACAGTGCAGTAATATCTAACAAGTCATCTAACCTAACAATTTCACAACAACTACCTTATACACAGAGGAATGAATAAGAATATGTACATATAAATATATGGATGAGCGATGGCCGTGCGGCATAGGCAAGATGCAGTAAATGATATAGAGTACAGTATATACATATATGAGTAATGTAGGGTATGTAAACATTATATAAAGTGGCATTGTTTAAAGTGACTAGTGATACATTTATTACATCCAATTATTAATTATTAAAGTGGCCAGATATTTGAGTCAGTATGTTGGCAGCAGCCACTCAATGTTAGTGATGGCTGTTTAACATGTCTGATGGCCTTGAGCTAGAAGCTGTTTTTCAGTCTCTCGGAGGGAGTGTTCAGAGGGTTCAAGGATTGAAAGTATTACAAGTGAACGGACCCCACTAGACTACCAGTAATAGTGGTACTACCTGAATGAAGTCTGGGCAGGCGTACTTGGCGATGCTCCTGGACACCATCTCTCTGAGCTGCTGGGCTAGAACATCCTCTTGAACCATCACTGCCTTCTTCAACACCACAAACACATACACACCTGGTCAGAGAAGAGGACAGTAGATCAGTTATATGGCCGTAAAGGCTGCGTTTACACAGACAGTTCAATTCTGATCTTTTGCCCAATTATTGGCAAAAAAACGGTGATCTGATTGGTCAAAAGATATCTAGAATATCTGTTTGTTGTTTACTATTGTCTAGCATATGACATGCTACATCATTTACATAAGGTCACTTAAAGGTCAAGTTCACGTACATTTGTTTGGATCAAGGTGGTGAAATAAAGACGTCAACTGTTTATTTGTTCTTGACAGGGTTGGGGAGTAACTGATTACATGTCATCTGATTACAAACTGCAGTCAGGTAGGGGAGGAGCGGATTACTTGTAATCTGATTAACCAAAAAACGAACTGTAATCAGTTACCAGCAATGATATTGTAATCAGATTACAGATACTTTGGAAAAACCAGATGATTACTTCTTGGATTAATTTTAAATTCAGAAAGGATATTTGTTAAAAAATTCTTGATGAAATCTTTCTGTTTTCTCAATGACATTCAATTCAGCATTGAAAAAAGGCACAAATTTAAGTTTGTTTCACCTGAGTGAGTCTGATCACCAATCAGAGACTACTATAATGACACACCAAATGATGACCACCAATCAGAGACCACTATGATGACACACCAGATGATGACCACCAATCAGAGACCACTTTGATGACACACCAAATGATGACCACCAATCAGAGACCACTATGATGACACACCAAATGATGACCACCAATCAGAGACCACTTTGATGACACACCAAATGATGACCACCAATCAGAGACCACTATGATGACACACCAAATGATGACCACCAATCAGAGACCACTATGATGACACACCAAATGATGACCACCAATCAGAGACCACTATGATGACACACCAAATGATGACCACCAATCAGAGACCACTATGATGACACACCAAATGATGACCTCCAATCAGAGACCATTATGATGACACACCAAATGATGACCTCCAATCAGAGACCACTATGATGACACACCAAATGATGACCTCCAATCAGAGACCACTATGATGACACACCAAATGATGACCACCAATCAGAGACATCTATGATGACACACCAAATGATGACCACCAATCAGAGACCACTATGATGACACACCAAATGATGACCACCAATCAGAGACCACTATGATGACACACCAAATGATGACCTCCAATCAGAGACCATTATGATGACACACCAAATGATGACCTCCAATCAGAGACCACTATGATGACACACCAAATGATGACCTCCAATCAGAGACCACTATGATGACACACCAAATGATGACCACCAATCAGAGACCACTATGATGACACACCAAATGTGTTTAAAGGATCCGTTTTGTCTTCTTATAATGCCTCTTAAGGGGAAAGAAATCTAAAAGTAACTGAAAGTCATCAGATTACGTTACTGAGTTTGGCTAATCCATAAATTACGCTACTGATTACAATTGTGGACAGATAACTATTAACTGTAAGGGATTACTTTTAGAAAGTAACCTACCCAATCCTGGTTGTTGATACATTTCCTTGAATTAGACACTAAGAGTGGAGAGTTAAGTGGAAATACAACAGGGTAAAAGTCAATTGGTATAAATCATGTAACCATGGTGCACGTCAGAGTTCCACGATGTCACTCACCCTCTCCTTTGATGTCATGGGAGTAGCCAATCGCAGCAGACTCAGCCACTCCAGGACACTGGTTCTAGGAGAGAACGCCATGGAATCAGTTCCAACTGTTAATAACGTTGACAAGGACATTTATACGATAAGCAACATTTCAGCTGATATTTGTGTAGACTCAGGTAAAGTCCTGCAAAAAGAAGTTACTTTGACAGGAACATTTGGACTGATGATCGTGATCAGTGATGTAGTGGTAAAAATTGGTGGGTAAATGCTGACCGCCGTTCGTGGTGATTATTTGTATTTATTATGGATCCGCCCAATTAAAGTAATACTCCCTATACATTCAATGCCTTTTTCTGTAAAAGATGGGGTACGTGCGTTTACGTGTGTTTACTCTCTGCTACACCACTGATCGTGAAGTTATTTTGAGAGGGACATTTGGTCACATCACGATCTTGTCCAGCCATCTTGTCTCCAGAGGACCACAATGGAAATAAGTCCCAGACTTTATTGTGTGTTATCCTCCATGATTTAACAATGGAAATAAGTCCCAGACTTTATTGTTTGTTATCCTCCATGATTTAACAATGGAAATAAGTCCCAGACTTTATTGTGTGTTATCCTCCATGATTTAACAATGGAAATAAGTCCCAGACTTTATTGTGTGTTATCCTCCATGATTTAACAATGGAAATAAGTCCCAGACTTTATTGTTTGTTATCCTCCATGATTTAACAATGGAAATAAATCCCAGACTTTATTGTTTGTTATCCTCCATGATTTAACAATGAAAATAAATCCCAGACTTTATTATGTTTTATCCTCCATGATTTTATTAATGTGCATGTATGGCTTTTCCAAGTTTTATGTGTGCTTGCTTTTTTTTAAATGGTCGAATTAATAAACTAAACTAAACATGATTATGATCGTACATACCACCACATCCTCTAGTTCCGCAGTCCCAAGCCGGTGACCGCTCACGTTGATGACATCGTCAAGACGGCCGACGATCTGGTAATAGCCTTCCTTGGAGCGGTAAGCACCGTCGCCGGTGAAAAAGTAACCTAATAGTAGTGTGGCACAATTTAGGGGAGAGTATTGATTTAGCAGAGCACTAGTCTCAGCCTGAGGAAGACAGGAGATTGAGCATTGTAGAAACACTAGTTTTAAAAGTCTGGATGGGTTGGTTTATCTGTACCTGGATAAGGCTGGAAATATGTCTCTGTGAATCTCTGGTGGTGGTTGTGGATGGTGCGGGCCATACCAGGCCAGGCCTGGGAGATACACAAAGCTCCAGTCGAATCATTGGAACTCAGCACTTCACCCTGGATACAATAAACAAACAACATTTCTATTTCCAAACTCCTTACGTATTTTATTGTTTTTTATGACAGGATAGGAGACAGAATAGAGGGAGTGGAAATGCGTAGGGGATTGAACAGGAATCCCCGTCGCAGCAGGAGTCATGTGGTTCCGGAGGCTCCACTCCACACTCCACTCCACTCCACTCCACTCCACTCCACACTCCACACTCCGCTCCGCTCCACACTCCGCTCCACACTCCACTCCGCTCCACACTCCACACTCCGCTCCACACTCCGCTCCGCTCCACACTCCGCTCCGCTCTCCACTCCACACTCCGCTCCACACTCCGCTCCACACTCCGCTCCACACTCCGCTCCGCTCCACACTCCACTCCGCTCCACACTCCGCTCCACACTCCGCTCCACACTCCGCTCCACACTCCACACTCCGCTCCACACCACTCCACTCCACACTCCGCTCCACACTCCGCTCCGCTCCACACTCAACTCCGCTCCACACTCAACTCCGCTCCACACTCCGCTCCACACTCCACACTCCGCTCCACACTCCACTCCACTCCACTCCACACTCCGCTCCACACTCCGCTCCACACTCAACTCCGCTCCACACTCCGCTCCACACTCCGCTCCACACTCCACACTCCGCTCCGCTCCACACTCCGCTCCACACTCCACTCCGCTCCACACTCCGCTCCACACTCCACTCCACACTCCACTCCACACTCCGCTCCACACTCCGCTCCGCTCCACACTCCGCTCCACACTCCACTCCGCTCCACACTCCGCTCCACACTCCGCTCCACACTCCGCTCCACTCCACACTCCGCTCCGCTCCACACTCCGCTCCACACTCCACTCCGCTCCACACTCCGCTCCACACTCCACTCCACACTCCACTCCACACTCCACTCCACACTCCGCTCCGCTCCACACTCCGCTCCACACTCCACTCCGCTCCACACTCCGCTCCACACTCCGCTCCACACTCCGCTCCACTCCACACTCCGCTCCGCTCCACACTCCGCTCCACACTCCACTCCGCTCCACACTCCGCTCCACACTGCACTCCACACTCCACTCCACACTCCGCTCCACACTCCGCTCCGCTCCAAACTCCGCTCCACACTCCACTCCGCTCCACACTCCACTCCGCTCCACACTCCGCTCCACACTCCGCTCCACACTCCGCTCCACACTCCGCTCCGCTCCACACTCCGCTCCGCTCCACACTCCGCTCCACACTCCACTCCGCTCCACACTCCGCTCCACACTCCACTCCACACTTCACTCCAGACTCCGCTCCGCTCCACACTCCGCTCCACACTCCACTCCGCTCCACACTCCGCTCCACACTCCGCTCCACACTCCGCTCCACACTCCACTCCGCTCCACACTCCACTCCGCTCCACACTCCGCTCCACACTCCACTCCGCTCCACACTCCGCTCCGCTCCACACTCCGCTCCACACTCCACTCCGCTCCACACTCCGCTCCACACTCCGCTCCACACTCCGCTCCACACTCCACTCCGCTCCACACTCCGCTCCGCTCCACACTCCGCTCCACACTCCGCTCCGCTCCACACTCCGCTCCACACTCCGCTCCACACTCCGCTCCACACTCCACTCCGCTCCACACTCCGCTCCGCTCCGCTCCACACTCCACTCCGCTCCATACTCCGCTCCACACTCCGCTCCACACTCCGCTCCACACTCCGCTCCACACTCCACTCCACTCCACACTCCGCTCCGCTCCACACTCCGCTCCGCTCCGCACTCAACTCCGCTCCACACTCCGCTCCACACTCCACTCCACTCCACACTCCGCTCCACACTCAACTCCGCTCCACACTCCGCTCCACACTCCGCTCCACACTCCACACTCCGCTCCACACTCCACTCCGCTCCACACTCCACTCCGCTCCACACTCCGCTCCACACTCCACTCCGCTCCACACTCCGCTCCACACTCCACTCCACACTCCGCTCCACACTCCACTCCGCTCCACACTCCGCTCCGCTCCACACTCCGCTCCGCTCCACACTCCGCTCCACACTCCACTCCGCTCCACACTCCGCTCCACACTCCGCTCCACACTCCGCTCCGCTCCACACTCCGCTCCACACTCCGCTCCGCTCCACACTCCGCTCCGCTCCACACTCCGCTCCGCTCCACACTCCACTCCGCTCCACACTCCGCTCCACACTCCGCTCCACACTCCGCTCCACACTCCACTCCACACTCCGCTCCGCTCCACACTCCGCTCCACACTCCGCTCCACACTCCGCTCCACACTCCACTCCACACTCCGCTCCACACTCCGCTCCGCTCCACACTCCGCTCCACACTCCGCTCCACACTCCGCTCCGCTCCACACTCCGCTCCACACTCCGCTCCACACTCCGCTCCACACTCCGCTCCACACTCCGCTCCACACACAACAGAATGTCTGGTTGAATAGACAGCAGAGTGACAGTATTGTGTGTGGAAGAGGGAAGTGGCATATCAGACTGCTTCCAAACAGACCAGACAGCTGGGAAGCCCCAACAACAGATTACCAGCTGGTCAGAGAATGTTGTGGCTCTTAGTGAGGAGAGAAAGAGGGAGAGAGAGAGAGAGAGAGAGAGAGAGAGAGAGAGAGACAGAGAGAGAGAGAGAGAGGGAGCGAATGAGAGAGAGCCCCCCCCTCAATGGACTAGCACGCCATCGCCAGTCACTACCTCAGTATCCAGCAGCGCCGGCTTGATCCCGTAAAACGGACGCATGGCCATGCCCGGTACGATCTCCGCCTCTGGGTCCGACGGCCTGGGAGCGATGCAGATCCCACCGGTCTCTGGAGAGATGGGAATAATACGGGAATGAGAGAGATAGTTTTAATCAACTGCTTTTCTAATGAATCTAAAGCCCTGTATGAATACTTGAAAGTGCTTCCTTCCTTGCTCTCTTCACTGATCGGCCATGACTGAATAGGTGAATGCCTTTTCAAGTATTTGAACAGGGCCTAAACTTTGACCACACCATATTGTTGTGGCCCCTGAAGAGATCCCCCAAACAAATTGTCACAGTATAAAGACTAGAGTATGTACTACCATTAGGGGAGGGGTGGTAGTGTTAGGGGAAAATAATAAGGAAAATATATTTAATGAAATATATATGTAAAATAATACATAGATTTAACCAACAAATATATGGGGGATTGGAAATGACGCAGACAATTACATTGATAGAAGTCACAATCTATCTGCAATATTAAAGCTGATCTACCCCCTAAAAAATATATAATCTATACATAAAAACTGGAGTAAGTAAGAGGAGATGAAAGGATGCAAAGGTTGATGAGGAAAAAGGAGACAGCAAAAGAGAACAGAGAACCAGAACAAGCTTTTGTAAATAACCAGTTTGTCAGTCTGTCAGCATAATAAGCCCTGATCCTTTAGCTACAGATGTCGATGAGCGAATTACGGCCATGTTAAAAGTCAATTAAATGCAATTAGGTTTGACTCTATCCCGCGACCAGGCCATGCTAATCTACTAATCTGCTAATCTACCATGCTAATCTGGCTGGTGTGGAGCTGGATTGACAGAGGGGTTGAGTCCCAAATGGCACCCTATTCCCTTTAGAGTGCACTACTATGGGCCCTGGTCAACAGTAGTGCACTACTATGGGCCCTGATCAGAAGTGGTGCACTACCCTATGGGCCATGGTCTAAAGTAGTGCACTACTATGGGTGCTGGTCTAAAGTAGTGCACTATAAAATGAATAGGGTACTATTTGGGAGGCACCCAGGGTATCCATAGAACTAGGACACCACAGATTAACATCCCACACAGGGGCAAGGTGCCAACCAGTCAGCCAGCCAGTCATTTAACCAGTCAGTCAGCCAGTCATTTAACCAGTCAGTCAGCCAGCCAGTCAGTCAGACAGCCAGCCAGTCAGCAAGTCAGCCAGTCAGCTAGCCAGTCAGCCAGCCAGTCAGCCAGCCAGTCAAATCTCCTTATTTGCCCTTGTAATGGACTTTTTTGCACATAGATCAAACTGCCAGTAATTACCAATAATGCCATTTAGTGCTAATTGTAAAATCTGGACATAACGACATAATCCTCTGTTCTGAGGTAGGGTATTTGGGTCATATCTGTGTCATTAATGCTCCATGCTAAACTATGCATGTTTAATTATGAATATTAAAGAGCCAACCTGGGATTGAAACAACAACAACAAATGGCAATACATCATTCATTTAAAAGTCTCAAAATTGATGTACCAATGCCAGATTGTCCCTTTAATATGCCACTTGTGTGATAATTAACATTATTCCGGGGAATTTATTTTAATTACTCAATGACTGTAATATGGTGCGATTGAGGACTGAAATATATATAAGGTCAACCTGAATTTTTGTTAGATTAGCCTCAAATCAGATTTGGTTTTAAAACATGTTCTTATAGCCCAGCACTACATTAATTTTGTGGAAGAACATTGGTTATTGAAGGCTATTTTCCACTGACATAATGATAGAATTGGTTACAATGCAGCAAACGATATAGCTTTCTATTCAATGAAGGTGTGTGAGGTATTGACCCTAAAAAGAGAAAGTATGGAAAGCTAGCTAATGTACAAAGTCACTGGTGGTGAGCCCTCAGAACAGGCTAGCTAACGTACCATTTCACTGGTGGGGAGCCCTCAGAACATGCTAGCTAACGTACCATTTCACTGGTGGTGAGCCCTCAGAACAGGCTAGCTAACGTACCATTTCACTGGTGGTGAGCCCTCAGAGCAGGCTAGCTAATGTACAATGTAACTGGTGGTGAGCCCTTTGAGCAGGCTAGCTAACGTACCATTTCACTGGTAGTGAGCCCTCAGAGCAGGCTAGCTAATGTACAATGTAACTGGTGGTGAGCCCTTTGAGCAGGCTAGCTAACGTACCATTTCACTGGTAGTGAGCCCTCAGAGCAGGCTAGCTAATGTACAATGTAACTGGTGGTGAGCCCTTTGAGCAGGCTAGCTAATGTACAATGTAACTGGTAGTGAGCCCTCAGAGCAGGCTAGCTAATGTACAATGTAACTGGTGGTGAGCCCTTTGAGCAGGCTAGCTAATGTACAATGTAACTGGTAGTGAGCCCTCAGAGCAGGCTAGCTAATGTACAAAGTCACTGGTGGTGAGCCCTCAGAGCAGGCTAGCTAACGTACCATTTCCCTGGTAGTGAGCCCTCAGAGCAGGCTAGCTAATGTACCATTTCACTGGTAGTGAGCCCTCAGAGCAGGCTAGCTAATGTACCATTTCACTGGTAGTGAGCCCTCAGAGCAGGCTAGCTAATGTACCATTTCACTGGTAGTGAGCCCTCAGAGCAGGCTAGCTAATGTACCATTTCACTGGTGCTGAGCCCTCAGAGCAAAAAAGGAAAGAAAGAGAACATTTTACATTTTAGCCTTTTAGCAGACACTCTTATCCGGAGCGACTTACAGTCACAAAGAAAGGGAGAGAGTGAAATGAATTGCTGCAAAGTGTTTGTTTCCAAGTTCCTCTGTCTGCCTCTGCTACTGCCGCTCTGGGGTCAGATATCTGGCAGTATTAGAATAACATCTGGTTTGATGCAGTCCAGAAGGGATATAAAACATCTAATTCGATTGGCTGGAGAGCAGGGTGTGTAGAGTGTATCTGTGTGTGTGGTTGTGCATGTGTGCGTGCGTGCGTGCGTACGTGTGCGCTTACGTAATAGTATATTTCTTGATGAGACGATCGGACCAGTCTCTCCCCTTTAAGACTGATTGTTCTTCCTGGTGGTTAAAAAGCGCTCCCTAGAAAGTTCATGAACTCAACATTTCTGATTGTGCTTATGCTGGCAGCCAACCAGACCAGCTCCACACAGAGCAGTAGACCCAACTCAGACAGACCAGCTCACACTGTACAGTACACTAATCTACAACAATCAACAGAGAAGACACAAAGAAAAGGAAACTTCCCAGACAGACTATAACCCAGACAGACTATAACCCAGACAGACTATAACCCAGACAGACTATAACCCAGACAGACTATAACCCAAACAGACTATAACCCAGACAGACTATAACCCAGACAGACTATAACCCAGACAGACTATAACCCAGACAGACTATAACCCAAACAGACTATAACCCAGACAGACAAAAGCCCCTTCATAAGAACTAGTACTGAGGGAACCGTTTTTCCTTTAAAAAAGGAACTAAACAAGAACCGAAAAGCCCTTCAATAAGCATCGCAGAACTATGTTTACAGTGTTTGCAACACTAGGTTGAGCTGTCCCTTTAGGTTGTCACAATGGGCTGTTTCTCAATATGCCCCGAGCGCATTGTCCGACCACGTTCTCTTGAGTACGTTCTTGTGAGGACGAGAGAGTGTGGAGAACACATAAAACATTACAATTGAGAAGCACTCGCCCTACTGTATTACCTCACGCTGAGCAACACTCCCCTCTACTGTATTACCTCACGCTGAGCAACACTCCCCTCTACTGTATTACCTCACGCTGAGCAACACTCCCCTCTACTGTATTACCTCACGCTGAGCAGCACTCCCCCCTACTGTATTACCTCACGCTGAGCAGCACTCCCCCTACTGTATTACCTCACTCCCCCTACTGTAATACCTCACGCTGAGCAGCACTCCCCCCTACTGTATTACCTCACGCTGAGCAGCACTCCCCCTACTGTATTACCTCACGCTGAGCAGTACTCCCCCTACTGTATTACCTCACGCTGAGCAGCACCCCCCCTACTGTATTACCTCACGCTGAGCAGCACTCCCCTACTGTATTACCTCACGCTGAGCAGCACTCCCCCTACTGTATTACCTCACGCTGAGCAGCACTCCCCCTACTGTATTACCTCACACTGAGCAGCACTCCCCTCTACTGTATTACCTCACGCTGAGCAGCACTCCTACTGTATTACCTCACGCTGAGCAGCCCTCACCCTACTGTATTACCTCACGCTGAGCAGCACTCCCCCTACTGTATTACCTCATGCTGAGCAGCACCTCCCCTACTGTATTACCTCACGCTGAGCAGTACTCCCCCTACTGTATTACCTCACGCTGAGCAGCACTCCCCCCTACTGTATTACCTCACACTGAGCAGCACTCCCCCTACTGTATTACCTCACGCTGAGCAGCACTCCCCCTACTGTATTACCTCACACTGAGCAGCACTCCCCTACTGTATTACCTCACGCTGAGCAGCACCTCCCCTACTGTATTACCTCACGCTGAGCAGCACTCCCCCCTACTGTATTACCTCACGCTGAGCAGTACTCCCCCTACTGTATTACCTCACGCTGAGCAGCACTCCCCCCTACTGTATTACCTCACGCTGAGCAGTACTCCCCCTACTGTATTACCTCACGCTGAGCAGCACTCCCCCTACTGTATTACCTCACGCTGAGCAGCACTCCCCCTACTGTATTACCTCACGCTGAGCAGCACTCCCCCTACTGTATTACCTCACGCTGAGCAGCACTCCCTCTACTGTATTACCTCACGCTGAGCAGCACTCCCCCTACTGTATTACCTCACGCTGAGCAGTACTCCCCTACTGTATTACCTCACGCTGAGCAGCACTCCCCTACTGTATTACCTCACGCTGCACAGCACTCCCCTACTGTATTACCTCACGCTGTGCAGCACTCCCCCTACTGTATTACCTCACGCTGAGCAGCACTCCCCCTACTGTATTACCTCACGCTGAGCAGCACTCCCCCTACTGTATTACCTCACGCTGAGCAGCACTCCCCCTACTGTATTACCTCACTCCCCCTACTGTATTACCTCACGCTGAGCAGCACTCCCCCCTACTGTATTACCTCACGCTGAGCAGCACCCCCCCTACTGTATTACCTCACGCTGAGCAGCACTCCCCTACTGTATTACCTCACGCTGAGCAGCACCCCCCCTACTGTATTACCTCACGCTGAGCAGCACTCCCCTACTGTATTACCTCACGCTGAGCAGCACTCCCCCTACTGTATTACCTCACGCTGAGCAGCACTCCCCCTACTGTATTACCTCACACTGAGCAGCACTCCCCTCTACTGTATTACCTCACGCTGAGCAGCACTCCTACTGTATTACCTCACGCTGAGCAGCCCTCCCCCTACTGTATTACCTCACGCTGAGCAGCACTCCCCCTACTGTATTACCTCATGCTGAGCAGCACCTCCCCTACTGTATTACCTCACGCTGAGCAGTACTCCCCCTACTGTATTACCTCACGCTGAGCAGCACTCCCCCCTACTGTATTACCTCACACTGAGCAGCACTCCCCCTACTGTATTACCTCACGCTGAGCAGCACTCCCCCTACTGTATTACCTCACACTGAGCAGCACTCCCCTACTGTATTACCTCACGCTGAGCAGCACCTCCCCTACTGTATTACCTCACGCTGAGCAGCACTCCCCCTACTGTATTACCTCACGCTGAGCAGTACTCCCCCTACTGTATTACCTCACGCTGAGCAGCACTCCCCCCTACTGTATTACCTCACGCTGAGCAGTACTCCCCCTACTGTATTACCTCACGCTGAGCAGCACTCCCCCTACTGTATTACCTCACGCTGAGCAGCACTCCCCCTACTGTATTACCTCACGCTGAGCAGCACTCCCCCTACTGTATTACCTCACGCTGAGCAGCACTCCCTCTACTGTATTACCTCACGCTGAGCAGCACTCCCCCTACTGTATTACCTCACGCTGAGCAGTACTCCCCTACTGTATTACCTCATGCTGAGCAGCACTCCCCTACTGTATTACCTCACGCTGCACAGCACTCCCCTACTGTATTACCTCACGCTGTGCAGCACTCCCCCTACTGTATTACCTCACGCTGAGCAGCACTCCCCCTACTGTATTACCTCACGCTGAGCAGCACTCCCCCTACTGTATTACCTCACGCTGAGCAGCACTCCCCCTACTGTAATACCTCACGCTGAGCAGCACTCCCCCTACTGTATTACCTCACGCTGAGCAGCACTCCCCCTACTGTATTACCTCACGCTGAGCAGCACTCCCCCTACTGTAATACCTCACGCTGAGCAGAACTCCCCTACTGTATTACCTCACGCTGAGGAGCACTCCCCCTACTGTATTACCTCACGCTGAGCAGCCCTCCCCTACTGTATTACCTCACGCTGAGCAGCACTCCCCCTACTGTATTACCTCACGCTGAGCAGCACTCCCCCTTACTGTATTACCTCACGCTGAGCAGCACTCTCCCTACTGTATTACCTCACGCTGAGCAGCCCTCCCCTACTGTATTACCTCACGCTGAGCAGCACTCCCCCTACTGTATTACCTCACGCTGAGCAGCACTCCCCCTTACTGTATTACCTCACGCTGAGCAGCACTCTCCCTACTGTATTACCTCACGCTGAGCAGCCCTCCCCCTACCGTATTACCTCACTCTGAGCAGCCCTCCCCCTACTGTATTACTTCACGCTGCACCTCCCCATTCACTGACCCTTCTTCCAGCCAGGACAATGGCAACAATAGAGACAAAACAAGATATACACAAAGCAAACGTTTTACTTCATTACTATCAGCTAGATATGTGAACCGTAATAATCTAGCTAGCCAGCTAGTTAAACAGGCAAAAATGACCTAAAACGAATGTTATGCAAGGTAGATCTTCATTTTTTTGTGGGTAGCTACCAATTCTTTATGGCTAGCTAGCTAGCCAGTTATCCCTATTGGCTTACTATGGACTTACAGTACCCATTCACTGAACCGTCTTCCAGCCAGGACAACAACGGCAATAGAGATGAAACAAGATATACACTAAGCAACTGTTTTACATAACTATCAATTAGCTATACGTGAACCCGTAATAATGTAGCTAACCAGATAGTTTAACAGGCAAAAATGACCTAAAACGAATATTATGCAAGATAGATGTTAATGGGTTGCTAGCTAACAATTCTTCGTTGCTATCTGGCTAGCTAACAGTACTAGTAGCTAGCCAGTTAGCCCTATTGGCTTACTATGGGCTTGCTATATACGGTACATAGGCAGGTAAACATGCCAAAAATAACACAGCATGTATTTATTAACTTATCAAGATGAAATATTGTAGTCTGGCAACATAAGAGATGTGAATAGGCTAAATGTAATTCTGAAGTCTGAGTGTATTTTCTCTCGCTTCAGCTTAAATAATGGCTGCCATTGATTTAAAGAAAATTTGCTTCATTTTTTTACATGGTTGCATCATAGTTCTTTGCGAGAAGTGGCCTCAATGCTCCGATTCGAATACTTTGATTTGGACTCATACTCCAACCCTCCCGTACTCCAACTTGCGTGCTTGTGCATTTTAAGAAACACCCTGATCTCATACAGCATTCTGCATACAGTACATACTGTGTAAGAAATAGAGTTAGTAAATATAGTAATAAAGTAGTAAATATAAGTTTTAGTAGTAAGGTTAAAGG
The DNA here is from genome assembly GCF_901001165.1 of Salmo trutta. Classification (NCBI taxonomy): domain Eukaryota; kingdom Metazoa; phylum Chordata; class Actinopteri; order Salmoniformes; family Salmonidae; genus Salmo; species Salmo trutta. The sequence continues at coordinate 5,216,625 of NC_042957.1, read as the reverse complement.
TCAGTCATTACCTGTCTGCCACCAGGTGTCGACCACAGGGCAGCGTCCGTCCCCCACCACACGATGGTACCACTCCCAAGCTTCTGTGTTGATGGGTTCACCCACTGCAGAGGAAACAGGACAGGACAGGACAGGACAGGACAGGACATGGTTAACAGCACCACAGGGAGCCAGCACCACAGGGAGCCAGCACCACAGGGCTATTCTCACCCACTGCAGAGGGAACAGGACAAGACATGGTTAACAGCACCACAGGGAGCCAGCACCACAGGGAGCCAGCACCACAGGGCTATTCTCACCCACTGCAGAGGAAACAGGACAGGACAGGACAGGACAGGACATGGTTAACAGCACCACAGGGCTATTCTCACCCACTTCAGAGGGAACAGGACAAGACAGGACAGGACAGGACAGGACATGGTTAACAGCACCACAGGGAGCCAGCACCACAGGGAGCCAGCACCACAGGGAGCCAGCACCACAGGGCTATTCTCACCCACTTCAGAGGGAACAGGACAAGACAGGACAGGACAGGACAGGACATGGTTAACAGCACCACAGGGCTATTCTCACCCACTTCAGAGGGAACAGGACAAGACAGGACAGGACAGGACATAACATGGTTAACAGCACCACAGGGAGCCAGCACCACAGAGAGCCAGCACCACAGGTCTATTCTCACCCACTTCAGAGGGAACAGGACAGGATAGAACAGGACATGGTTAACAGCACCACAGGGAGCCAGCACCACAGGGAGCCAGCACCACAGGGAGCCAGCACCACAGGGAGTCAGCACCACAGGGAGCCAGCACCACAGGGAGCCAGCACCACAGGGAGCCAGCACCACAGAGTTAAACAACCTAGAGGGTGCATTCACAGTCAATGGAAATGATAGGAGGAGCCCTCCAGGTTTTAACACTCCCACGCCTCTGTGTTGATGGGTTCATGGGGAAGAGGACAAGAAGAGGACAGGAAGAAGACAGTACATGTTTATGATGTGCTGTCTAGATAATTCCATTCCCCGGCCTGGCACGGCACACGTGTTCCATTACATATGTAGACTCTCTTTAGAGGTCAAACCTTTACCCTCGCCTGGCGACATGACATGCCTTCGACATGCATAGTACCGACTGCTGAATCCGTGGCTCCCACAGCAAGGCTCATGTACCTACTACTACAGTATCATGTTAACATACCATCAGCACAACACCGCCTGCTGTACTGAAACAGCATACACTACTACTACAGTATACTGTTACACTGTAGACTGCTGTCTATGGATCCATCACACTGTAGACTGCTGTCTATGGATCCATCACACTGTAGACTGCTGTCTATGGAGCCATCACACTGTAGACTGCTGTCTATGGATCCATCACACTGTAGACTGCTGTCTATGGATCCATCACACTGTAGACTGCTGTCTATGGAGCCATCACACTGTAGACTGCTGTCTATGGATCCATCACACTGTAGACTGCTGTCTATGGATCCATCACACTGTAGACTGCTGTCTATGGATCCATCACACTGTAGACTGCTGTCTATGGACCCATCACACTGTAGACTGCTGTCTATGGATCCTTCACACTGTAGATTGCTGTCTATGGATCCATCACACTGTAAGGCTATTGTCTATGGGGTCTATGGTATTCAGCAGGATATTCTCCTGAGGTCTAATCAAATCAAATCAAATGTTATTTGTCACATGTGCCGAATACAATGAATACAATGAAATGCTTACTTACAAGCCCTTAACCAACAATGCCTTAATAAGTTAACAAGAAAAAGTGTTAAGTAAAAAATATATAAGTAAAACATTTTTTTAAAAATTACAAATAATTATACAGCAGCAGTCATAAAAGACGGTGGAAGAAACGTTATATACAAAATAAGCTACAAATAACGCGAAAAAACAATAGCACAATTGGTTACGGGATCGTAAAACGGCAGCCATCTCCTTCGGCACCATTCTCAACATAAAAAGGAGAAAGAGAGTCCTGTTGTTGTAAGGTTTGACCTACCAGAGCCCAGGGTTTTTAAGGAGGAGCGGTTGTAATTCTGCACCCACTCGTCTCCGTATTTCAGCAGTAGCCTGATGGCCGTGGGAGCACCGTAAAACTGGTTGATCCCCAGCCTCTCCACCATCTCCCAGTACCTGCCTGTAACATCACCAGATATATACACATGTGTTGGTGTCATACTGTAATTCTTGGAAGACAGAAAAGTTCATTCATAGAACATACAGAGAACTGTTTTAATATTAACTTATTTTACACATTGCTAGGCAGCACATAAAACCTAATGTTTGGGACTAAAACTTTTGTTGTGTCTTACAGGCCTCAATGCAGAACTTTTCACAAGACGTAAATGTACTCTCAATGACAGTATACTCTTAGAACAAAGGGTTCCAAAAGGGTTCTTTGGCTGTCCCCATAGGAGAACCCTTTGTGGTTCCCTTTTGGGTTCCAGGTAGAACTCTTTTGGGTTCCATGTAGAAGCCTATGTGGAAAGGGTTTTACATGGAACTCAAAAGGGTTCTTCCTGGAAACAAAACGGGAACCAAAATGGTTCTTCAAAGGGTTCTCCTATGGGGACAGCCAAAGAACCCTTTTATGTTATTTTTCCTAAGAGTGTAGGCCTACTGTGTAACGCCCTGACCTGAGAGATCCGTTTTTCTCTGTTTGGTTAGGTCAGGGTGTGATGTGGGGTGGGCATTCTATGCTATCTATTTCTTTGTTTTGGCCGAGTATGGTTTCCAATCAGAGGCAGCTGTCTATCGTTGTCTCTGATTGGGAATCATACTTAGGCAGCCTTGTTCCCCACCTGTGTTTGTGGGTAGTTGTTTTCTGTTTTGTATTTTGTACCTGATGGAACTGTTGGCTTTTTGTTTTGTTATTTTTGTTCGAGTGTTTCTTTGTTTAATAAATCATGAACACGTACCACGCTGCGCTTTAGTCCCCTTCTTCCGAACGAACGCCATTACATACTGAATATACGCAAGGGAGTTATATTTATAGTGGAATGGCGAGTTCAGATTTAAGTTGTAAACACTTTGAAGTGCAGGTTGTAAAAAAAACCTTAGTAGTCTGTTGTCACCTGGGTTGGGGTATACTGGTGTACTCTCAAACAGAACGGTGGTTCCTCCATTACACAGAGGGCCGTAGACGATGTAGCTGTGACCGGTTATCCAGCCGATGTCCGCCACACAGCCAAACACATCCCTGTCATGGTAGTTGAACACATACTGAAGGAGAGAGGACAATAGAGGAAGGAGGTTAGGAAATAGGTACTGGTCTAGATCAGGGGTCTTCAACCCACCCAGGTAAACCGGAGTCTCAGGGTCCCCCATCATACTGGATGTTAGCAAAAAAAAAAATGTATGTCTTGTCTTATCAGGTGAATGATAATGGCAAGGAGAAGTCATTAACATTTTAAAATGAATAGATTTGGTAGATAGTTGTTCATTATTTTGACCTCCCCACACTATAATTGGAAGAGGAAGTTAATCTCTAATTTAGCCAATTAGCAAGAAAGGTAACTAAGAGCAGCTGTTTAGCTGGTTAAAGGTTAGCCATGTGTTGGTAAACATGCACTGCCAGACTGGTACATACAGCTGTTTAGCTGGTTAAAGGTTAGCCATGTGTTGGTAAACTGCCAGACTGGTACATACAGCTGTTTAGCTGGTTAAAGGTTAGCCATGTGTTGGTAAGGAAAGGTAACTCTAAGAGCAGCTGTTTAGCTGGTTAAAGGTTAGCCATGTGTTGGTAAACATGCACTGCCAGACTGGTACATACAGCTGTTTAGCTGGTTAAAGGTTAGCCATGTGTTGGTAAACTGCCAGACTGGTACATACAGCTGTTTAGCTGGTTAAAGGTTAGCCATGTGTTGGTAAACTGCCAGACTGGTACATACAGCTGTTTAGCTGGTTAAAGGTTAGCCATGTGTTGGTAAACTGTGATTGTAATTATCTCAATATTAGGAGTTGAAACATAAAGTTGAAAGTTGAAAGAAGATATTATCTTATTTCATCCTCTAGGTATGTAAATCAAAATGGGTTTATTCTGTTGTTGCTAGCGATATTCATAAAAAAACATTTTCCCACTTTGTTTATTTTATGATATTTTCGCAGCTAGTCCCTGGGGTTCTCGGTCTTTAGACTGTGTTAGCCCGCTGATCTAAATCCTAAGCATCGAACGTGAGCTCTATAGGGTTTACCCTGTGTGTGTGTGTGTGTGTGTGTGTGTGTGTGTGTGTGTGTGTGCGTACGTGTGTGTTTACCAGACCCTCACCCTGTGTGTGTGTGTGTGTGTGTGTGTGTGTTTACCAGACCCTCACCCTGTGTGTGTGTGTGTGCATGTGTGCGTACGTGTGTGTTTACCAGACCCTCACCCTGTGTGTGTGTGTGTGTGTGTGTGTGTGTGTGTGTGTGTGTGTGTGTGTGTGTGTGTGTTTACCAGACCCTCACCCTGTGTGTGTGTGTGTGTGTGTGTGTGTGTGTGTGTGTGTGTGTGTTTACCAGACCCTCACCCTGTGTGTGTGTGTGTGTGTGTGTGTGTGTGTGTGTGTGTGTGTGTGTGTGTGTGTGTGTGTGTGTGTGTGTGTGTGTGTGTGTGTGTGTGTGTGTGTGTGTGTGTGTGTGTGTGTGTGTGTGTGTGTTTACCAGACCCTCACCCTGTGTGTAAGGGCGGTGTACAGCAGGTATCCAGCCTGTGTATGAACCAGACCCTTAGGTTTCCCTGTGCTGCCTGACGTATAGAGCAGGAACAAGACGTCCTCACTGTCCATGGCAACGGGCTCACACACCACATCCTCCTTCATCATCTCCTGTTAAAGGGACAAAGAGTTCAGCCCCATAGAAACAGAATCCTCCATTCAAGGGAATTCCGCATTTTTTCAAGTCAATGAGCCTGTGATGAGTGGACTTTCTATTCATTTTTTCCCCTATTTTTTTTACCCCTTTTTCTCCCCAATTTTCGTGGCATCCAATTGGTAGTTATCAGTCTTGTCCCATTGCTGCAATTCCCGTACGGATTCGGGAGAGGCGAAGGTCGAGAGCCTTGCGTCCTCCGAAACACAACCCAGCCACACTGCTTCTTGACACAATGCCCGCTTAACCCGGAATCCAGCCGCACCAATGTTTCGGAGGAAACACTGTGCACCTGGCGACCGTGTCAGCGTGCATTTCACCTGGCCCACCACAGGAGTCGCTAGAGCGCGATGGGACAAGAACATTCCCACCGGCCAAACCCTCCCCTTACCCGGACGACGCTGGGCCAATTGTGCTCCGCCCCATGAGTCTCCCGGGTCGCGGCCGGCTGCGACAGATCCTGGACTCGAACCAGGATCTCTAGTGGCACAGCTAGCACTGTGATGCAGTGCCTTAGACCACTGTACCACTCGAGAGGCCAGGTTAACCTGTTTAAAGGTCTTGCTCACATCGGCTACGGAAAGCGTGATCACACTGTCGTCCGGAACAGCTGTTGCTCTCATGCATGCTTCAGTGTTGCTTGCCTTAGACCACTGCGCCACTCGGGAGGGCCCCTTTCTATTAATAATATTTCTATGGTTCAACCATTTTAAGTCTCAGTATCACCTGTTAATAACATATAAAGATGTCAGCCATTTATTTTATTTTATTGGACAGATAGAGAGGATGACAGTGGAGAAAGATAGAGATTGTGTCAAAGGGCAGTAGGCCAGATTTGAACCTATGCCGACACATCTGCAGATTTACCGCCAGACCAGCCAGGCCACATGATGTCATGGCCACATGATGTCATGGCCACATGATGTCATGGCCACATGATGTCATGGCCACATGATGTCATGGCCACATGATGTCGGTCATTTAAAGCCTCAATAATGTTTCAGAGAGGTTTCAACCAGTGGAGGCTGGTTAGGGGAGGAGGGCGTATAATAATGTCTGGAATGGAGTGAATGGAATGGTAGTAAAAAACAGATGTTGGATATCATTCCATTCAATCCATTCCAGCCAATACACTCCATTTGGGGGGGCAGGTAGCCTAGTGGTTAGAGTGTTGGGCCAGTAACCGAAAGGTTGCTGGTTTGAATCCCCGAGCCGACAAGGTAAAAATCTGTCGTTCTGCCTCTGAACAAAGCAGCTAACCCACTGTTCCCCGGTAGGCTGTCATTGACGGTAGGCCGTCATTGTAAATAATAATTTCTTCTTAACTGTCTCGCCTAGTAAAATAAAGGTTACATTTACATTATTACGAGCCGTTGGTTTATACCCATATTCAAACTCAATAATGCCTCCTATATTCAAGTCAAAGTCATGGTCGAGACACAGGCGCATTCACACAAATTTGACAATCATTTACTAAGCTGCTAGGTTTCCACAAGGTGATACAGTAAGGGGTGATAAGAAGTGTCAGCAGAACTATTTGACTTGTCGTACAAAGATCCATGGAGCTAACGTATTCTTTTCTTTCACAACCCATTAAAAAAAATATATACTATTTTTCACAAGCAATTTAACAAACAGTAAATCATAATTTTTTTGAATTAACTATTGTTTAAATACAAAAAGCAGTTATAAAAACAGTTGTTACCTATTTATAAACACCAACTTCTTATGAACAGTTAGAACCTCACCGGTAAGCTGTGTCTATTGGCTCACCTCCTCCAGTAAGCTGTGTCTCTATTGGCTCACCTCCTCCAGCGGAACATCTCTGTCTGTCATGGCAACGGTGTTCTCTGTTCTCATGGCAACCAGGACCTGCTGGACTGAGGGACAGTTCTGGACGGCCTGGTCCACGGTTCTCTTCAGGTCAACCACCTTGCCTCCCCTCACACCCTGGTTGACCGTGATCACCGTGCTGGACTGGGCTGGAGCAGGGCCAGGTACATTATACAGTCGATACAGAGAGAGATTGGTAATGAAAGATACAGTGACTATTTGTGGTTCCTTCTCTCTTTTCTACACCTCATCAGCCACCTCACCATCTCTAATGCGCTTAGCGAAGTCAGAATTGTCTACATTGTATACATTTATGGAAATAAAATCAGCTTTTTGGTATTTTTTGGGGTTAGGCATAAGGTTAGCAATGTGGTTAAGGTTAGGTTTTATGAAGATACGTTGTAGAAATAAGCAGGGTTTATGACATAGCGAACTTAGCCAGACAGTGATGACCTCTCACCGTCTCTGATGCGGTCGGCCAGGGCCTCGGAGCTGAACCCGGCGAAGACCACATTGTGGGCCGCACCTATCCGGGCGCACGCCAACATGGAGGCCACTGCCAGGGGGCAGGGGGGCATATAGATAGTCACACAGTCCCCCCTCCGCACCCCCTGGCGCTTCAGCAGGTTGCCCAGGCGACAGGTCAGCTCCAGTAGCTGTCTGTAGAGAGAAATGTCAATAAAGTTGGGTGATACGAAGGGGAATGAGGGTGTGAGGGGTGATGAGTATGTGTATTTATACAGTCTATCCTTCTATGTAGATTACAGTAGTTGTGATAGACCTACTCTTTGTGTATAGATTACAGTAGTTGTGATAGACCTACTCTTTGTGTATAGATTACAGTAGTTGTGATAGGCCTACTGTTTGTGTATAGATTACAGTAGTTGTGATAGGCCTACAATTTGTGTATAGATTACAGTAGTTGTGATAGACCTACTCTTTGTGTATAAATTACAGTAGTTGTGATAGATCTACTCTTTGTGTATAGATTACAGTAGTTGTGATAGGCCTGCACTTTGAGTATAGATTACAGTAGTTGTGATAGACCTACACTTTGAGTACAGATTACAGTAGTTGTGATAGACCTACTCTTTGTGTATAGATTACAGTAGTTGTGATAGATTTACTCTTTGTGTATAGATTACAGTAGTTGTGATAGATCTACTCTTTGTGTATAGATTATAGTAGTTGTGATAGATTTACTCTTTGTGTATAGATTACAGTAGTTGTGATAGACCTACTCTTTGAGTATAGATTACAGTAGTTGTGATAGGCCTACTCTTTGTGTATAGATTACAGTAGTTGTGATAGGCCTACAATTTGTGTATAAATTACAGTAGTTGTGATAGATCTACTCTTTGTGTATAGATTACAGTAGTTGGGATAGGCCTACTCTTTGAGTATAGATTACAGTAGTTGTGATAGATCTACTCTTTGTGTATAGATTACAGTTGTTGTGATAGGCCTACTCTTTGAGTATAGATTACAGTAGTTGTGATAGGCCTACTCTTTGTGTATAGATTACAGTAGTTGTGATAGATCTACTCTTTGAGTATAGATTACAGTAGTTGTGATAGGCTTACTGTTTGTGTATAGATTACAGTAGTTGTGATAGGCCTACACTTTGAGTACAGATTACAGTAGTTGTGATAGACCTACTCTTTGAGTATAGATTACAGTAGTTGTGATAGATTTACTCTTTGTGTATAGATTACAGTAGTTGTGATAGATCTACTCTTTGACTATAGATTACAGTAGTTGTGATAGATCTACTCTTTGTGTATAGATTACAGTAGTTGTGATAGATTTACTCTTTGTGTATAGATTACAGTAGCTGTGATAGATCTACTCTTTGAGTATAGATTACAGTAGTTGTGATAGATTTACTCTTTGTGTATAGATTACAGTAGTTGTGATAGGCTTACTGTTTGTGTATAGATTACAGTAGTTGTGATAGGCCTACACTTTGTGTATAGATTACAGTAGTTGTGATAGACCTACTCTTTGTGTATAGATTATAGTAGTTGTGATAGGCCTACTCTTTGTGTATAGATTATAGTAGTTGTGATAGGCCTACTCTTTGTGTATAGATTATAGTAGTTGTGATAGATTTACTCTTTGTGTATAGATTATAGTAGTTGTGATAGATTTACTCTTTGTGTATAGATTACAGTAGTTGTGATAGACCTACTCTTTGAGTATAGATTACAGTAGTTGTGATAGGCCTACTCTTTGTGTATAGATTACAGTAGTTGTGATAGGCCTACAATTTGTGTATAAATTACAGTAGTTGTGATAGATCTACTCTTTGTGTATAGATTACAGTAGTTGTGATAGGCCTACTCTTTGAGTATAGATTACAGTAGTTGTGATAGATCTACTCTTTGTGTATAGATTACAGTTGTTGTGATAGGCCTACTCTTTGAGTATAGATTACAGTAGTTGTGATAGGCCTACTCTTTGTGTATAGATTACAGTAGTTGTGATAGATCTACTCTTTGAGTATAGATTACAGTAGTTGTGATAGGCTTACTGTTTGTGTATAGATTACAGTAGTTGTGATAGGCCTACACTTTGAGTACAGATTACAGTAGTTGTGATAGACCTACTCTTTGAGTATAGATTACAGTAGTTGTGATAGATTTACTCTTTGTGTATAGATTACAGTAGTTGTGATAGATCTACTCTTTGACTATAGATTACAGTAGTTGTGATAGATCTACTCTTTGTGTATAGATTACAGTAGTTGTGATAGATTTACTCTTTGTGTATAGATTACAGTAGCTGTGATAGATCTACTCTTTGAGTATAGATTACAGTAGTTGTGATAGATTTACTCTTTGTGTATAGATTACAGTAGTTGTGATAGGCTTACTGTTTGTGTATAGATTACAGTAGTTGTGATAGGCCTACACTTTGTGTATAGATTACAGTAGTTGTGATAGACCTACTCTTTGTGTATAGATTATAGTAGTTGTGATAGGCCTACTCTTTGTGTATAGATTATAGTAGTTGTGATAGGCCTACTCTTTGTGTATAGATTATAGTAGTTGTGATAGGCCTACTCTTTGCGATTATATTTTGTCGTCTCAGTTATACATGAGGTAACCCCACCAAAACATTATTTCAGGTAATAAATTGTCTGAATGATAACCTGCCATGCACCAGGGAACAACTAAACTGCATGAATGTTCACAGTGTAGCGAATCCAGGGGGTAGTCTCGCCCGGGACTCAAACCCAGGTCCAGCGACTGTCAAGCTAAGGCCTTTACCCGCTGCGTCAACAAGTCCAAACCTCTTGATGAGGTCGCTAGGTGTTGAGTTATAGTCGCTACAAAGACAAAGCCTTCCCTGTGGCTCAGTTGGTAGAGCATGGTGTGTGCAACGCCAGGGTTGTTGGTTCGATTCCCACGGAGGGCTAGCACAATTTTTTTTTCAAAAATGCATGAAATGAAAATGAAATGTATGTATTCACTACTGTAAGTCGCTCTGGATAAGAGTGTCTGCTAAATGACTAAAATGTAAATGTAATGATTTGCTGTATGAATGCAGATAGTGAATTTAAAGTGTGTTCCCACATCAGATAGTGATAGTTCCAGACCTGTAGGTGATCTTGACCTCAGTTCCAGGTTCATCTCTCTCCCAGATCAGAGCCACTCTCTCTGGAGAAGTGTGAACGTGACGGTCCAAGCAGTTTACTGCGCACACACACACACACACACACACACACACACACACACACACACACACACACACACACACACACACACACACACACACACACAGACACAGACACAGACACACAGACACACAGACACACACACACACACACACATACAGACACACACCCCCACACACACACACATACACACACACATACAAACACACACACATACACAACCCACACACACATACTCACGCACGCACGCTCACACATACAGACAAGCGTACACACATGTAGTTACACACACACACACAGAAGTGAAAGTCAGTCTCAAAGCAGTTCAGCTCTGTTGTTCTTTTCAAACTAAATTAGCTTGACTATTCTGCCAATAGCTTGGTTCTTTCCTGGTAAATACTTTGGGATAAAAGCTTTGTTTGTTCACAACACAAGAGAGCCTGTGTGTCAATGTGAATGTTCTCATGATAGATTCCATCAGTGTCTTCTCCTCCTGACTGAACCCAGTAATTGGTACTGTTTGTATTTATTAAGGATCCCCATTAGTTCCTGCCAAGGAAACAGCTACTCTTCCTGGGGTTTATTATGGATCCCCATTAGTTCCTGCCAAGGAAACAGCTACTCTTCCTGGGGTTTATTATGGATCCCCATTAGTTCCTGCCAAGGAAACAGCTACTCTTCCTGGGGTCCAGTGTAACCGATGTGAAATGGCTAGTTAGTTAGCGGTGGTGCGCGCTAATAGCGTTTCAATCGGTGACGTCACTCTCTCTGAGACTTGAAGTAGGGTTTCCCCTTGCAACGCGGCTTTTGTGGCGCGATGGGTAACGTTGCTTCGTGGGGTGTCAGTTGTTGATGTGTGCAAGGGTCCCTGGTTCGAGCCCGGGTTGGGGCGAAGAGAGGGACGGAACCTACACTGTTACACCAGCAACATTAAGGCAGTTACTCTGGGTGATTCTACTGGCAGAGAAATAGAACTGGCAGGGAATATAGGATCAACTGGGGTACTATATTTACTATAGAATTATTATTTTCAAAATAAAGGTAAATGTATTTCAACCAATACCCATCATCAAAACAAATCTATGGAGATTTTTATTTTAAGGTAGAAAACAACAGCAATCCATATGGTTATTAGGTAGGTTAGCGAGAAAATGATTTAGATATAGCAGTACAAAAACATTTACAATATTTACTATATATATATATATATATATATAGTGTATATTTTGTGTAGAAAATGTTATCTTACCAGATACATTGAGTTTTCCCCCTTCAAACCATTTTATTTTGCCTTGACTAAAGTCACAGTTCTGAACGGTGTGAAAGGGACTTATCCACGACAGTCTCTGGCGCGCCACTGCGCCCCAAAACCGGTCACTTTCGTTGACGGAGAATTTGTAGAGTCCCGAATGATCACTGACACCTTGGAATGCGACTGCTTCCGGGATACAAGACTCTATATTATAGCTTCTGCTCAACTGTCGACAGCATTTTAAAAAACGTCGATTTAACGACGTAGTGAGAGGCAACGAAAAGCCTCTCCAAAGCGAACACATCATGAAACGAAGCTCTTGGTCATAAAGACAGTCTATTCTGAAGAAGAAAGATCGTATCCTTTATCTACCCAAAATTGTGAAAGAACATTTAAAATCACATTTAAAATCACATATCCATAATGACAACGGGTTTGTGTTTTATCAAACGAACCATTGACGTAACGAAAGACTTTTTGTTGAGTTAGACATTCGAAGCAGATGCATTTAAAGGGAAGTCGGAGTCCATTGTGGGCCGACAATAAAGGCGCAGAAGTTGGACCAGCCAATGATAACAGATGACTAAAGTGTGGCATTTCCACCCCCATCAGAAAAATGTACTTGATTAGGCTATAGTATAGGCCAGTGGTCACCAACCTTTCCATTTATTTATTTTTGTACCCCTTTTCTCCCGAATTTAATGGTATCCGACATTGTCTTATCGCTGCAACTCCCGTACAGACTCAGGAGAGCCGCGCGTCCTCTGAAACACAACCCAACCAAGACGCACTGCTTCTTGACGAAGACAGTCGCACCAACGTGTCAGAGGAAACACTGTACACCTGGCGACCGTGTCAGCGTGCACTGCGCTCGCCACAGGAGTCGCTAGTGCGCGATGGGACAAGGACATCCCTACGGGACAAACCCTCCCTAACCTGGACGACGCTGGGCCAATTGTGCGCCGCCCCATGGGTCTCCCGGTCCCGGCCGGCTGCGACAGAGCCTGGACTCGAACCAGGTTCGCTAGTGGCACAGCTAGCACTGCGATGCGATCTCTTTGACCACTCGGGAGGCCCATTACCAACCTTTTCTGAGTCAAGATCACTTTCACAGTCAAAAAGCAAGACGAGATCTACCGCTGACTTTAAAAACAAATGTGACATTAAGCTTATAAAACAGTTCTGTCGGAATGAGATTTGGGTAGTAGGCCTAATACATTATCACAGCATATTGGCTGTATGCTTGGCCTGCCAAAATTGGTATTCTCTGACCATATTATATTTCCAAACTATAGCTTTGATAAGAACATAGATCTGTTGGTGTAGCATTTGCAAGGCACCGAGGAGCATGAATTGAAATAATTTGGTTGTATATTTTACTGGACTGATGGTACCTGCACCTGTTGGTCATGGTGCTTCCAAGACAACTGGGAACAACAACAACAACAACAAAACTAGGTCAAATCACGAGGTCAGTGATGTTCAGGTCGGATGGTCTGAGCTCCAGAAAGATGGCCGACTTTCCGACTTGGAATTCCGAGTTGGATGACCGTTCTTTCTCACGGTCCCCCGCTCTCTCCTTCCTTTCCTCCGGTGAGACTGACAGAGAGGAGACGCCGTCTTCCACACGATGACGAAACTCGAGTCGCACTGCGTCTCCCTCATGCACAAATACATGTCGTTCCTACGACCAGAGAAAGTGAAATATTCCTCTATAAATAGACACGACAAGCTGCTAATAATAATACAAACGCAGGGCTAGTAATATACTTGGCTAGCAAGGAGGATAGTGTTGTTTACATACTGCTTTATGTTTACATACTGCTTTACTCATCTCATATGTATATAATGTATTATATTCTACTGTATTTTAGTCAATGCCACTCCGACATTGCTTGTATATATTTCTTAATTCCATTCTTTTACTTTTAGATGTGCATATTGTTGTGAATTGTTAGATATTACCGCACCTGTTGGAGCTAGAAACACAAGCATTTCGCTACACCTGCAATACCATCTGCCAAATATGTGTACTGACCAATAAAATGTGACTTTAGTGGGATGAGCTATAGTTGGACAGGCTCATTGTAATGGCTGGAATGGAATTTGTGGAAAGGTATCAAACATATTGATCCACTTGTTTGACTCTGTTCCATTAATTCCATTCCAGCCATTACAATGAGCCTGTCCTCCTATAGCTCCCCCCCACCAGCCTCCACTGTTGGCTAGTCATTCATCGCAGTTGCAGTGCCACAGGAAGTACAGAGAAGCACGTTTTGTGTTTTTATAATAGTGCTGAATAAAAACTTAAAACATGAACTCTCTCATTAAAAAAAAAAACAGCAGCTCTTTGCTGTATTCTTAGACCGTTTCTGTGTGGTCATGGTATAAAAGTGATTCATTCTTACGTCCGGTAGCAGCGTATTAAACTGTTCTGTGGTCAGGGTAGTGGAAGATCTTCAGGCACGGGGATTTCAGCTATCCGATTGGCCAGCGCAGTAGGCACACTCGATTTAGCAACAGATCTCCTGGTCTGCGGGGTAGACGGGAGTTTGTATTTTCAGACAAATAAAATGGTTCAAAATGAGAACACTTTGCAACACTTTGCATACCCGCGGTGCGCAGGGCTTCTGAATCAAATGCATCTACCGCCAACAGCGCAACAGAATAACAACAAGAAGCACTAGACTTTATCGTTGGCGTTTCTACAGACATGTTTGGTGCTCGACTAGAAGATCGAACTGTAGATCGCGATCGACCGGTTGGTGAAATTCGACTATACCTAAATTAAAACTCAATTATAACCATTAGCCTATATGTCGATTATGCCAATCTCTTGTCATAATATATCATGTGATTTATGTAATTCATTATAGGCTACTCTTTTAATTAAACTTATTTAGATGCACACAAAAACACCCAGGAAATCTCCCATCTGAATAACAATAACATCTTTATTACTATTTAAATATACAGAACACATAGACAAAAAACAAACACAGCTTGTTGATTTCCAACTTCAGGAATGTATGTGCTATATTATGCTATGTCATAATTCTAATATTTATATCATAGGTAAGATGAAATCCACCACACACCATATATACAAAGGTATGTGGACACCCCTTCAATTTAGTGGATTCGGCTATTTCAGCCACACCCATTGCTGACAGGTGTATAAAATCGAGCACACAGCCATGCAATCTCTCCATAGACAAAAATTGGCAGTAAAATGTTCCGTACTGAAGAGCTCAGTGATTTTCAACGTGGCACTTTCATTGGATGCCACCTTTCCAACAAGTCAGTTCGTCAAATTTCTGCCCTGCTAGTGCTGCCCCCAGTCAACTGTAGGTGCTGTTATTGTGAAGTGGAAACATCTAGGAGCAACAACGGCTCAACCGCAAAGTGGTAGGCCGCACTAGCTCACAGAACGGGACCGCAGAGTGCTGAAGTGCGTAGTGCGTATAAATAGTTTGTCCTCGGTTGCAACACTCACTACCGACTTTCAAACTGCCTCTGGAAGCAACGTCAGCATAAGAACGGCTCGTTGGGAGCTTCGTGAAATGGGTTTCCATGGCCGAGCTGCCTCACACAAGCCTAAGATCACCATACACAATGCCAAGTGTCAGCTGGAGTGGTGTAATGCTCGCCACCATTGGACTCTGGAGCACTGGAAACACGTTCTCTGGAGTGATGAATCACGCTTCACCATCTGGCAGTCCGACGGACAAATCTGGGTTTGGCAGATGCCAGGACAACCTTACCTGCCCCAATGCATAGTGCCAACTGTAAAGTTTGGTGGAGGAGGAATAATGGTTTGGGGCTGTTTTTCATGGTTTGGGCCCCTTAGTTCCAGTGAAGGGAAATCTTAACGCTACAGTATACAATAACATTCTAGATGATTCTGTGATTCCAACTTTGTGGCAACAGTTTGGGGAAGGCCCTTTCCTGTTTCAGCATGACAATGTCCCTGTGCTCAAAAGCGAGGTCCATACAGAAATGGTTTGTCGAGATCGGTGTGGAAGAACTTGACTGACCTGAACAGAGCCCTAACCTCAACCCCATCGAACACATTTGGGATGAACTGGAACGGCGACTGTGAGCCAGGCCTAATCACCCAACATCAGTGTCCAACCTCACTAATGCTCTTGTGGCTGAATGGAAGCAAATCCCCACAGCGATGTTCCAACATCTAGTGGAAAGCCTTTCCCAGAAGAGTGTAGGCTGTTATAGCAGCAAAGGGGGGGACCAACTCCATATTAATGCCCATGATTTTGGAACGAGATGTTAAGACGAGCAGGTGTATATTTCAAGGGGATAGGCTATTTTGTGTAAAAATGTTAATGCATCCTCTCAAGATGAGCCTCTTGATTTTCACATTATTCCACAGCATTTAATCATAACATGTATCTTTCACCTTGTGTGGTTTGACTATTACCTTGGAGAATAATATGGGCCAGTACATATGTAAAGACTGATCCATGTAACCAAATAGTAAGTTTTCTTAAAGTTGTACAATAGCACGCTGCCAAATAGCTGCCAGCTTACAACATAGTAGACAGTTATAGACCGGGGTATAGATGTAACAGTTTACTGAGTTGGAATTCCCATGATGGAAAATTTGATCTGGATAAAATGAATCCCCATGACAGGAAGATTGGGAGGTTGACGATATCCGGTATTGGTGTCAAAGAAACATTATGAATCTTTTTTTGCTAGCAAGAATAATGTATATTGTGACTACTGTCTTGTTTCTAATAATATGGATGTCAGGAATATGTAAACATTGTTCTTTACAGAGACGGCATCAACAAGCTCTAGCACAGTCTTCAGAAGAATGCATTCATATCAGTGACTGGGCTCTATCTTTTCTACAGGCTTCAACTGTCCTGTCTGTTTGTCCTCTGTCTCCATCGGCTGTCTCTGCCCCCCTGGTCCGTCTCCTGAAACTGTCCCCAGTGGTCCGCCACCAGGATGTGTCCCTAGCATCTTAACGCTGTGTTCCAGAGCTTTAGCCCTGAGTACAGCGATGCTATTCTCTCTCAGTTCCTCCTTGGATATGGGCGATCTAGTATTCTCTCTCCTCTCCTCCTGCTCCTCCTCCTCTTCCTCCACCTTTCGCTCTACCACTCTCTCCCTCTCTCGTTCCCTGGCAGGAAGTTTGGAGAGGGGAGCTTCCAGTTTTACAGGAGAGGTCGGAACAGGGGTATCTATGGACTTCTTGTGCATACCTGGAAGGAAAAGGAATCGTTGGTATTCCGGTTAGCAACAGAGTGAGAACACATCCCACTTGAAGAGACACACACACACACACACACACACACACACACACACACACACACACACACACACACACACACACACACACACACACACACGTCTAAAAACAGTGGCGCTACAGTACTAGGAAACTCAAGCTCGTACTGAGCTGTAGCTGGCAAGTGGTAGAAGGTCTTAGTCAGTTATTGTTTCTGACCTCCAGCATAGTGAAGAGGCAACATGGGAAAGGAGCCTTCACTAACAGTTCAGAGAGGTTTAAACTGCTCGTTGAACTACGGTATGTGGTTAGGTGTCACACCCTGATCTGTTTCACCTGTCTTTGTGATTGTCTCCACCCCCCCTCCAGGTGTCGCCCATCTTCCCCATTATCCCTTCTGTATTTATACCTGTGTTCTCTGTCTGTTGCCAGTTCGTCCTGTTTGTCAAGCCAACCAGCGTTTTATGTATCAGCGCCTGCTTTCCCCAGTCTCTCTTTTCTCGTCCTCCTGGTTTTTGACCCTTGCCTGTCCTGACCCTGTACCCACCCGCCTGACCACTCTGCCTGACCCTGAGCCTGCCTGCCCGTCCTGTACCTTTGCCCCTGTTGCTGTAATAAACAGTGTTACACGGTCTGCATCTGGGTCTTACCTTGATTTCCTGATTATTAGGTAAAGCAAGCCGTCCACCTTAATGTTCTCAGCCGTACATACTGCACTAACTACATTTTTTTAATAAAGCAGGGCCATGATCTCAATGTCAGACTTCATCCCAGGGCTTGTCGGGAGTTGATGAAAGTATCAATGATGGGTGTTAATCAATAACGTGATAATCCTACTTTATCACATTGAATTAAAATCTCTGCCTGTCCTATCTGTCTATTGAGTAGCATAGATCAATGAGACAGTGACACCGTACTGTGGATACACACACACACACACTCCAACCCACCAACACACATTAATGCAGTACCTTACCAAGTAGCCATGGGGCACAGGAGTCCATGATACCGTTCTTGGCTGACTTGAGGATGGACTCAGGCAGAGGGATGGAGTGGCGGACCATGGCACCGTACAGGCCGTACTCCGCCATCACACTGCTATGACCCCAACACTTCTCCCTCTTCCTCCACTTGGCACGACGGTTCTGAAACCAAACCTGCAGGGACAGAGGATGTATGTTTAGGTTTATTTTAACATCTTGGTACAATATGAAGAAACATCAAATCAAACTTTATTTGTCATCATGCGCCGAATACAACAAGTGTAGACTTTACCGTGAAATGCTTACTTACAAGCTCTTAAACAACAGTGTAGCTCAAGAAGAAGAAAATATTTACCAAGTAGATTAAAATAAAAAGTAATAATAAAAAGTAACACAATAAGAATAAATAACGAGGCTATATACAGGGGCACCGGTAACGAGTCAGTGTGCAGGGATACAGGTTAGTAGAGGTAATTTGTACATGTAGGTGGGGGTGAAGTGACTATCCATAGGTAACAAACAAACAGCGAGTAGCAGCAGTGTACAAAAGGGGGGGGGGTCAGTGTAAATTGTCCGGTGGTGATTTTATGAATTGTTCAGCAGTCTAATGGCTTGGGGGTAGAAGCTGTTGAGGAGCCTTTTGGTCCTAGACTTGGCGCTCCGGTACCGCCATGTGGTAGCAGAGAAAACAGTCTATAACTTGGGTGACTGGAGTCTCTGACAATTTTATGGTCTTTAGTCGTGGATGTCATTCAATATAATATAACACACAAGTCAAAATATATGATCAGCCAAATTATATGGACAGTGCATCATGCATAAGTCATAAACAACAAATTGACATAGCAGCCACTAAATGTATTTGGTATTATATTAGGATCCCCATAAGTTGTTGCAAAAGCAGCAGCTACATTTCTTGGGGTCCACACAAAACATGACATAATACAGAAAATCCATAGACAAGAACAGAACTACATACATTTAAAAAAGGTGCATAGCCTACATAACAATACATACAGTTGAAGTCAGAAGTTTACATACACTTAGGTTGGAGTCATTAAAACTCGTTTTTAAACTAGTCCACAAATTTCTTGTTAACAAACTATAGTTTTGGCAAGTCGGTTAGGACATCTACTTTGTGCATGACACAAGTAATTTTTCCAACAATTGTTTACAGACAGATTATTTCACTTCTAATTCACTGTATCACAATTCCAGTGGGTCAGAAGTTTACATACACTAAGGTGACTGTGCCTTTAAACAGCTTGGAAAATTCCAGAAAATGATGTCATGGCTTTAGAAGCTTCTGATAGGCTAATTGACATAATTTGAGTCAAGTGGAGGTGTACCTGCAGGTGTATTTCAAGGCCTACCTTCAAACTCAGTGCCTCTTTGCTTGACATCATGGGAAAATCAAAAGAAATCAGCCAAGACCTCTGAAAAAAAAAATTTGTAGACCTCCACAAGTCTGGTTCATCCTTGGGAGCAACTTCCAAACGCCTGAAGGTACCACGTTCATCTGTACAAACAATAGTACGCAAGTATAAACACCATGGGACCACGCAGGCCTACCTTCAAACTCAGTGCCTCTTTGTTTGACATCATGGGAAAAACAAAAGAAATCAGCCAAGACCTCTGAAAAAAAATGTGTAGGCCTCCACAAGTCTGGTTCATCCTTGGGAGCAACTTCCAAACGCCTGAAGATACCACGTTCATCTGTACAGACAATAGTACGCAAGTATAAACACCATGGGACCATGCAGCCGTCATACCGCTCAGGAAGAGACGCGTTCTGTCTCCTAGAGTTGAACGTACTTTGGTGCGAAAAGTGCAAATCAATCCTAGAACAACAGCAAAGGACCTTGTGAAGATGCTAGAGGAAACAGGTACAAAAGTATCTATATCCACAGTAAAACAAGTCCTATATCGACATAACCAGCAAGGAAGAAGCCACTGCTCCAAAACCACCATAAAAAAGCCAGACTATGGTTTGCAACTGCACATGGGGACAAAGATTGTACTTTTTGGAGAAATGTCCTCTGGTCTGATGAAACAAAAATAGAACTGTTTGGCCATAATGGCCATCGTTATGTTTGGAGGAAAAAGGGGGAGGCTTGCAAGCCGAAGAACACCATCCCAACCGTGAAGCACGGGGGTGGCAGCATCATGTAGTGGGGGTGCTTTGCTGCAGGTGGGACTGGTGCCCTTCACAAAATAGATGGCATCATGAGGTATGAAAATTATGTGGATATATTGAAGCAACATCTCAAGACATCAGTCAGGAAATTAAAGCTTGGTCGCAAATGGGTCTTCCAAATGGACAATGACCCCAAGCATACTTACAAAGTTGTGGCAAAATGGCTTAAGGACAACAAAGTTAAGGTATTGGAGTGGCCATCACAAAGCCCTGACCTTAATCCTATAGAAAATGTATGGGCAGAACCGAAAAAGTGTAGGCAAGCAAGGAGGCCTACAAACCTGACTCAGTTACACTAGCTCTGTCAGGAGGAATGGGCCAAAATTCACCCAGCTTATTGTGGGAAGCTTGTGGAAGGCTACCCGAAACGTTTGACCCAAGTTAAACAATTTAAAGGCAATGCTACCAAATACTAATTGAGTGTATGTAAACTTCTGTCCCTCTGGGAATGTGATGAATGAAACAAAAGCTGAAATAAATCACTCTCTACTATTATTCTGACATTTCCCATTCTTAAAATAAAGTGGTGATCCTAACTGACCTAAGACAGGGAATTTTTACTAGGATTAAATGTCAGGAATTGTGAAAAACTGAGTTTAAATGTATTTGGCTAAGGTGTATGTAAACTTTCGACTTCAACTGTACATACAGGTTCAATAAAATGGTGCTGGAAGAAATGGCAGCAGTTTTACTGGCGCCTAACGAATTGTGCTATTATGTGTTTTTTTCTCGTTATTTGTAACTTATTTTGTACATAATGTTTCTGCCACCGTATCTTACGGCAAAAAAGAGCTTCTGGACATCAGGACAGCAATCACTCACCTCGGATTAGACAAATATTTTTTCTTCAACAAGCAGGACACACAAGATATACTGCTAACACCCGACAAGGCCAAGCACCCCGTTATTGGCAAGAGAAAGAGACGCAGGTACAGAGGACATAGAGCGGGTGCCTCGCAAGAATCCGCAGAAGGCGAGTGGGAAAGCTGCCGTTACCGTCAATATTACTCGCCAACGTACAATCATTGGACAATAAATTAAACGAGGTACGATCACGAATATCCTACCAACGGGACATCAAAAACTGTAACATCTTATGTTTCACGGAATCGTGACTGAATGATGACATGGATATACAGCTAGCAGGATATAAGCTGCACCGGCAAGATAGAACAGCACACTCCGGTAAGACGAGGGGGGGCGGTCTGTGCATATTTGTAAACAACAGTTGGTACACGAAATCTAAGGAAGTCTCTAGATTTTGCTCGCCTGAAGTAGAGTATCTTATGATAAACTGTAGACCACACTATTTGCCATAGTGTGGTCTACTTTTCAAGGCTGTTTATTTACCACCACAGACGGATGCTGGCACTAAGACCGCAGTCAGTCAGCACTATAAGGAAATAAGCAAACAGGAAACCGCTCACCCAGAGGCGGCACTCCTAGTGGCCGGAGACTTTAATGCAGGGAAACTTAAATCAGTTTTACCTAATCTCTATCAACATGTTAAATAAGCAACCAGAGGGAAAAAAATCTAGATCACCTGTACTCCACACACAGAGACGCGTACAAAGCTCTCCCTCGCCCTTAATTTGGTAAATCTGACCACAATTCTATCCTCCTGATTCCTGCTTACAAACAAAAATTAAAGCAGGAAGCACCAGTGACTCAGTCTATAAAAAAGTGGTCAGATGAAGCAGATGCTAAACTACAGGACTGTTTTGCTATCACAGACTGGAACATGTTCCGGGATTCTTCCGATGGCATTAAGGAGTACACCACATCAGTCACGCTTTATCAATAAGTGCATCGAGCACGTCATCCCCACAGTGACTGTATGTACACACCCCAACCAGAACCCATGGATTACAGGCAACATTCGCACTGAGCTAAAGGGTAGAGCTGCCGCTTTCAAGGTGCGGGACTCTAACCCGGAAGCTTATAAGAAATCCTGCTATGCCCTCCGACGAACCATCAAACAGGCAAAGCGCCAATACAGGGCTAAGATTGAATCGTACTACACCGGCTCCAACGCTCGTCTTATGTGGCAGGGCTTGCAAACTATTACAGACTACAAAGGGAAGCACAGCCGTAAGCTGCCCAGTGACACGAGCCTACCAGACGAACTAAATCGCTTCGAGGCAAGCAACACTAAGGCATGCATGAGAGCATCAGCTGTTCTGGATGACTGTGTGATCACGCTCTCCGTAACCGACGTGAGTAAGACCTTTAAACAGGTCAACATTCACAAGGCCATGGGGCCAGATGGATTACCAGGACGTGTTGATTGAGTCTGTAATACCAACATGTTTCAAGCAGACCACCATAGTCCCTGTGCCCAAGAACACTAAGGCAACCTGCCTAAATGACTACAGACCCATAGCACTCACGTCCGTAGCCATGAAGTGCTTTGAAAGGCTGGTAATGGCTCACATCAACACCATTATCCCAGAAATCCTAGACCCACTCCAATTTGCATACCGCCCAAACAGATCCACAGATGATGCAATCTCTATTGCACACCACACTGCCCTTTCCCACCTGGACAAAAGGAACACCTAGGTGAGAATGCTGTTCATTGACTACAGCTCAGCGTTCAACACCATAATACCCTCAAAGCTCATCACCAAGCTAAGGATTCTGGGACTAAACACCTCCCTCTGCAACTGGATCCTGGACTTCCTGACGGGTCGCCCCCATGTGGTGAGGGTAGGTAGCAATACATCTGTCATGCTGATCCTCAAAACTGGAGCCCCTCAGGGGTGCGTGCTCTGTCCCTTCCTGTACTCCCTGTTCACCCACGACTGCGTGACCATGCACGACTCCAACACAATCATTAAGATTAAGTTTGCAGACGACACAACAGTGGTAGTCCTGATCACCAACAACGACGAGACAGCCTATAGGGAGGAGGTCAGAGACCTGGCCGGGTGGTGCAAGAATAACAACCTATCCCTCAACGTAACCAAAACAAAGGAGATGATTGTGGACTACAGGAAAAGGAGCACCGAGCACATCCCCATTCTCATCGACGGGGATGTAGTGGAGCAGGTTGAGAGCTTCAAGTTCCTTGCTGTCCACATCGCCAACAAACTAGAATGATAGCCCCTATCTCATGGTGATAGGTATGATGATAGCCCCTATCTCTTGGAGATAGGTCTGATGATGATAAATTACTTCCAGGGCTCAGTAGAGAGCAGAGGTGTGTGTGTGTGTGTGTGGTGTGTGTGTGTGTGTGTGTGTGTGTGTATGTGTATGTGTGTGTGTGTGTGTGTGTGTGTGTGTGTGTGTGTGTGTGTGTGTGTGTGTGTTTGGACATGTTTAACTTCTAGTCCCCACAAGAGTAGTAAATGAACAAAAATTTGACCAACTGGAGACATTTTGTTAGTCCCCACGAGGTCAAATGCTATTTCTAGGGGGTTTAGGGTTAAGGTTAGAATTAGTGTTAGGATTAGAATTACATTAAATTACATTAAGGGTTAGGGTTAGGAGCTAGGGTTAGAGTTAGGAGCTAGGGTTAGGGTTAGGAGCTAGGGTTAGGGTTAGGGTTAGGAGCTAGGGTTAGAGTTAGGAGCTAGGGTTAGAGTTAGGAGCTAGGGTTAGGGTTAGGAGCTAGGGTTAGAGTTAGGAGCTAGATTCAGGATTAGGGTGAAGGTTAGGTTTTTGGTTAAGGTTAGGATTAGGGGTTAGGGAAAATAGGATTTTGAATGGGACTGATTTGTGTGTCCCCACAAGGTTAGCTGTACAAGACTGTGTGTGTGTGTGTGTGTGTGTGTGTGTGTGTGTGTGTGTGTGTGTGTGTGTGTGTGTGTGTGTGTGTGTGTGTGTGTGTGTGTGTGTGTGTGTGTGTGTGTGAAGCAGCTGAGCTGAGAAAGTAAAGGACAGGAGGGTGACCCTAGGGGCGCATGGATGCTGATTGAAAAATACGTTAATTTTCAGAGCCAATCGATGGACGACAGGCGCTCAAATATCACCAGGGAAATTAGAGAGCTAGAGCCCAGGAGAGCCCTGCCATTGACCCAAGCTAATTCATTTCACAGTAGTTATCATTTCATTTCTGGCTCCCACCACGCCTTGTGCCTAACAGTGCATTGACACTAGGATGCGGCATCGCACGGTGAAACATCGGAAGCCATTCACTTTCAATGAAAGGAAAGAGAGAGAAGGGGAGTGGACGGAGGACCATTGAGGGACATCAGCACGGCCGTGGGAGCTGAACAAGGCGGGACTAAAGTAAAAAAAAAAAAAAGTAGAATAATAATTAAAAACAAATAAATATAAATAAGGGCAGCATGTAGACTCGAGGGTGGAGCGTTGGGCCAGTAACTGAAAGGTTACTGGTTCAAATACCGGAGACGACAAGGTGTAAAATCTGTCGCTGTGCCCTTGAGCAAGGCACTTAAAGCGAATTGCTCCCGGGGGGCTGTACAATGGTCTCAGGGGGAGTTGTGATGTGCAAGAAACACGTGTGTAACAGAACAAATATACCCCCCCAATCCACCCAAATGAAAAATGATTCAAATCCTCCACGATATCTCGACGCAAGTGATTAATCGAAGATCGCCCCTTACAATGACTGTTGATACGTAGCACTACCTAGCTTTCTTGCTAGCTTGTTAGCACCCACATGAGGGCGAGACTAGCTTGTTAGCACCCACATGAGGGCGAGACTAGCTTGTTAGCACCCACATGAGGGCGAGACTAGCTTGTTAGCACCAACATGAGGGCGAGGCTAGCTTGTTAGTGTAACAGTGTAGGTTCCGTCCCTCTCTTCGTCCCAACCCGGGCTCGAACCAGGGACCCTTGCACACATCGACAACAGCCACCCTCTCGAAGCATCGTTACCCATCGCGCCACAAAAGCCGCGGCCCTTGCAACGCAAGGGGAAACCCTACTTCAAGTCTCAGAGCGAGTGATGTCACTGATTGAAATGCTATTAGCGCGCACCACCGCTAACTAACTAGCCATTTCACATCGGTTACATTAGCACCCACATGAGGGCGAGGCTAGCTTGTTAGCACCCACATGAGGGCGAGGCTAGCTTGTTAGCACCCACATGAGGGCGAGGCTAGCTTGTTAGCACCCACATGAGGGCGAGGCTAGCTTGTTAGCGCCCACATGAGGGCGAGGCTAGCTTGTTAGCACCCACATGAGGGCAAGGCTAGCTTTGTAGCACCCACATGAGGGCGAGGCTAGCTTTGTAGCACCCACATGAGGGCGAGGCTAGCTTTGTAGCACCCACATGAGGGCGAGGCTAGCTTTGTAGCACCCACATGAGGGCGAGGCTAGCTTTGTAGCACCCACATGAGGGCGAGGCTAGCTTTGTAGCACCCACATGAGGGCGAGGCTAGCATGGCTAGGAGAGTGCTGCTTGTATAGTGTAAATGGTAAGCATCTCTATGCCTGCCTGGATGAATGGATGACTGAGTGACTGAGTCCCAGGGGGAATGGTGCCAAACTAGAGGAGGAAATTGGGTGTTAACTGAGCAGAGAGGGTATGGTGATGATGAGAGATGTGTGTGTGTGTGTGTGTGTGTGTGTGTGTGTGTGTGTGGCAGGTATATGGGGGATACATACTCATGTGTGAGCATGCAGGCACACACACACACACACACACACACACACACCACACATTGACACACACACACACACATACATGCATGCACGCACACACACAAACACACAAACATACACACAGGCACACACACACACACACACACAAACACACTGACACACACACAAACACATACATGCATGAACAAACACACACACACCACACACACATGGCCAGGTTCCAGTACGTTATGTACCTGTATCCTGTCCTCTGGAAGTCCAGTCTGCATGGAGAGCATCTCTCTGGCGTAGACATCAGGGTAGTGGGCCTCGTTGAAAGCTTTCTCCAACTCATCCAGCTGATCTGACGTGAATATAGTCCTGATAGAAATATTACAGAGGGAACACACACACAAACAAAGTTATTTTGATGACATTATATATATATATATATATATATATATATATATATATATATATATATATATATATATATATATATATATAGAGAGAGAGAGAGAGAGAGAGAGAGAGAGAGAGAAGAGAGAGAGAGAGAGAGAGAGAGAGAGAGAGAGAGGAGAGAGAGAGAGAGAGAGAGAGAGAGAGAGAGAGAGAGAGAGAGAGAGAGAGAGAGAGAATGAATAAGCATGACATTTAGCTTGTTTGGTTCATATGGCAGTGGGCACAAAACAAATTATTTAATAACTCCAAAATGAAAATGTTGATTTAGAAGAAATAAATTACATTTGAATAAGTTCCATAAATAAATTACATTATCAGGACATAATTTACACATCATTATTTTAAGCATGATTTATTTGCTTGATGTAGGCTACTTGTAGAATATACAGCATGAGAAATATGGACACCTTGTAGGCTATCCTATGTTGAATATTGTTATCCTAAGAAGAAAGGGATACTCTACTTTGTTTTGTTTGTTGCATTAGAAAACTGTATCGAAAATGTCCACCTCTTGACTAATTAGTCTAATATATATATATATATATCCGTCTCTTATTGCAAAATATGTACTGAAAAATAAGATAGGCTATATAGCATCTGGTCTTTATTTTCGAGGCATTCAAATAATTTAAGAAATCTATTTCAATTCATACTTGATAATTATTTGCTTATTTTGACGTTTTCGTTCAAATACAAGTTGTTATAAAATTGAGGAATATTGTAGGCTATATTAATTCGAAAATGTCTCTTTCCAACAAGTTCTCACCGCATTTTGTTTACTTATATATGTCTCAAAGGCATATACTCCAATTCAAAGACAGTGCGATAAACATTAGTTATATAAACATTAGTTATATAAACATTAGTTATATAAACATTAGTTATATAAACATTAGTTATATAAACATTAGTTATAGCCATTAGAGTTTTACCTGTGTCGTCTCTTCTTTCTTTTCTTGTTTTGGTTCATCGATGATTTGGAAAATGTCTTTTCACTGGAGGATATGTCATCTGAATCTGTAAATGAATAGCCATAGTTTACCATTAAACTAATAGCCACAGGTCTATTGCCAATACAATTACAATGTAATACTTATTAACTGTTATCCTAAAGTGTAGAAATATATTCAAAAACAGGATAAGAGAATTTGCAATCGTTAAGACCAAAATTACATTTTCAATGTACAATTTAATGAAGATAAAAACATAAACATAAAAATAAAAAATAAAGAGATATATGTGAAATGAATTGCTTATTGTCTACTTAAAATATATATACTTTTAGAATGTATAGGCCTATACGCTAGCCTATAGTTTGCACATTTACCAGAGCAGCTTGCGGAGTGGTGCGCATCAAGCTGTCCCATTGCCCTGGCCCTGTTGAGTGGCTGAAGGTGAACACTCTGCGCCTCCTGTAACACCTCCAGAAAGGCAGGCTGACTGTAAAACGAATGAATTCCTCCTCCTGGACCAATAATTCCCATCCCAATCCCGACTCCCGCCGAGCCCAAAACCGATCTAGCCGCCAGAAGGTGCGCCCTGTGCGGCAAAGATTCCAATGGACGCCGCGTAACCGCGGCGGGCGTCTCATTATTCAAACCCAGAATCTCCTGGATTCCGAATCCTGGGCGCTTGTGCGTCGTAGTCAAACGCATTTTTTTTTTACCCTTCGTGCTGGAGTCCGGATCCCACTCGGTTTAGAGACGAAGCCTTTTTTTTATATGTTTTTTTTTGACGATTGGTACTGGAGTCCGGATCCCACTCGGTTTAGAAACGAAGCCTTTTTTTTAATATATTTTTTTTGACGCTTGGTACTGTAGTCCGGATCCCACTCGGTTTAGAAACGAAGCCTTTTTTTTTCAATATATATTTTTTGACGCTTGGTGCTGGAGTCCGGAGCCCACTCGGTTTAGAGACGAAGCCTTTTTCTTCTTCTTCTTCTTCTTCTTCTTCGGTTTATTCAACAACAACAACAAAAAAAGTCTGAAAGAACAGTCACCTTCTTTTCCCCGTTATGATGTCAGACTGTTCTCTCTGATGGTATTCCCTGATTGGTGTTCCCGCCCTGCACGAGCCAGTCGCTCGTGTCATCACCAGTGTGTTTTCCCGCTCAGATTTTACAGGTTCCTCACGCTAGGGGGAGGGGGGGGGGTCGTATCTCTCAGCCAATCACCACAGAGAGAATTTAACGCCGACAGAACACAGGGGTCGAACGATTCTTTCGTGATGGCAGATTAAAATGGAAATACATTGGAAGACTTGGGTTCTGTTTAGACAAGGTAGTTGGTAGAGCATGGTGTTTGCAACGCCAGGGTTGTGGGTTCGATTCCCACGGGGGACCAGTACGGGGAGAAAAAAAAAAGTATTAAATGTGTGAAATGTATGCATTCACTACTGTAAATCGCTCTGGATAAGAGCGTCTGCTAAATGACTACAATGTAAATGTAAAGGTATTTCCAGACAACATTAGACCACCATTAAAAACAATGTTACTGCAAACCGTCCAGAATTGGTGACATTAATCAGGATGCAGGATTTTTTATTTTTTTTGCCGCCTTCACTGTGGTTCACAAAATAATGTACTTTTCTCTTGACATACATGCTTCTTCTATATTTGAAGTTATTAAGTGGTTTCTTCTGTTCAACTGAGTTGAACATCGATACATCCTTCAACATTGTTATGTTTTCTGTCCGAGTCTAACGAAATGATGGATTACATGCATGTATGCATTTGGTAAAGTAGGCTACCAATGAATCATGCTTTTACATGAGATGACGCTTGAGGGGATGAGTTCATTCTAAACTATATCAAGTATCCAATTATGAACCACATAAATTAATAAGAAGGTAAATCATTACTTTTTTTTAATGCTGCGATAGTTGCCTGTCTACCCAAACTCCTTGCTCTGGCCAAACGCTATGCCACTTCCACGGATGTTAGTTACTTTCACCACAATGAGTCTGGATCTGAGTAGCCTACCTCCCTGACGATTTCTAGAATGGAAATACATTCTAGATGGTCTGATTGGTCCCAGAAACAGATGGGGTTGGGCCAGAGCCAGAAAATGAGTCTTTGAAAATTAGTCTTTGTCTTTGATACTCTAATTGGTTAGAGATTATTATCCAATCACTGATTACTTTGTTTTGTACAATACTCCTAATTTTGACATCACCACAAAGGACTTTATTGATGGCAGTCTCAGACTGAATTATGCATCAAGCAGCGGAAGAATTAAGTGTGAGTTGTCAGGCAAGCGATATAGGCTATCCAAACATCTATTTGAATTGTAGTCTACTTAATTTTCATCTAATTGTTTCAGGTTTCTCTCAGGGATGAATTGATATTCAGTATAATTTAATCTCAAAGATACATATAAAACAATTCCCTACAAATGACTCTCGCTGTCCAATCAAGACCGTTCAACTGAACCCTGAACTCACACAATAAATGGCCGCAACAAGGGAGAGTATTTTTAAAGGATTGAGTAAAACCTTTAATCAATAAATCAATCAATATAAACATGGTCGGTGTATTACTTTCACTGTAGCCCGGGCTCTCCATCTGTCTATCCCTGTCTCGATGATTTCAGGGTCTTAATCCCGAGGCCATCGAGTCGTAAAGTATCCAATCAGCCGGATAAAACCCTCGACTCGAGGTAAAACTGTTTAATTTGGACATGGTTTGGTCTCTGCCTGACTGGCTCTGAATATCACATCGTCCCCGTGTCAGTAATATAGAACAAAATAGGACACAATGTTACACAATATTGAAACTGGATAATGACCAATACAATACAATACAAATAGACTAATCTATGGTTGTATTGTATATTTGGTATTTTCTCTAGTAAACAAGAAAAAAACAATCAAGGAAAAAACATGTTGTTATTATTGTTATTATTATTCAGCAATACAACATTTAATAATTGTAAGGCTACATTTCGTTATGTCTGTCATAATTGCAGTGTTTTTTGTGTCTTGTTGTGTTTCGATTTGTAGGTATAACTTGACTGGATTTTATGTAGGCTATTTGACCTTAATCCGACTAAGAAAATAATGAAAATGCACATTCTTTAATCTGATTAATTTTTTAATTGACCAACCACTGATTTATCCTATCAATTAAAGAATAAAAAACGTCTAGTTCTTAATTCCAAAAACACCACTAGAACTAAAATGACAGGTCCCAATTCAAACAGTTTATAGCCAGTATACAGACTAACTCGTGTATTTGTTAAAAGGCGCTCAATAAACATTAATCCTTAACGTCTTATCACGTGGCTAGGCGAGTGATTTGCATATTCTAATTCTCGTTTTGCATACTAAATGTTTTGTCTTTGGTGTTCAGAATGCGTCAGTCTGCGAATCTGTTGAAGTTTACTTTTTTATTGACAGGTCACATGATTAAAAGTACAACGTGCCAGTTGAGAGTATTTAGGACACACACACACACACACACACACACACAACTTTTTTTTTTAGACTGACTTTACAGTAATACCCTACAATTACCACAAATAATGAAGGAAATTATTACATTTAACTTGATGTTTTTCTTATTGAGAGATGTTGATGATATTTCACCACATTACTATACCAATATGGAGTGTATGAATGAATAAAGAAAGAATGACGTTGATATGAAAAATCCAATCCCATTTCGAAAATGATGCTGACGACCTTTGACAGCATGGTCAAACAAAGACACCCTAAAAGGTTACAGGTTTTATTATCAAGTCAAAGATATCTTGAGCTTTATTCCATTCCATTCACCTCCTTCTCGTGATAATATATGTTTTGTAACCGTTTTTGTCGTTTTAAATGGAGGAAGATATTTAGCGAAAATTAAAACCCCCATTTGATTTGCTCGGTAAGAGTGGGAAATAAACCTCTCATTTAATTTTACATAATTAATCCTTTCTAATCCGCTATTATTCAATTAAAGCGGAGTTTGATTCGCTCAGAGATCATTTCTGGCACACTTTTGGACATCTGGACACGTAATTATGTCGAGAACTGAGATACAATTTATGGAAATGAGCAGACGCCTTCGATGGAGGCAGGAGATAACACCGACCTTATCAAAGTGCCATGTGGCAATGCATAAATAAATCCGTGATTTTTCCTGGACCCGTTTGGCGTCGCAGGTCACGCGTCAGGCTGTCAATCTAGAACCGTGCGTGTGGGATGTTGTGATGGTGGTGCTGCTGCCGCTGCATCACCACCAAACCACGCAGTGTGCATTGCGCCACATTATTTGCCTCAACATTCAAGAAACAGCCGTGCACATAAAGTGGAAAATACTGTAAATTGCTGCCAGAATCGTATTCACGCGCACTTGCACACAAATGCATAATGAAGAAAGATACTCCATGAGAATCCCGTTTGATCCGAGCTATGGTTTTATACTATTTGGAGACATGAAAATCTGTTAAATTCCACAGGCATTTCAATACCAACAGAATACAGGTCATACGGTATATTTTATACTTGGCTATAGGCTACTCTTTTTCACCATCCCAGAAAGAAAAATGACATTGAAAAGACATATTTTCCGGAAGTTGAAATCAGATGCATTTTAGGTGCTGAATGAAAGGTAAAAATACATATTTTTCTGGCCTTCGAAAATATGTATTTTCCCGGACACTGGCAGCGATGATGTTTAAAGTACTCCAATATACAGACTAAACCAACAGACCACTTCAACTACAAAAAACATTCTGAGTAACAGTTACAGATTTTTTTTGTTCTTACCATGACTATAATATGTTGTTGTTTCTCTACCTTAGTTGAATGCACTGACTGTAAATCACTCTGGATAAGAGCATCTGCTGAATGACCAAAATGTAAATGTTAAAAACAAACACTTGCAAAGAATGCTGGGCATTATTCTAATGAGCTCCAAACAAGTGCAAATTTGGTTGGTGCAGACAAGATCCAAATCTAAACTAATCATAGACGTCTAGGCAATGTTTCACAAGTTTGAACATCACAGTATAGTAGAACCAGTGGTGGGAAAAGTAACCAATTGTCATACTTGAGTAAAAGTAAAGATACCTTCATAGAAAATGACTTAAATAAAAGTGAAAGTCGCCCAGTAAAATACTACTTGAGTAAAAGTCTAAAAGTATTTGGTTTTAAATACACTTAAGTATCAAAAGTAAATGTAATTACTAAAATATACTTAAGTATCAAAAGTAAATGTAATTGCTAAAATATACTTAAGTATCAAAAGTAGAAATAAAAGTAGAAATAATTTCAAATTCCTTATATTGAACAAACCATACTGCACCATTTTCTTGTTTTTTAAATGTACGGATAGCCAGGGGCACTGTCCAACACTCAGACATCATTTACAAGTGAAGCATGTTTTTAGTGAGTCCTCCAGATCAGAGGCAGTAGTGATGACCAAGGATGTTCTCTGTTTAGTGAGTCCTCCAGATCAGAGGCAGTAGGGATGACCAAGGATGTTCTCTGTTTAGTGAGTCCACCAGATCAGAGTCAGTAGGGATGACCAGGGATGTTCTCTGTTTAGTGAGTCCACCAGATCAGAGGCAGTAGTGATGACCAGGGATGTTCTCTGTTTAGTGAGTCCTCCAGATCAGAGGCAGTAGGGATGACCAGGGATGTTCTCTGTTTAGTGAGTCCTCCAGATCAGATGCAGTAGGGATGACCAGGGATGTTCTCTGTTTAGTGAGTCCTCCAGATCAGAGGCAGTAGGGATGACCAAGGATGTTCTCTGTTTAGTGAGTCCACCAGATCAGAGTCAGTAGGGATGACCAGGGATGTTCTCTGTTTAGTGAGTCCACCAGATCAGAGGCAGTAGTGATGACCAGGGATGTTCTCTGTTTAGTGAGTCCTCCAGATCAGATGCAGTAGGGATGACCAGGGATGTTCTCTGTTTAGTGAGTCCTCCAGATCAGAGGCAGTAGGGATGACCAGGGATGTTCTCTGTTTAGTGAGTCCTCCAGATCAGAGGCAGTAGGGATGACCAAGGATGTTCTCTTGATAAGTGTGAATAAGACCATTTTCCTGTCCTGTTAAGCATTACAAATGTAACGAATACTTTTGGCTTTCAGGGAAAATGTAGAGAGTAAAAAGTACATAATTTTCTTCAGGAATGTAGTGAAGTAAAAGTAAAAGTTGTCAAAAATAGAAATAATAAAGTAAAGTACAGATACTCCAAAAAACGACTTAAATAGTACTTTCAAGTATTTCTACTTAAATACTTTACACCACTGAGTAAAACACAGTAGAGTACAGTACAGTACGGTACGGTATGGTACGGTACAGTGGAATTTAATTTAGTAGAGTATAGCAGAGTACAGTACAATACAGTATAGTTTATGTCAGTAGAGTAGGGTACAGTAGAGTACAGTACAGAATAGCTTAATTCAGTAGAGTAGACTACAGTAAAGTTTATTTCAGTAGAGTACATTAGAGTAAAGTAGGGTACAGTACACTATACTTTTCTTTACTCTACTGTGCTCTAGTGTACTCTGCTGTATTGTACTCTACTGTACTGTACTATGGTCTACTTTTCTTTACTGTACTGTGTACTGTGTACTCTCTCCACTGGCTTCCAGTTGAAGCTCGCATCCGCTACAAGACCATGGTGCTTGCCTACGGAGCTGTGAGGGGAACGGCACCTCCGTACCTTCAGGCTCTGATCAGGCCCTACACCCAAACAAGGGCACTGCGTTCATCCACCTCTGGCCTGCTCGCCTCCCTACCTCTGAGGAAGCACAGTTCCCGCTCAGCCCAGTCAAAACTGTTCGCTGCTCTGGCACCCCAATGGTGGAACAAGCTCCCTCACGACGCCAGGACAGCGGAGTCAATCACCACCTTCCGGAGACACCTGAAACCCCATCTCTTTAAGGAATACCTGGGATAGGATAAAGTAATCCTTCTAACCCCCCCCCCCTAAAAGATTTAGATGCACTATTGTAAAGTGGTTGTTCCACTGGATATCATAAGGTGAATGCACCGATTTGTAAGTCGCTCTGGATAAGAGCGTCTGCTAAATGACTTAAATGTAAATGTAATGTAAATGTACTGTACTCTGCTGTGCTCTACTGTACTGTACTGTGCTGTCTAAACTTGTGAAACATACATGTCTATGATTGGTTCAGATTTGGTCCGGTCTGTGGATGTCTATGATTGGTTCAGACCGGACCAAAAATCAACGTTCATGGACATTGAAATCAAGGCTGGTCAAAAAGACCAAAAAAAGATGCATGAACAAAACATTTTACAAAACTTTTTACAAGCTTACGAATCTCTTGGTAACGTGACAACAGTGACAGAACTCCGAGCACGCCTAAAATGTAAAATCTCACAGCAGAATTTTCAGACTTCTGAAATAATCCTGAAAATAAAGTATACTTGCAAATCTTATTCAAATGTCAAGTTGCTTGTTTGCAACTGTTGATAAATCTTTTGCACATCATGATTATACAAGCTTGCAAAATGTAATTACACATTTGCGAATTGTACTTGTGCAATCACTAATCTCAATGTGTGACCACGAAATTCAAAATACAAACTCAAGTAGGTCTATCATCATTATAATCCCATATGTGGACAGCAGAGGACCAAGTCACTGTTATTCGAGTCTTAAATCCAGTCTTAAATCGAATCCCAAGTAGAACGGGCCGAGTCTCGAGTCAAGTCCAAGTCGTGCATTCTTAGAGCACATAAAGTCGAGTCACAAGTTTTTAAGTTAAGTCTCAAGTCAAGTTAAAAAAAAAATCTATACATGCAATGACTTGTTCAACTACAAATCTTTGTCTATTTATTGAGATTACCAGACAGCCCTTTTCAGTATTTTGTCTACAATACATTTTGAATACGTAATTGTTAAATAAAGACCTTCTCTTAAGGGCATGTAGAAGGTAAGGCAGGTCGACGTGGTAAGAGTGTAGATTTGTTTACAGATCTTGGTGATCTAATGGTGAAAGCATCATTATCATACAAAATTAACAAGTAGATTTCATCCCATATTCATATACGGAACAATAATTTCCTCTTATTTAAAATACTCCAAAGTGTAGTGCTTCTACTTACCCTATTTCTATGCGCACCGTGGCGCATGAGCTCCTATTATGCACAACCAGAATGACAGAGGACGTGTTCGAGCGGATCACCTTTCAAAGTATGTTGCATTATGGGGATAAAAATTGTCCGGCTTGCGCCTACATGTTGACTGCATGAACTTTACACAAACCATGTGATCAAAAGGTCATGAAGTTTTGACTTCAGTCGACTGCATGTTTCTGCAGTTGCTCTTCACCAACTTTATCCTGCAGCCATCGCCTGCATTTTGGAAGGCTGTCAGCCAATCATTGAGGTATTTTTGTTTGACCCACATGAATGTGACCAAAGATGTGACTGAAACAGGAAACAACTTTCCTGCAATTCATGTAGATGGAAAGTGACACATTCATGTGATATTTGAGGCTCTCTACCATTTGATGTATCAAATCAAATCAAAATTTCATGTAGCATACACACATGATTTCAGTTTGAGAGTATGTGATAAGGGGGTTGGAGAGACATGTTTGTTTCGAACATTATAAAGAAAAACCTTTATAAACAATGGCAACTACTGACATGTTGATCAGAGCCATACTGTTGGAAAACCATGAGTTATTCAGCTGTCGCAGATGCACCTCCCCCAGACTTTACACCTTGACTTCGGTCTAGGCTTCCCTGTAGCTCAGTTGGTAGAGCATGGTGTTTGCAACACCAGGGTTGTGGGTTCGATTCCCACAGGGGGCCAGCACAGAAAAAATAAATAAAAATAAAAAAATGTATGAAATGTATGCATTCACTTCTGTAAGTCACTCTGGATAAGAGCGTCTGCTAAATGACTAAAATGTAAATGTAAAATGTCTACAGTAGATTGCTACGGCCTTACCACTCAAACTTGCCCAGAGACATAGGACACACCCCACTGGGCGGAGACAGCAATTCAACGTCTATTCTACTATCAACAATGTTGATTCAACCAATGTGTGCCCAGTGGGATGGAACTCTGACATAACCAGGGAACGATGAACAAAGGAAACCATACATTGGACTCCAGAAGTCTGGACTTGAGTCACATGACTTTGGCTCAGTCTGACTCAAGTCACAAATTTGACACTAGACTTGATAGAAGATAAAATCACTTGACTTTGACTTGTGACTGTTGACTTAAAATGATCTGGCCAGGTTTTATAATGTTTTGTCACTCATTTTTGTGGCATAGAAAGATCACACGCCACACAGCCATAGACTGTTTTGCACTTGCAAAAAAACAGATTGGCTAGTGAAACACAGACTCGGCCCTCTGATTGGACCAGCAAGGTCGGGTGAGCTAGGGCAGTGAGATTTGGGGGGTTTTGGGGGTTGTAAGTGTCAAACTTAATTATTGTGAAACGTAATTATTTTTCATAGTTTTGATGTCTTCACTATTATTCTACAATGTAGAAAATAGTAAAAATAAAGAAAAACCCTTGAATGAGTAGGTATTCTAAAACATTTGATCGGTTGTGTGTGTGTGTGTGTGTGTGTGTATATGTATATATATACAAAAAAAAAGATATTGGGGATTGGAAATGGTGCAGACAGTACAATCTATCTGCAATATTAAAGCTGATCTATCCCCCCAAAATAAACTAAAAATACAAAAAAGAAAGACCCACTGAACCATGCATGAGAGCACCAACTATTCCGGAAGACTGTGTGAGTAGGACAGGAACCTTCCCGCTAGAAAATTCTGCCGTTTGATTGTCAATATGCAGAGGGAGTTGAAAAGAGAACACACAAAAGGCTGTTGTATAAAATACCTGTCCCGGGATTACATCTTCAAACTAAGGGCAACCGTGACAAAGGGAAAAGCGTTCATCCATGTATACGGGTAAGAGAGTCTAGCTAGCTACATTTTCAGATATTATACGTTTCTAATTTTGTCAGAAAGTCAACTTCATTGCAAGTTAAAGCGTACTGTTAGCTAGCTAGCTAGCTAGCTAACGTTAGCTGGCTGGATCGCTAGCTAACGTTACGTGTATGATCTGTGTAGTAATATTATTCGTATCTCAGAACCATTTGCATAGCTAGTTATGGCCTAATGTTAGCTAAGACACAATGGTGTCCTGCAATTGTAAAACAACAGTATCAAAATAGAATACCAATTGGCTCTTCTGATGAACACTGAGCTGTGATGAACTTCACATTCTCAAGGTGCATTTGAGGTCCTGAAGGTATCTCAAGTTGAGTGCATAGATCAGTCCAAACAACAGGTCACATCCGAAGGCTACGCTTCTCAGGACGCTGAAAACCGCCACACCCTCCATCACGATTCAAACATCCCGTTAACCTTTTGTTGCTCTACATGTTAACTCAATGTATTGGTAAGTATTCACTTCAAAGCGAAGATTTTGCAAGAAGTGTTTGAGCATGAAGTGCCCAGCTGGAAATAGTAGTAACTTCCAGATGATGTTGGGAACTGCACATAACAGTGAAATCTTTAAAAGTGTTTCATGTAAATGGCCATCCTCTTTTAGTTTCCTAAAAGACTTGTTAGTGACGCTTTCATATCAGTCTCTGTCATTGGTGTTCAGACATTTGCCCTAAACAATGTCAGACATTCGCCCTAAACAATGTCAGATATTTGCCCTAAACAATGTCAGACATTCGCCCTAAACAATGTCAGATATTCGCCCTAAACAATGTCAGACATTCGCCCTAAACAATGTCAGACATTTGCCCTAAACAATGTCAGACATTTGCCCTAAACAATGTCAGATATTTGCCCTAAACAATGTCAGATATTCGCCCTAAACAATGTCAGATATTCGCCCTAAACAATGTCAGACATTTGCCCTAAACAATGTCAGACATTCGCCCTAAACAATGTCAGACATTCGCCCTAAACAATGTCAGACATTCGCCCTAAACAAAAAATGGACCTCTGTCCTCCTCAGTTTCTTTATGTTTGAGGCAGCCTTTCTCTGGTCTCGCCGTTTATATTTCAGGGAGTTGACACAAACGTCTGGACGTCCAAGTCGGCCAAGCATTGGTTCGGAAGTTGGCCATCTTGTACTTAAAGTCAGTGTTTCCGTCCATTCCATCCACTGTGGGATGCCTTCTCTCTCAAACAAGGGTTGGCCTTTGTGAAGGCTTCAGCCGTCTCGTCTAATTGGGAGTCGTTGGGGTATGCTGTGTACTTGATTATTTTCTCTGCCATGTCTTCAACAATGTCAGATTTCAGCATTGGGACCGGAGATAAAGTTCCATTCGCACTGATATCTGCATTTCCCCTTTCAAGTAGTATCTCCACATTCTGTGGTGGAATTCAGACATGTTGGTGGCACCAGAGCCATATATTTACAAATATATCCATCCACCCCTTCCCTCCACCCCCTCCCTCCACCTGCCCACCCTCCCTCCCTCCACCACCCTTACCTCCCAACCTCCCTCCCTCGCTCCCTCTAGACTGGGCCATTACGGGGTAATTGTTATTTAATAGATTAAACATTCATGCTGGTCCAATCCCCAGAGAGGGGAGACAACATCCTCCCCACTATTCTCTCCCAGTCCTCTACCACACACACACACACACACACACACACACACACACACACACACACACACACACACACACACACACACACACACACCACACACACACACACACACACAACACGCGCGCACACACACACACACACACACACACACACACACACACACACACCTCGTTGACTCCCACTTGATGCTGGTGTTTGTGCTGAAAATTCAATTACCCAGTTATTGATATGTCTGGGTGGGGTGCTGCCATGCGGACATGGGGGATGATTTCCCAGGAGGCAACACGTCTATGCCTGGATCTATCTTATCACTTTACTCATCACCACGGCACCGCAGACAGGACATAAGGAGAGGTCTCACACTTACACACAAACATGCACGCACACACGAGGGGGGAGGAGGGGGGGACACACAGAGAGAGAGAGAGAGAGTCAGGTACCTCTCCCAGGGCCCCCACAGGTTAGCCACGTGTCTACAGAAGGACATCCCGAGGCCCCACAGGTTAGCCATGTTTCCTAGCCTCCTGAGGCCCCACAGGTTAGCCATGTGTCCTAGCATCCCGAGGCTCCACAGGTTAGCCATGTGACCTAGCATCCCGAGGCTCCACAGGTTAGCCATGTGTCCTAGCATCCCGAGGCTCCACAGGTTAGCCATTTTCCCTAGCATCCCGAGGCCCCACAGGTTAGCCATGTTCCCCTAGCATCCCGAGGCCCCACAGGTTAGTCATGTGTCCTAACATCCCGAGGCCCCACAGGTTAGCCATGTGTCCTAACATCCCAAGGCTCCACAGGTTAGCCATGTTCCCTAACATCCCGAGGCCCCACAGGTTAGCCATGTGTCCTAACATCCCAAGGCTCCACAGGTTAGCCATGTGCCCTAACATCCCGAGGCCCCACAGGTTAGCCATGTGTCCTAACATCCCAAGGCTCCACAGGTTAGCCATGTGTCCTAACATCCCGAGGCCCCACAGGTTAGCCATGTTTCCCTAGCATCCTGAGGCCCCACAGGTTAGCCATGTGTCCTAACATCCCAAGGCCCCACAGGTTAGTCATGTGTCCCAGCATCCTGAGGCCCCACAGGTTAGCCATGTGTCCTAACATCCCGAGGCCCCACAGGTTAGCCATGTTTCCCTAGCATCCTGAGGCCCCACAGGTTAGCCATGTGTCCTAGCATCCCAAGGCCCCACAGGTTAGCCATGTGTCCTAGCATCCTGAGGCCCCAGAGGAGCACTTGGTTGCAGCTGATCTTTCTCTAGTCACAGCCCTCATCTCTGTCCTCCCTGGGGACCATGGTCCAATGATAAAAAGGCCTATAGCTAAGGCTGTGTGCGTGTGTGGAGGGGGGGGGGGCTGTGCATCTTATGACAGCAGCTGGACCTGCCAAACCCTCCACATGCCAATGAACCCCCATGGGACTGGATAGATAGAGGAAGGGGGGTATGGTGGGCAGGGTGGGGTGTCTGCTGGGGTGATGATGTTTGTTAAACAGACTCTACCCACACGGCAAATTTGCAGGTGTTCAAATCTCGGTGTTGAGGTAAAAAGTGTTATATCTGGGTGTTTATTGTAGTGGGGTTAATACCAGGGGGTTAATACCAGGGGGTTAATACCAGGGGGTTAATACCAGGGGTTAACGCCAGGGGATAACACAAGGGGATAACACAAGGGAGTTAATACCAGGGGGTTAACAACAGGGGGTTAATACCAGAGGGTTAATACCAGGGGGATAACACCAGGGAGTTAACACCAGGGGGTTAATATAATGGGGTTAATACCAGGGGTTAACAACAGGGGGTTAATACCAGGGGGTTAATACCAGGGGGATAACACCAGGGGGCTAACACCAGGGGGTTAATACCAGGGGTTAACAACAGGGGGTTAATACCAGGGGGTTAATACCAGGGGGATAACACCAGGGGGTTAACAATAGGGGGATAACACAAGGGAGTTAATACCAGGGGGGTAATACCAGGGGGTTAACACCAGGGGTTAACGCCAGGGGGATAACACAATACCAGGGGGTTAACAATAGGGGGATAACACAAAGGGGGTAATACCAGGGGTTAACGCCAGGGGGATAACACAATACCAGGGGGTTAATTAATACCAGTGGGTTGACACCAGTGGGATTGAAATCGACACCACACGCAGTGAATAAATGAAGTGTTATTTGAATCACAGTGGAATCAACACAGCGTGGTGTTGTTGTTACTCCACTGTGTTGAGTTCATTTCCGTTAACTCTCTGAGTGTAAAATATGTGGGAGGGGCAACATTATCATATTTACTAGTATGCTTTGTTGCAGGTAGATTTTTTTGAATAGTTTGTTTTAATATCTATGTTTCTGCACGGACATTGATTGATTAATTAATCATATACGATAGAAAGATACAGTGCATTAGGAAAGTATTCAGACCCATTCCCTTTTTCAACATTTTGTTCCGTAACAGCCTTATTCTAAAATGGATTACATTATTTTAATTCATTTAATTATACTCATCAATCTACACACAATACCCCATAATGAAAAAG
This sequence comes from Salmo trutta, assembly GCF_901001165.1. Taxonomy (NCBI): domain Eukaryota; kingdom Metazoa; phylum Chordata; class Actinopteri; order Salmoniformes; family Salmonidae; genus Salmo; species Salmo trutta. The sequence goes on along the minus strand of NC_042957.1, from coordinate 5,175,435 downwards.
TGAAAACAAGTTTGTAATTTTTTTTGCAAATGTATAAAAAAATATTTAAAAAATAACTTATTAACATAAGTATTAAGACCCTTTGCTATGAGACTCGAAATTGAGCTCAGGTGCATCCTGTTTCCTTTGATCATTCTTGAGATGTTTCTACAACTTGATTGGAGACCACCAGTGGTAAATTCAATTGATTGGACATGATTTGGAAAGGCAAGCACCTTTCTATATAAGGTCCCACAGTTGACCGTGCAAGTCAGAACAAAAATCAAGCCATGAGTTCGAAAGAATTGTTCATAGAGCTCCGAGACAAGATTGTGTCAAGGCACAGATCTGGGGAAGCGTACCAAAACATTTTTGCAGCATTGAAGGTCCCCAAGAGCACAGTCATCTCCACTCACTGTATATAGACTTTTTGTTTTCTTTTGTTCTACTGTATTATTGACTGTATGTTTTGTTTATTCCATGTGTAACTCTGTGTTGTTGTATGTGTCGAATTGCTATGCTTTATCTTGGCCAGGTCGCAGTTACAAATGAGAACTTGTTCTCAACTAGCCTACCTGGTTAAATAAAGGTGAAATAAATACATTGGGGGGAAAAAGTATTTGATCCCCTGCTGATTTTGTACGTTTGCCCACTGACAAAGAAAGGATCAGTCTATAATTTTAATGGTAGGTTTATTTGAACAGTGAGAGACAGAATAACAACAAAAATATCCAGAAAAACGCATGTCAGAAATGTTATAAATTGATGAACAGAGCAAAGTACAGCGAGGTCCTTGATGAAAACCTGCTCCAGAGCAATCAGGACCTCAGACTGTGGCGAAGGTTCACCTTACAACAGAACAATGACTCTAAGGACACAGCCAAGATAACACAGGAGTGGCTTTAGGACAAGTCTCTGAATGTCCTTGAGGGATCCAGCCAGAGCCCAGACTTGAACCCAAACGAACATCTCTGCAGAGACCTGAAAATAGCTGTGCAGCGACCCTCCCCACCTGAGCTTGAACAGACCTGCAGAATTGGAGAAACTCCACAAATACAGGTGTGCCAAGGTTGTAGCTTCAACAAAGTGCTAAGTAAAGGGTGTGAATACTAATGTAAATGCGATATTTTTGTTGTTGTTGCAAAAATGCTTTGTCATTATGGGGTATTGTGTGTAGATTGATGACGAGAATTACATTTTTTATTTTTTTTATAATAATGCTGTTACGTAATGTGTAAAAAGTCAAGGGGTCTGAATACTTTCTGAATTAACTGTAAATCACTTACATTGTTCTAAACTAATCCCATCGGTAAGGGGTTGGACTTATTGCACCTGCTGCTGAGATGACTGTTTTAGTTTACACAGTTCTTCATTATCAAGTCCTTCACCATAGCAGTCATTCTGAATGCACCGTCTCATCGACGGGGCTGCAATGGAGCAGGTTGAGAGTTTCCACATCACCAACAAACTAATATGGTCCAAACACACCAAGACAGTCATGAAAAGGGCACGACAAAACCTATTCCCCCTCAGCAGACTGAAAAGATTTGGCATGGGTCCTCAGATCCTCGACAGCTGCACCATCGAGAGCATCCTGACTGGTTGCATCACTGCCTGGTATGGCAACTGCTCGGCCTCCAACCGCAAGGCACTACAGAGAGTAGTGCGAACGGCCCAGTACATCACTGGGGCCAAGCTTCCTGACCTCTATACCAGGCGGTGTCAGAGGAAGGCCCTAAAAATTGTCAAAGACTCCAGCCAACCGAGTCATAGACTGTCCTCTCTGCTACCGCACGGAAAGTGGTACCGGAGCGCCAAGTCTAGGTCCAAAAGGCTTCTAAACAGCTTCTACCCCCAAGCCATAAGACTCCTGAACATCTAAACAAATGGCTAACCAGACTATTTGCATTGCCCCCCTGCCCCCGTCTTTTACACCGCTGTTACTTTCTGTTGTTATCATCTATACATAGTCACTTTAATAACTCTACCTACATGTACATATTACCTCAACTAACCGGTGCCCCCGCACATTTACCGGTACCCCCTGTATATAGCCTCCACATTGACTCTGTACCGGTACCCCCCTGTATATAGCCTCCACATTGACTCTGTACCGGTACCCCCCTGTATATAGCCTCCACATTGACTCTGTACCGGTACCCCCCTGTATATAGCCTCCACATTGACTCTGTACCGGTATACCCCTGTATATAGCCTCCACATTGACTCTGTACCGGTACCCCTGTATATAGCCTCCACATTGACTCTGTACCGGTACCCCCTGTATGTAGTCTCCACATTGACTCTGTACCGGTACCCCTGTATATAGCATCCACATTGACTCTGTACCGGTACCACCTGTATATAGCCTCCACATTGACTCTGTACCGGTACCACCCTGTATATAGCCTCCACATTGACTCTGTACCGGTACCCCCTGTATATAGCTTCCACATTGACTCTGTACCGGTACCCCTGTATATAGCCTCCACATTGACTCTGTATCGGTACCACCCTGTATATAGCCTCCACATTGACTCTGTACCGGTGCCCCTGTATATAGCCTCCATATTGACTCTGTACCGGTACCCACCTGTATATAGCCTCCACATTGACTCTGTACCGGTACCACCTGTATATAGCCTCCACATTGACTCTGTACCGGTACCCCCTGTATATAGCCTCCACATTGACTCTGTACCGGTACCCCCTGTATATAGCCTCCACATTGACTCTGTACCGGTACCACCTGTATATAGCCTCCACATTGACTCTGTACCGGTACCCCCTGTATATAGCCTCCACATTGACTCTGTACCGGTACCCCCTGTATATAGCCTCCACATTGACTCTGTACCGGTACCCCCTGTATATAGTCTCCACATTGACTCTGTACCGGTACCCCCTGTATATAGCCTCCACATTGACTCTGTACCGGTACCCCTGTATATAGCCTCCACATTGACTCTGTACCGGTACCCCTGTATATAGCCTCCACATTGACTCTGTACCGGTACCCCTGTATATAGCCTCCATATTGACTCTGTACCGGTACCACCCTGTATATAGCTTCGACATTGACTCTGTACCGGTACCCCCTGTATATAGCCTCCACATTGACTCTGTACCGGTACCCCCTGTATATAGTCTCCACATTGACTCTGTACCGTAATACCCTGTATATAGCCTCCACATTGACTCTGTACCGTAACACCCTGTATATAGTCTCCACATTGACTCTGTACCGGTACCCCCTGTATATAGCCTCCACATTGACTCTGTACCGGTACCCCCTGTATATAGCCTCCACATTGACTCTGTACCGGTACCCCCTGTATATAGCCTCCACATTGACTCTGTACCGGTACCACCTGTATATAGCCTCCACATTGACTCTGTACCGGTACCCCCTGTATATAGCCTCCACATTGACTCTGTACCGGTACCCCCTGTATATAGTCTCGCTTTGTTATTTTACTGATGCTCCTTAATTACTTGTTACTTTTATTTCTTATTCTTATCCATATTTTTTTTAAACTGCATTGTTGGTTAGGGGCTCGTAAGTAAGCATTTCACTGTAAGGTTGTTGTATTCGGCGCATGTGACTAATACAATTTGATTTGATTTGAGGTTTTGGGTGACAAAATATTCCAAATGTTGGATGTCCACCCTGTGGCTGAATTTCGATAGGAATTACTAATCACGTCACAAACCAGTTTATTGTGATTTGCAGGTCTGCTGTGGCCCATGAGCCAAGGTTTTCAGACCTCAATGTGGAGGATAACTAGTCCATAACTAAAGACTGAGGATAACTAGTCCATAACTAAAGACTGAGGATAACTAGTCCATAACTAAAGACTGAGGATAACTAGTCCATAACTAAAGGCTGAGGATAACTAGTCCATAACTAAAGGCTGAGGATAACTAGTCCATAACTAAAGGCTGAGGATAACTAGTCCATAACTAAAGGCTGAGGATAACTAGTCCATAACTAAAGGCTGAGGATAACTAGTCCATAACTAAAGGCTGAGTTTAACCAACTAGTCCATAACTAAAGGCTGAGGATAACTAGTCCATAACTAAAGGCTGAGGATAACTAGTCCATAACTAAAGGCTGAGGATAACTAGTCCATAACTAAAGGCTGAGTTTAACCAACTAGTCCAATAACTAAAGGCTGAGGATAACTAGTCCATAACTAAAGGCTGAGGATAACTAGTCCATAACTAAAGGCTGAGGATAACTAGTCCATAACTAAAGGCTGAGGATAACTAGTCCATAACTAAAGGCTGAGGATAACTAGTCCATAACTAAAGGCTGAGTTTAACCAACTAGTCCATAACTAAAGGCTGAGGATAACTAGTCCATAACTAAAGGCTGAGGATAACCAACTAGTCCAATAACTAAAGGCTGAGGATAACTAGTCCATAACTAAAGGCTGAGGATAACTAGTCCATAACTAAAGGCTGAGGATAACTAGTCCATAACTAAAGGCTGAGGATAACTAGTCCATAACTAAAGGCTGAGGGTAACTAGTCCATAACTAAAGGCTGAGGGATAACTAGTCCATAACTAAAGGCTGAGGATAACTAGTCCATAACTAAAGACTGAGGATAACTAGTCCATAACTAAAGGCTGAGGGATAACCAACTAGTCCATAACTAAAGGCTGAGGATAACTAGTCCATAACTAAAGGCTGAGGATAACTAGTCCATAACTAAAGGCTGAGGATAACTAGTCCATAACTAAAGGCTGAGGACAACTAGTCCATAACGAAAGACTGAGGATAACTAGTCCATAACTAAAGGCTGAGGATAACTAGTCCATAACTAAAGGCTGAGGTTAACTAGTCCATAACTAAAGGCTGAGGATAACTAGTCCATAACTAAAGGCTGAGGATAACTAGTCCATAACTAAAGGCTGAGGGATAACTAGTCCATAACTAAAGGCTGAGGATAACTAGTCCATAACTCAAGGCTGAGGATAACTAGTCCATAACTAAAGGCTGAGGATAACTAGTCCATAACTAAAGGCTGAGGACAACTAGTCCATAACTAAAGCCTGAGGATAACTAGTCCATAACTAAAGCCTGAGGATAACTAGTCCATAACTAAAGGCTGAGAATAACTAGTCCATAACTAAAGGCTGAGGTTAACCAGCTAGTCCATAACTAAAGGCTGAGGATAACTAGTCCATAACTAAAGGCTGAGGATAACTAGTCCATAACTAAAGGCTGAGGTTAACCAGCTAGTCCATAACTAAAGGCTGAGGATAACTAGTCCATAACTAAAGGCTGAGGATAACTAGTCCATAACTAAAGGCTGAGGATAACTAGTCCATAACTAAAGGCTGAGGATAACTAGTCCATAACTAAAGACTGAGGATAACTAGTCCATAACTAAAGTCTCAGGATAACTAGTCCATAACTAAAGGCTGAGGATAACTAGTCCATAACTAACGGCTGAGGTTAACTAGTCCATAACTAAAGGCTGAGGACAACTAGTCCATAACTAAAGGCTGAGGATAACTAGTCCATAACTAAAGGCTGAGGTTAACCAACTAGTCCATAACTAAAGGCTGAGGATAACTAGTCCATAACTAAAGACTGAGGATAACTAGTCCATAACTAAAGACTGAGGATAACCAACTAGTCCATAACTAAAGGCTGAGGATAACTAGTCCATAACTAAAGGCTGAGGATAACTAGTCCATAACTAAAGGCTGAGGATAACTAGTCCATAACTAAAGGCTGAGGATAACTAGTCCATAACTCAAGGCTGAGGATAACTAGTCCATAACTCAAGGCTGAGGATAACTAGTCCATAACTAAAGGCTGAGGATAACTAGTCCATAACTAAAGGCTGAGGATAACTAGTCCATAACTAAAGGCTGAGGATAACTAGTCCATAACTAAAGGCTGAGGGATAACTAGTCCATAACTAAAGGCTGAGGTTAACTAGTCCATAACTAAAGGCTGAGGATAACTAGTCCATAACTAAAGGCTGAGGATAACTAGTCCATAACCAAAGGCTGAGGATAACTAGTCCATAACTCAAGGCTGAGGATAACTAGTCCATAACTAAAGGCTGAGGATAACCAACTAGTCCATAACTAAAGGCTGAGGATAACTAGTCCATAACTAAAGGCTGAGGATAACTAGTCCATAACTAAAGGCTGAGGGTAACTAGGGTCATACCAAGGATAATTTTGCTATTTGACCCCTTGAAGTATATATATAAAAATATATATATACAATTATTTGATTAACAGATGCGGAAATGCGACATTGGTGGATAAGGTCGATTGAAACACATCCAATGCAACAAAACAAACATATCTCTAGCTTAAATTGTTGAATGTTTATGGGGATTTTGTTCTTATGCTAATTCGATTTCCGCGGGGCGCGGACATTGACCATAGAGGTTAATAATAACAGTACAAAAGACCTGTCTTGAGCTGGGTTGGATGAAGCTCTGAATTATCTGAACAATTCAGACATTCTAGTTAATATCCCCATCTAGTGGAGGTTTTGGAACATTACAGGCTGTTACAAATGAAAATAGTCCAAATCAAATCTGGACACTTTTCACTTGTAACAGCCTGTAAAGTTCCAAAACCTATATGTTAGTAACAGTTACAGAAATTCAATTAAACATTAAGCGTATTTAAAATGTGCTTAGGTTAAAAAAATATATAAATCTATGGTGACATTCATAATGGACAGAATGACCAACCTTTTCGTATTCATCAACCAAATATGGCTTAATAAATATCTGCATCTATAACGCATGCAAGAAGAAAAGACAAATGTCGAAAAAGCAAATAAAAAAAATATTAAATTACAACGATGAATACCTCTTACAAAACCTTCTGCACTGTCATAGATTAACATTGTAAAAAAAACATGTATCTCCTCTTTAACTCAAATCAATAAAGCTACGGACTGTTTAGAAGTCTTAGTCCAGCTCTGGGGGAAGAGTGGGGAACAAAGAGGTCATTCCTCCAGGACCTGAAGTTCAAAAGCAGAGGCCTTCTATACAGACAACAAAACAACCACACACACACACACACACACACACACACACACACACACACACACACACACACACACACACACACACACACACACACACACCACACACACACACACACACACACACACACACACACACACACACACACACACACACACACACACACACACACACACATCAGACAACATGACAGACCATTCAATCATTCTATAGCAGACCTTAAAGATGAAATTGTTAAATCGGGGGTTTAGATGGACAAGATGATTATACCAAAGGACTATTTCTGACCTGATTCAATTTCAGTTCACAGATCTAAAGGACAGAATATGTGGATATAGTTTGTCTTATGCTCCAATTGTCCTATGGATGGATTGGTGCTCTCACCCGTCTTTAATTAGACCTATATCTATCCAGTCTTTAAGAACTGTGAACATTGAAGGTGTTGAAGCTATGGACCTAAATGGAACTAAAAGGAACCAATCCTGGTGAATCTCACCTGCTGGTGGGCGGTTCTTCCTGGTTGTGTAAACAGTAACTATGTCATCCGTGCCGGTCAGTGCCGCAAAGACAACTATTGGACACAGTTACTACTACCTGGACAATAGGACAAAAAGGGATCAAACACAAGCCTGGATGTTTTAAACTCAGAAACTATGTTTAAAGTGAGAAGTAGACAGGTGTCCATATAAAAACAAGGTTTGTACCCACTAGTGTATGCTGAAGCTCAGCAATCTTCTACTCCTGAATAATGTTCATGAGCTGAGAAAAATGTATCCTCTGACCACTAGCATCTCTAGTTGTGAATAAATGACGACTGGTTGTTCAGACTATTTACTAAATATCATGTTACCAAGAGGATTACCTGGAGGATTGGTATTTGGCATCACAGAGGGAGCAGGAGTTGGGCCTGTTGGTCACATTAGAAAATGAGTGACTACCAGCGGTGGCTGGTGGCACTTATAAATCGGAGGATGGACTCATACTGTATAATGAGTGGAACAGAATAAACGCAATGGTATCAAACACATGAATCATGTGGTATGTTTTACACCATATCATTTACATACTGACAGTTATGGCTGCTTGCGTGGTATGTTGTTGTCTGTACCTTCTTGCCATTTCTGCTGTTGTCTCGTGCTCAATAATGTTTGTACCATGTTTTGTGCTGCTACCATGTTGTGCTGCTGCCATGTTGTGTTGCTACCATGCTGTGTTGTCATGTGTTGTTGCCATGCTATGTTGTTGTCAAGGGGTCACTCTTTTTATGTAGTGTTGTGTTTTTTCCTATTATTATTATTATTAGTAGTAGTAGTAGTAGTAGTAGTAGTAGTAGTAGTAGTAGTAGTAGTAGTAGTAGTAGTACGTTTAGTAATAGTAGTAGTAGTAGTAGTAGTAGTAGTAGTAGTAGTAGTAGTAGTAGTAGTAGTAGTAGTACGTTTAGTAATAGTAGTAGTAGTAGTAGTAGTAGTAGTAGTAGTAGTAGTAGTAGTAGTAGTAGTAGTAGTAGTAGTAGTAGTAGTAGTAGTACATTTAGTAGTAGTAGTAGTACGTTTAGTAGTAATAGTAGTAGTAGTAGTAGTAGTAGCAGTAGTAGCAGTAGTAGTAGTAGTAGTAGCAGTAGCAGTAGTAGTAGTAGTAGTAGTAGTAGCAGTAGTAGTAGTAGTAGTAGTATGTTTAGTAGTAGTAGTAGTAGTAGTAGTAGTAGTAGCAGTAGTAGTAGTAGTAGCAGCAGTAGCAGTAGCAGTAGCAGTAGTAGTAGTAGTAGCAGTAGTAGTAGTAGTAGTAGTAGTAGCAGCAGGAGTAGTAGTAGTAGTAGTAGTAGTAGTAGTAGTAGTAGTAGTAGTAGTAGCAGCAGTAGTAGTAGTAGTAGTAGTAGTAGCAGCAGCAGTAGTAGTAGGAGTAGTAGTAGTAGTAGTAGTAGTAGTAGGAGTAGTAGTAGTAGTAGTAGTAGTAGTAGTAGTAGTAGTAGTAGTATTATTAGTATTATTAGTATTATTATTATTATTATTATTTTTAATGGTATCTGGTATCTGGAGTCTCCCTGCAGCTCGATACCTGTCTCATCCACCCAGCTCAGACTCTCTCCTGTATAACACGTTCCTGGTCCACTATAGGTGGTCACTAGTTAGATGAGTCACTGGTGTGGACGAGGAGATCATTTAACTATTATAAATACATGCGACACGCGTAATAAAAATGTTGTCTGTTTTTCCACATTAAAACTTGGAGATGGAACTCTGTGTTGTGCATTGTTTTGGTATAACTGGCATCATCATGTGATGGGATTCCTAATCAGAGACACATGTTAGTTTATGGGGTTTCTAATCAGACACATGTTAGTTCTACATAGTTTATGGGATTCCTAATCAGAGACACATGTTAGTTCTACATAGTTTATGGGATTCCTAATCAAAGACATGTTAGTTCTACATAGTGTATGGGATTCCTAATCAGAGACACATGTTAGTTCTACATAGTTTATGGGATGTGGATTTTAAAAAGACGACAGAGAGTTCTCTCTGAGATGCACTGTCCCAACAAGGGATATATCTCTAGGGCAGTGGTTCCCAAATGTTTTATAGTCCCGTACCCCTTCAAACATTCAACCTCCAGCTGCGTACCTCCTCTAGCACCAGGGTCAGCGCACTCTCAAATGATGTTTTTGCCGTCATTGTAAGCCTGCCACACACACACACACTGTATGATACATTTATTAAACATAAGAATGAGTGTGAGTTTTTGTCACAACCCGGCTCATGGGAAGTGACAAAGAGCTCTTATAGGACCAGGGCACAAATAATAACATAATAATAATCAATAATTTTGCTCTTTATTTAACCATCTTACATATAAAACCTCATTTGTTCATCGAAAATGGTGAATAACTCACCACAGGTTAATGAGAAGGGTGTGCTTGAAAGGATGCACATAACTCTGCTATGTTGGGTTGTATTGGAGAGAGTCTCAGTCTTAAATCATTTTCCACACACAGTCTGTGCCTGTATTTAGTTAGGAAACCCTCCGCAGTATAGTTAGGCCCTGTCCTGAATAACCCCTAACCCCTCCTCCCCAGTATAGTTAGGCCCTGTCCTGAATAACCCCTAACCCCTCCTCCCCAGTATAGTTAGGCCCTGTCCTGAATAACCCCTAACCCCTCCTCCCCAGTATAGTTAGGCCCTGTCCTGAATAACCCCTAACCCCTCCTCCCCAGTATAGTTAGGCCCTGTCCTGAATAACCCCTAACCCCTCCTCTCCAGTATAGTTAGGTCCTGTCCTGAATAACCCCTAACCCCTCCTCCCCAGTATAGTTAGGCCCTGTCCTGAATAACCCCTAACCCCTCCTCCCCAGTATAGTTAGGCCCTGTCCTGAATAAACCCTAACCCCTCCTCCCTACTTGATAGGTGGGAGCAACAGGGTGAATGTTCTTCACACTAAATCTAAACTCTGTTAAAACTCCAGAAAATATTTTATTGATCATATTTATTCAGGTTAACACGCCCCCCCACCAACATAAGACAACTATACAGGAAGCCCTTAAATTGCTGAAATAAGTCAGTCAAATCAACGATGAGAGAACAGTCTAATTAACTGATGCCTAACTCGGACATGGTTGTGACTTCAAATCCCAGGTGAGAACACGTTGAACAATAATGACTGTATAAATGAACATGCACAATGTAATCATGTATGTCAAAGTGTGTCAAATATGTTAAAAACACTGTGTGCAAGTGAGTATCCTTGACGACAGAAAAAAGAGCTGTGAATGGATCAGTGGTTCACCAATCAGAGCCTCGATCGGCTTGGCAACAGTAACAAGAGCTGTGAATGGATCAGTGGTTCACCAATCAGGGCCTCGATCGGCTTGGCAACAGTAACAAGGGGTGATGTGCAATGAATTTTCTTTGGGACATAAATGTTCTTGCAACATTCCCGTGAAACATGTCTAGAACATTAATATCTTATATTGATGGAATATTGATGGAATAGTCTCCAAACCAACAGGAAATATATATATATATATATATATATATATATATATATATATATATATATGTTTTTATTTTTCTGCTTCTTGAAAGTGTGAAATGACTGTTTCTTTTTACTGTGAATTCTGTGGTCAAACTAAAAGACAACCAATGACCATTTCTCTCTCTGCCCAGCCTCAGAAAAACACAAGTGGTCTGATCTGAAGGACCAGTGTTGCTGACATAGACATACAGTTCCTTCAGAAATGATTCACACCCCTTGACTTTTCCTACATGTTGTTGTTACAGCCTGAATTTAAAATGTGTGCAATAATAAATAGTGTTTCACATGATTTTTGAATGACTACCTCATCTCTGTACCCCACACATACAGATCATTGTAAGGTCCCTCAGTCCAGCAGTGAATTTCAAACATTCAACCACAAAGACCAGCTAGGTTTTCCAATGCCTCGCAGAGAAGGGATAAAATAAAATAAAAACAGACATTGAATATCCCTTTGAGCATAGTGTAGTTAATAATTACACTTTGGATGGTGTTTTAATACACCCAGTCACTACAAAGATACAGGCGTCCTTCCTAACTCAGTTGCCAGAGAGGAAGAAAACAGCTCAGGAATTTCCTTCCTCAGGAACCCCAGCCATCTACCCAGAGAGACAGTTATGCTACAGTAACATCCAGGGTAAACCCCAGCCATCTACCCAGAGAGACAGTTATGCTATAATAACATCCAGGGTAAACCCCAGCCATCTACCCAGAGAGACAGTTATGCTACAGTAGCATCCAGGGTAAACCCCAGCCGTCTACCCAGAGAGACAGTTATGCTACAGTAGCATCCAAGGTAAACCCCAGCCGTCTACCCAGAGAGACAGTTATGCTACAGTAACATCCAGGGAAACACCCACAGGTCGCCTCCAACAGAACAACAACAGAGCTCCAGAACAGTCAGCTGAGTGAATTCCAGGAGCTCGGCCAGAGAACTATGCTGAGATGGCACTCAGGCCTGAACTTTATCAGATAAATACACCTCCTGAACTTTATCTGCAGTCGAGTGATGCATTCATTTAGTTTTATTCATTATATTGTTTTTATTTACTCGTGTCAAGTTCAGATCGAATAACAGATACTAAAGGCTTAAAAACTATTTCTGTAAACGTACGTAGCTTGATACCCAAAATAGACATGCTCAGAGCATAGGTAGAAACTCATAAGCCTCACATATTAACATATTCAGAGACATGATTGAATAGCAACATTTCAGACACAGAGTTAAAAATCCAGGGTTACATATTATGTAGAATTGATAGGTGCACTCGAGATGTGGGAGTAGCAACCTATGCCCTTCGATAAATTACTGTCTACCTGAGATTATCCCTTTGGATTTTCAAAGTTTATATGTTAAAATAACTCTACATGAGAACAAGTCATTGTTGATTGGTAACATTTACAGACCACCCAATGCCCCAGTAGACTCCATAAACAATTTTATCACCACTGTTAATTCAATGGATTGGTCAAATTAATGGATTATTTTAGATGACTTTAATAAGAACTGGCTAGATAAATCTTCTGTTGAGAATATAAAAGCTATCGAAAATATGTCAATACACAAACTAATTTGGGGATTTTGCTGGATTGGCTCTCCCCAGATCCTCAAAAAAGTTCTACAGCTGCACCATCGAGAGCATCCTGACTGGTTGCATCAGCGCCTGGTATGGCAACTGCTCGGCATCAGACCGTAAGGTGCTACAGAGGGTAGTGCGAACAGCCCAGTATATCACTGGGGCCAAGCTTCCTGCCATCCAGGATCTATATAGTAGGCAGTGTCAGAGGAAGGCCTAAAAAATTGTCAAAGACCCTACCTACATGTACAAATCACCTTGACTAACCTGTACCCCCGCACATTGACTCGGTACTGGTACCTCCTGTATACAGCCTCATTATTGTTTTTATGGTGAAACTTTTATTCCGTAAAAAAAGACATATATTCTTTACTTTAGTTAAGCAAATATTTTCTTAAAACTGCATTGTTGTTTAACGGCTTGTAAGTAAGCATTTCACAGTAAGGTCTACACCTGTTGTATTCGGTGCATGTGACAAATACATTTACGTCATTTAGCAGACGCTCTTATCCAGAGCAACTTACAGTAGTGAATGCATACATTTCATACATTCTTTTAATTTATTTATATTTTTTTCCCCCGAACTGGTCCCCCCTGGGAATTGAACCCACAACCCTGGCGTTGCAAACACCATGCTCTACCAACTGAGCCACACGGGTATAATAAAACTTGATTTGACAGGGTTATAAATTCAGGTGTTCTTCCAGACTGTTTCAGTGATTATTCCATCATCTGCTGAGTTTGGAAAATTAACATACCTAAAGCATCACCAAATGGATTCATTTAAGACTATGTACAAATGTAAATACTGATTCTTTCATTGATGACTTGATATCAATAAACTGGCAAAGATTCCAACTAATCTCAACAGCCCAAATGCATGGGATTATTGTCTCACAGAATCCGCTAAGGTATGTGACGAGCATGCACCTTGGAGAACAGTGAAAGGTAGCCCTTTCCTGCAGTCAATGACCAAAAGAGCCCTCTTTGGCCTTATGGGTGGAATGTTATTTAACATTTTCATAATTCCATTATCATTATTGAATTTTTTTTCACAATGAAAATCCGGTGTTTCTATGTCAAACAGTTATTTTATATGTTAGTCTTCTGTGATGTAGATAAAGTGTACATTTCAACTCTGACACGGTACAGGTGTCTTCTTTTTTAAAGCACATAACCCTGTGTGTGAGGTGTATACTTTCATTTCAAAGTAGATTTGTTTAACATTACCAAGAATCCCACTGTGTTACCCTGATATAGCCCACTGCAGTAAAATGTTTAAAGTCTGTCACCTGCCCTGGGTTAGCTCTGCCTTAATACATCTGTTCAGAGAAAGGGATAAAGACTGGGCTACCGAAGAATCAAAAGATCAAAACTGACAGGAAGTAAAACTACATCTAAAAATGCAAAAGCCTCCATCTATATGGATATTCTTACAAAGAATGAAATAAATTCACAGCGGTTCTGGAAATACTCAATGACCTTTTAAATAGGTCAAATAATCAACCTATTCAGCAAATAATCCTCTCATCTATTAGCTCACCTGTCACCTCGGATAATAATTCCACCAATGCTAGGTATACATGGAACCAGGAGATCAACACCTCAAATCAGACATTTAACTTTAGACAGATTAAACAAACAGATATACTGCCTGTCCTCTATGAGATCAATATCTACTGCCTAGATCAATAACGTGGTTTGCTAATGTATCCTCATGCAGTCCTTAGACCCAAATAGCTACAGACCTATATAAGTAATCTGTTCGATAGCTAAAATCTTTGAGAAATTAATACATTCCAAAATGTATCAGTACCTAGATTAATTAAATGTCAGTCTTTCAATCTGGCTTTAGACCCACCCATTCTACCACTACAGTATTAGTGAAATTTACTAATGACCAAGGTCAACTAACTGGTGCCATTTTCATTGTTTAATCAAAAGTATTTGATTTAGTTGATCCTTCTATCTTACTATGAAAACTTCAAAACATTGGTTTCAATGGACAAAAATTACAACTTGTTGGACTCGGTAGAGGTGTTCCTCAAGGCTCACTATTGGCTCCCCTTATTTTACATTTTAGTCATTTAGCAGACGCTCTTATCCAGAGCGACTTACAGTAGCGAATGCATACATTTCATACATTTTTTCCTGTACTGGTCCCCGTGGGAATCGAACCCACAACCCTGGCGTCGCACACACCATGCTCTACCAACTGAGCCACACGGGACCATTTTCTCTACGTTCATAAATGAAGTGCCTCTAATTTGTCAGAATACTCATGTTCACTTACACACGGATGATGCAGTGCTCTATACAGCAAGTTTAAATATGTTGCTGATACAAGCAGCTCTCCAAGATCATTTTTACACTATAGCAAATATGGTTTTAAATCAAACAAAGCCCTTTGTTTGGTACATGGTAAAGAATAAACGCCATATCTGGGGTGGAGGATAGATTCTGAATTATCTTTTGGAGAGCATTTTGATTATATTAGACAAACAATTAACTAGAAGCCTGGGTTCCTTGGGTCGTAGCAGCAGTCGTAGCATTAGTCGTAGCAGCAGTTGTATTAGTCGTAGCAGCAGTTGTATTAGTCGTAGCAGCAGTTGTATTAGTCGTAGCAGCAGTCGTAGCATTAGTTGTAGCAGCAGTTGTATTAGTCGTAGCAGCAGTTGTATTAGTCGTAGCAGCAGTTGTATTAGTCGTAGCAGCAGTTGTATTAGTCGTAGCAGCAGTTGTATTAGTCGTAGCAGCAGTTAAATTAGTCGTAGCAGCAGTTGTATTAGTTGTAGCAGCAGTTGTATTAGTCGTAGCAGCAGTTGTATTAGTTGTAGCAGCAGTTGTATTAGTTGTAGCAGCAGTCGTATTAGTCGTAGCAGCAGTTGTATTAGTCGTAGCAGCAGTTGTATTAGTCGTAGCAGAAATTGTATTAGTCGTAGCAGCAGTTGTAGCATTAGTTTTAGCAGTCGTAGCATTAGTTTTAGCAGCAGTTGTATTAGTCGTAGCAGCAGTCGTAGCATTAGTTGTAGCAGCAGTTGTATTAGTCGTAGCAGCAGTTGTATTAGTCGTAGCAGCAGTCGTAGCATTAGTTGTAGCAGCAGTTGTATTAGTCGTAGCAGCAGTTGTATTAGTCGTAGCAGCAGTTGTATTAGTCGTAGCAGCAGTTGTATTAGTCGTAGCAGCAGTTGTATTAGTCGTAGCAGCAGTTGTATTAGTCGTAGCAGCAGTTGTATTAGTCGTAGCAGCAGTTGTATTAGTCGTAGCAGCAGTTGTATTAGTCGTAGCAGCAGTCGTAGCATTAGTTGTAGCAGCAGTTGTATTAGTCGTAGCAGCAGTTGTATTAGTCGTAGCAGCAGTTGTATTAGTCGTAGCAGCAGTTGTATTAGTCGTAGCAGCAGTTAAATTAGTCGTAGCAGCAGTTGTATTAGTTGTAGCAGCAGTTGTATTAGTCGTAGCAGCAGTTGTATTAGTTGTAGCAGCAGTTGTATTAGTTGTAGCAGCAGTCGTATTAGTCGTAGCCAGCAGTTGTATTAGTCGTAGCAGCAGTTGTATTAGTCGTAGCAGCAGTTGTAGCATTAGTTTTAGCAGTCGTAGCATTAGTTTTAGTAGCAGTTGTATTAGTCGTAGCAGCAGTCGTAGCATTAGTTGTAGCAGCAGTTGTATTAGTCGTAGCAGCAGTTGTATTAGTCGTAGCAGCAGTCGTAGCATTAGTTATAGCAGCAGTTGTATTAGTCGTAGCAGCAGTTGTATTAGTCGTAGCAGCAGTCGTAGCATTAGTTGTAGCAGCAGGTTGTATTAGTCGTAGCAGCAGTTGGTATTAGTCGTAGCAGCAGTTGTATTAGTCGTAGCAGCAGTTGTATTAGTCGTAGCAGCAGTTGTATTAGTCGTAGCAGCAGTTGTATTAGTCGTAGCAGCAGTTGTATTATTCGTAGCAGCAGTCGTAGCATTAGTTGTAGCAGCAGTTGTATTAGTCGTAGCAGCAGTTGTATTAGTCGTAGCAGCAGTTGTATTAGTCGTAGCAGCAGTTGTATTAGTCGTAGCAGCAGTCGTATTAGTCGTAGCAGCAGTCGTAGCATTAGTTGTAGCAGTAGTTTTATGTAGCAATAGTTTTAATAATTGTATTTAGAGTTGTATGCCTGTTAGTAAATGTAAGTTATTACATTGTTAGACAGTAGTATCCATTGTTACTAAGTGTTTTTAAACGAGATGGTGCATCTCAAGATATTACATCCTGCAACATTTCAAATGCAATGTTTACAGAAAATGTGCCTAAACCCCATAAACTGTATTTCAAGTTATGACAATAATTCTGTTACACAATTTGATATATCACATGCTTTACTTTTATTTTCCTACATAATTAAAATCAGGATTATGCCTCTGCCATTCATGCCAATTGGACGGGTTTGGATTTGTAAGACCAATATGGATGCCATTTTTCAGCCCTTTCTGGAACTTTGAGGGTTTATGAAATACTGTAGACCATTTAGAGATCCTATTAAATTACTACGGTTAAATCTGACAGGCATGACTGTCTCTGTAGCTATAGATTAGTACTCTATTCATCTCTTTGTGATGCTAATGTATTGTTCTGTGGGTGCTAGAATTTTGCTGCACTAGTTACCTGGACAACAGTGGGTTCTACATTCTAAATTCTTTAGTGTT
Source organism: Salmo trutta (assembly GCF_901001165.1). Taxonomy (NCBI): domain Eukaryota; kingdom Metazoa; phylum Chordata; class Actinopteri; order Salmoniformes; family Salmonidae; genus Salmo; species Salmo trutta. Next base: position 5,158,149 of record NC_042957.1, on the reverse strand, counting down.
GTCACTGATGGAATCCCTCTGTTCTTAACACATCTCGGACTCCCTCACAGCTGCTGCTCAAGATACCTAAGGTATCTTAACAATGCACACCATTATTAGGCATCTGTAACTCACATTTCCATATGTTTCAAATCTGTTATAGTTTTTGTTCAAAACTAAAGACAGTTACAGATATTTCTTCATCTGACCAATAATCAATATAGTTCAATGAATAAATGGCAATACAATAATTAATTCCACTAGCGAATACTCAGGGAGAAAAAGATGTAGAGTCACACGCAGGTGTTTATTTCACCGTCACAGAAAATAGGAATCGTGGTTACAGGCAGGCAATGGTCATACACAGGTAGGCAAACAGGCAGGTGAATCAAAACTAGGGCTGAAGGCTATAACTGGTTCTCACAAACGTGCTAGGAAAAGGCTTAGTAGAGTCAAAACAAGCAATACCTCACAAAGGCACAAATAGAGTGAAGAGGACTGTAGGTGGCTGGTTTTAACAGAGACATGGAAGGACGAGGAGATGTTACACTGACAGGGTAACTGGAGGCGGTACATGACAGGGTTATCTTGTAGGGACGAATGAAGCGAGGACAGACATCCAGCTCTCCCTGGTAGAGAGCCACACGCTGTCTGTGGTGAAAGAGTGGCGTAGGCATCTGTTGGCAAAGTGTTTCTGGGTATTAAAGGCTTCCTGCAGACATTGGCGAAAATCTGATATCAACTTTGGAGGGGACAATTACATGAAATTTTCTCAAGAGCAATTCCTGAGGGGGACACCAAAAGTAGTGCTGTAACACATAGCCTACATTGTAATATAGTAAATGTATATTGAGGAACCAAAGAAATAAGGTGTTATAAACTACACAACTAATCACAACATCAATACCATTGCCTTTAACAAATCTTAGTTCAGTCACCAGTTTAAGTTGAGAGTGGGGGTATCCATGGCATTTTCCAATTATGTTCCTATTTTACAAGTCCAAAAAAATTGAGAACCTTTCATAATGTTGCCAAACAAAGACTCAACAAACTTACCCGAGACTCCCCATCTCTGCCAGTCTGTCCCTGCATATCTGTCCCAAACTCTGCTGTCTGTGTGCCATCTGTTGCCTGCGCTGCCTAATGACATCATTGTGAAACATTTCCATTAGAATTTCATTTCTTTCTTATGAACATTTTATCAACTAGTCTTTGAGATATTATGCTACTAGGGTTCTTACTATGCGTTTTGGTGTATTGAAAAATACTCTGATGTCTGTCTTTTATTTTTCTACCATTTTCTACCTGGTTGGCTGGCTACACACACACACACACAGTGTGTAGGTTATTTACAGTAGGAGATGGGCTTCTATCATCTTCAATCATTCTATTTGGGCTTCGATCTAAAAGGTAGCTAGCAAATGTGAAACGGATTAAAATGACAAGAGTTGACAGCTGTATGAGTTCACCATTTACACAACATATGCTGCAACCTTTTGTAATTTTAATAGTTTGTTTCATATTGGCTGGCTTCCAACAATAGCTGAATTTGCAAAGCTAGCAAGCACCAATTCAGTTTCAGTGGTGTTTGCTATAATCTTTGCTACCCGGGTTAAATAAAGGTGAAATAAAATTAATTAATAAAAGTTCACTTGCGACAATTTAGCTTTTGCAACGAGACCATTAAATATATTTAAGACAATGGTAGAAGAGAGTGTAGTTCTGTTCAGTTTGGATTTCAGTTTATCGCTAACCTTATCACAGGGACTTTGAAGCACTAACTTACATCATCTGCATGCTGATTCCATCTTTGACGACGCCACATAAATGGAATAGGTACTAGCTAGCGTAATAGTTAATATTTGCGCGCTAGCTCTGCATATTCAGCTAGTGTGTGTGCGCGATTGACTGGATTAACCTCACGTCAGTTACGTTCATTGAGTGCCTTTCAGACAGTGGATACGACCTCTGTTACCTAGCAAGCTAAGGAACTGGCAGTGGATCAAACCATTGTGAGGCAAAGGGTGGGGGGGTTGCAATCTTTTGAAACTTAAAAACGCGCTATTAAGTGTCTATAATCAGCACAATTGCTTTCATTGCGTATTATTAATATTATTTAAATTACATAGTTATGTTTCAGTGATATATTGGGGGGGGGACAAATCATATTTTTCCCAGGATGGGGGGGGGGTCGTGTCCCCCCCGTCCCCCCCGGGATTTCCGCCCCTGCCTGCAGATGCCTGTGAGCGGTCTCCATTACCCTCTCACTACACCCGAAATCAGTCGTCGACAGCTGGGACAGTACCAGGCTCCGCCTCCCAGGGAAACATGGGGGGGTTGGTATCCAAGTACACACTGAAACGGAGTAAGGTGGAGGGATGAATGCATGAGTGAGTTCTGAGCGTATTCAGCCCAGGCCATATACCAACTCCAGTCATGTGGAGAGGCAGAACATGGTTGGCAGAGGTACTTAACCATTTCTTGGTTCAGGTGCTCTGTCTGCCCGGGGATGGCACCCGGAGGAGAGGCTGAGGCAAACCCCAGTAGGTCACAGAAGGCTCGCCACACCCGGAGGACAAACTGGGGCCCGCGGTCAGAGACGATATCCTCCGGAATCCCATACAGACGGAACACCTGCTGGAACACTCAGCCAATTCCATGGCGTTTGTTAAATGAGGAACCAGATGACACATTTTTGAAAAACAGTCTACTATGACAAGGATGGTGGTGTTACCAGAGGATTCAGGAAGGTCTGTGAGGAAGTCAACAGCTATGTGGGACCAGGGTCTGTGAGGGATTGGCAAAGGTTGAAGCTTACCGGAAGAGAGATGACGAGGGGCGCAGACTGGACAGTACGTAATCCCTTTCGTCGGATTCCAGTGAGGATCACCAGAACCTCTGGGCTAGAAGTTTGGTGCTTTGTGTAATGCCCGGATGTCCTGACCCCAAGGACGTGTGACACCATTGCATCAGTTGGGGTCTAACAGCTGCTGGTACGTAACTCTTCCCAGCTGGTGTCTCAGGAGGAGCCAGGTCTGAAGTTAAGGCTTCTTGTATGGCAGAGTGAACCTCCCACTGTACCGGTCCCATGATGCAAGACGAAGGAAGAATGGGTGTTGGGTCTGAGTTACTGGTCGGAAGGTCAAACTGGCAGGACAGAGCATCAGCTTTCACGTTTTTTTTCCCCCCAGGGATGTAAGTAACACGAAAATGGAAGCGTGTGAAGAGCCCAGTGGGCTTGTCTGGAGTTTAACTTCTTGGCCCCTCTGATATATTCCAGATTACGACGAGAAAGGGATGTTGTGCACCTTCCAACAGTGGCGCCACTCCGAGGGCCAGCTTGATGGCGAGGAGTTCTGTTCACCACATCGTAATTCCTCTCAGTGGAGGATAACTTCCTGGAGAAGGCACAGGGATGTGATTTGGGAGGTGTTACCACCTGCTGAGAGGGTATGGCTCCTAAATGAAGGGTCGGATCAGGTTGGCGAAGGGCAGGAGCTAAGGAGAAGAGGCGTTTCAAGTTGTTGAACAGTCAGGGCGGTATCAGTCCATTGAAGGGTCTGGGGCTTTTGGCTGGTAAGGGCAGTTAGGGCAGCGGCAGTAGAACTGAAGTTATGAATGAACCGGCGATAGTAGTTGGAGAACCCAATGAAACGTGGGAGTTCCTTAACGGTGGTGGGTTTGGGCCAGTTACTTGACGGCGGTGACTTTGTTCTCATCCATGCTGACCCCTCCAGGTGCCAGTACGAAACCCAGGAAGTTTACCGAGGTAACATGGAAGGTGCTCTTTTTAGTCTTTACGTAAAGGTTATGGTCAAGGAGCTGTTGAAGAATCTTTTTGCACATGCTGTATGTGTACCTTCAGGGAGTAAATCAGGATGTCATCAATGTAGACAATGAGAAAGCAGTTGATCATATCCTGAAAAACCTCGTTCATAAAGGATTGGAAGACGTCGGGGGCGTTAGTAAGGCCGTAGGGCATGACCAGTTATTCGTAGTGCCCTGGAGTGGTGATAAAGGCCGTCTTCCATTCATCACCTTTACATATACGGACAAGGTTATATGCACTTCGCAGGTCGAGTTTTGTATAGATGTTGGCGCAGCACACTTGTTCAAGGGTCGCTGGGATCAGAGGGAAACGGTTATTGACGTCATTCATGAACGGTAATCAATACATGGACAGAGACCACCGTACTATTTTCCAACAAAGAAGCTGGACGCAGCCGGGGAAGAAGGATGAATGAAACCGTTTGGGTGTTTCATCAATGTTGTTCTCCATTGCCTCATTTTCCAGGATAGATGGAGGGGTTAAACATGGCCCGTCGGTGGGGACACTCCAGGGAGTAAGTCAATAGCACAGTCCCCTGGGCGATGTGGTTGCAGAGTGGAGGCCTTGATTATGCTGAAGATTACTGTACTGGGCGTATTCAGATGGTATGGGTGGCACTGCAGAGGCAGAGTTCTCAATGGTGGTGGCTCTGCAGGGTAGGCTGAGACACCTGGTGAAGCAGGTAGAAGACCAGGACAGTAGTTCATCTTGTTGCCACGAGATGGCAGGGTCGTGATGACAAAGCCACGGGTGTCCGAGGAGGAGTGGCTGTTTGGGGGATGAGTGTTCCATGAGTTGGTGTGGAAAACTCCAATCTGGATGGTGACCCTTGTGTCAGGTGCGTGATGAAGCCTGTGCCCAATGGCTGTCCGTCCAGGGTGTTAATCCTTAAGGGAGGGCCGACAGGTGTTAGATCAATGTAAAGCTCTTGTACTAGCTGGTGATCGATAAAATGACCTGCTGCTCCCGAATCTATCAAGCCCTCTACGTAGTTAGTAACCCCCTTCATCAATACTGGGATGGAGAATAGCTTCTGGGAGATATTTAGAAATAAAATTTTAAAAAATTATTTGTCACACACATGGTTAGCAGGTGTTAATGCAAGTGTAGTGAAATGCTTGTGCTTCAAGTTCCGACGATGCAGTAATCTAACCTACCAATTCCACAACAACTCCTTGTACACACAAGTGTAAAGGAATGAATACGAATATGTACATAAAAATATATAAATGAGTGATGGCCGAACGGCATAGGCAAGATGTAATAGATGGTATAGATTATAGTATATACACACACATGAGATGAGTAATGTAGGGTATGAAAACATAAATAAGGACACGCCTACCTGCATGGCAGCGGCGGGACCCTTCTCATCTCTCCGGGGGGCGAACAGGGCAATGGCCGAGTAGATGATCTTTCCTTCCACAGTATAGGCAGAACTCTTCTTGGATCCGCCTTGGACGTTCGATACACAAGAGAGGAGCATGGCCCAACTGCTCTGGAAGACTCGGACTTGATAACGGATTAACGGAAAGAGGAGATTTCAGGTTCGTGGGTGGCAGAGTTGTTCGGCGATGAGGTGGTCGATGGAGATACAAATGTATGGATTTAAATCCTGAAGGTCACCTCTACAGGCCAACTCCACCTGAAGTTCCCTGTTGAGCCCTCTTCGGTAGACGGTAAGTAAAGCAGCCTCACTCCATCCACGGTGCGGAAGGCATACTCGGCAGGTGAATTGCATCCTTGAAGTTCTACGAGGAGGTCTCCTATAGGACGACCGGAGGGAGAGTGATCAAATACGTCTTTGAAAAGAGTGTGGAAATGGGTCTCGGATCCGAGTTCTGTGCTGTTGGCAGTCCATATGGCGGTGGCCCAATCCAGGGCTTTGCCTGTGAGTAGAGACACAACAAAATCCACCCTGCTCTTGTCGGTGGAGAAGTTAAAGGGTTGTGCTCGATGTATTGCGTCAGAAATCCCTGACATTTCCCAGGTGAACCGTCATATTTTCCAGGCATGGGTATGAACAAAGGAGGGCTATGGGTTACGATACCTGGCATCGGAGGAGTAGGGATAGGCTGGCAGAGATGATGGCAGATTTCCTCCATACGCTCCTCTTGCTGGGTTAGGCGACGCTGTAGCTCCGCTGAATCCATTCCGTTTTTAGGTGAGGTATTCTGCAATGAAAACTCAGGGAGAAAAAGGTGTAGATTGACGCGCAGAGCGCGGCAGGTGATTATTTCACCTTCACAGAAGGCAGGAATCGTGGTCACAGGCAGGAAATGGTCATACACAGGTAGGCAGACAGGCAGGCAGGTGAATCAAAACTAGGACTGAAGGCTATAACTGGTTCTCACAAACGAGCTAGGAAAAGACTTAGTAGAGTCAAAACGAACAATACCTCACAAAGGCCCAAACAGAATGAACTGAACTAAATAAGGAGCTGATGAAAACAGGGGAGTAACTAACACAGGTGAAACCAATGAACAAAAATAGGGGAAAGAAACAGGGCTATGTTCTAGAACACAAAGAAACAGGGCTATGTTCTAGAACACAAAGAAACAGGGCTATGTTCTAGAACACAAAGAAACAGGGCTATGTTCTAGAACACAAAGAAACAGGGCTATGTTCTAGAACACAAGGAAACAGGGCTATGTTCTAGAACACAAAGAAACAGGGCTATGTTCTAGAACACAAAGAAACAGGGCTATGTTCTAGAACACAAAGAAACAGGGCTATGTTCTAGAACACAAAGAAACAGGGCTATGTTCTAGAACACAAGGAAACAGGGCTATGTTCTAGAACACAAAGAAACAGGGCTATGTTCTAGAACACAAAGAAACAGGGCTATGTTCTAGAACACAAGGAAACAGGGCTATGTTCTAGAACACAAAGAAACAGGGCTATGTTCTAGAACACAAAGAAACAGGGCTATGTTCCAGAACACAAAGAAACAGGGCTATGTTCTAGAACACAAAGAAACAGGGCTATGTTCCAGAACACAAAGAAACAGGGCTATGTTCTAGAACACAAAGAAACAGGGCTATGTTCTAGAACACAAGGAAACAGGGCTACGTTCCAGAACACAAAGAAACAGGGCTATGTTCTAGAACACAAAGAAACAGGGCTATGTTCTAGAACACAAAGAAACAGGGCTATGTTCTAGAACACAAGGAAACAGGGCTACGTTCCAGAACACAAAGAAACAGGGCTACGTTCCAGAACACAAAGAAACAGGGCTACGTTCTAGAACACAAAGAAACAGGGCTATGTTCTAGAACACAAAGAAACAGGGCTACGTTCCAGAACACAAAGAAACAGGGCTACGTTCCAGAACACAAAGAAACAGGGCTACGTTCCAGAACACAAAGAAACAGGGCTACGTTCCAGAACACAAAAAAACAGGGCTACGTTCCAGAACACAAAGAAACAAAACACAAGGTTGACTAAGAAAATAAATACAGAACCTTACAAGCAATAAATATAAATGCATTATACAAGCACTAAATATGATTTAATATTTACATAGTAATTTTGAATTAATTACACTACCACAAAACCATACAGGGCAGTAACATGGATCAGAGATACTTCCCTCCCTTTCTCCCTCCTGTTACTAGTGGGATCTTAGTGAGGTGCTGAAGGCAAGGGTAGTAGAGTTGGGGTTAAGTAGAATTGAAGGCAGTCAATTCAGGAAGTAAACTGAAAATCCAATTCAATAATATTTTTTGTTGTTGTATATTTTCAATGAATTCTAAATAATCTGAAAGTAGAAGCTGTTTATAAAAAAAATGTAAACATTTATCAATTTTGGAATTTTACATTCAAATCACTTCCTGAATTGATTGCCTTCAATTTCTTATTGACCCTAAACATGCAAAGCAGTGATGTCTCAGAGCGAGGGGGAGGTGCTGGCTCTACCGGCCCCAGAGAACAGGGAGGAGGAGACGGTGGGGTCGGACAAGGGTTTGGATGATCTGGGCCAGGAGGAGAGCCCAGACTCAACCCCAGCTGAGCAGCCTGACAGCGGGGACGAGTGGGACACAGACCTGGAGGCTGATGGTAAACCTGGAGCTGTGTGTGGAGGGTGGGGGAGGTAGTGTGTGTGTGTGTGTGTGTGTGTGTGTGTGTGTGTGTGTGTGTGTGTGTGAGAGAGAGAGAGAGAAAGAGGGCGGGCGGGGCGGGAGGGAGGGAGATGTGTGTTTGTGTGAGTGAGTGAGTGTGTGTGTATTTCACTGTACACTACAGTACATACATTTATAAGTTTTCAAAACACTACAGTACACCAAATGTGACTTTTTAATTGCTTTTCAGGGATTCTCCGTGTCTGCCTTTGGGCCAGTAACCATCTCCTCTCCTCTAATCTTCCCCTCTCCTCTCCTCTCCTCTCCTCTCCTCTCCTCTCCTCTCCTCTCCTCTCCTCTCCTCTCCTCTCCTCTCCTCTCCTCTCCTCTCCTTTCATCTCCTTTCCTTTCCTCTCCTCTCCTCTCCTCTCCCTCCTCTCTTTTCCTCCCCCTCTCCTTTCCCCCTCTTTTCCCCTATTCTCCTCATCTCCTTTCCTCCTCTCCTCTCTCTCTTATTTCCCTTTCCACTCCTCTCCTCTCCTATCCCTGTCTTCTCTCCTCTCCACCTCTCTTTTGCTCTCCTCTCCTTTCCTCACCTCTTCTCTCCCCCTCTCCTCTCCTCCCTCCCCTCTGCTTTCCTTTCCTCTCCTATCCCCCTCATTTAATTTCCTCTCCTTTCCTCTCTACTCTCTGTCTCCTCTCCTCTCCCCCTCCCTTTCCTCTTGTTTCCTTTCATCCTCCAGAGCAGGATAGGAGAGCCAGGCTGGTCTCCCCTACAGAGCTCTACCTGGTGGCCTGTCGTCTGACAGCTGTGATCCCCTGCTCCTACGTCCTCCGTCAGCTAGCCTCCACCACCCTGGACCTCAACCAGCAGGGCACCCTGGACCTCAACCATCATGGCCTGGGACCGCTGGGGGCTAAAGCCCTGGCTATCACCCTCCTGGTGAGTAGAATGAACCCTCCACCATGGGGTTGGGATAAAGAGAGGGGGAAACTGTCTTTTAATTTTGATGCTTTCAAGCCTAGGCCTCAAAAATACTTGACATATACCGACCATCTATCTGTATAGCAGGCTGGCACCATAGAGTTATAATGTTAGTGCTACAGAGATCTCTTGTTATGCTCATCGAGGGTTGGTGGTATGTTGACTGTAGGTAGATACAGTAGATAAGTTGGTTGTATCTGTATGTGTTGCCATTTAGAGCGACGTGCAGATCAGTAACCTGGAGCTGAAGGACAACTACCTTCTGGCTGAGGGGACTGGCTACCTCATGGATATGTTCAAGGAGAACTTTACTATTCAGAGTCTAGTACGTATAGAATAGTATTATAGAATAGTATTAAATAATAGTATTATTGTCACAAGGGTCGTCGAAAGGGGACAAAGTCGCAGCGTGTAAAGTGCTCATATTTCCTTTATTAATGAAAACACTTAAACCAAAATAACAAAACCGACAGCCAACAGTTCCGTGAGGTACACTGACAAAACGGAAAACAACTACCCACAAAACCCAAAGGAAAAACAGGCTGCCTAAGTATGGCTTCCAATCAGAGACAACGATAGACACCTGCCTCTGATTGGAAACCATACCCGGCCAAAACATACAAAACAAAACATAGAAATAGAAATCTAGAAAAAGCCCACATATAAACAGAAAACCCAAAACCACCCAAAACAACCACCTTCCAAGGGTCAGGACATGACAATTATAGAATAGTATTATAGAATAGTATTAAATAATAGCATTAAATAATAGTATTATAGAATAGTATTATAGAATAGTATTGTAGAATAATATTATAGAATAGTATTAAATAATAGTACTATAGAACAGTACTATAGAATATTATTATTGAATAGTATTATAGAATTGTATTATAGAATAGTATTATAGATTAATATTAAATAATAGTATTATAGAATAGTATTAAAGGATAGTATTATAGAATAATATTAAAGAATAGTACTATAGAAAAGTATTATAGTATTATAGAATAGTATTATAGTATTATAGAATAGTATTACAGTATTATATAATAGTATCATAGTATTATATAATAGTGTTAAAGAATAGTATTATAGTATTATAGAATAGTATTATAGAATAGTATTATAGTATTATAGAATAGTATTATAGTATTATAGAATAGTATTATAGTATTATAGAATAGTATTATAGTATTATAGAATAGTATTAAATAATAGTATTATAGATTTGTATTATAGTATTATAGAATTTTATTATAGAATAGTATTATAGATTAATATTAAATAATAGTATTATAGGATAGTATTATACAATAGTATTATACAATAGTATTAAAGAAGAGTATTATAGAATATTATTAAAGAATAGTATTATAGAATAGTATTATAGAATAGTATTAAAGAATTGTATTATAGTATTATAGAATAGTATTATAGAATAGTATTATAGATTAGTATTATAGTATTACAGAATAGATTATAGTATTACAGAATAGTATTAAAGAATAGTATTACAGAATAGTATTATAGTGTTATAGAATAGTATTGTAGAATAGCATTATAGTATTATAGAATAGTATTATAGAATAGTATTATAGTATTACAGAATAGATTATATTATTACAGAATAGTATTATAGTATTATAGAATAGTATTGTAGAATAGCATTATAGTATTATAGAATAGTATTATAGAATAGTATTATAGTATTACAGAATAGTATTAAAGAATAGTATTATAGATTAGTATTATAGTATTATAGAATAGATTATAGTATTACAGAATAGTATTAAAGAATAGTATTATAGAATAGTATTATAGTATTATAGAATAGTATTGTAGAATAGCATTATAGTATTATAGAATAGTATTGTAGAATAGCATTATAGTATTATAGAATAGTATTATAGAATAGTATTATAGTATTACAGAATAGATTATATTATTACAGAATAGTATTATAGTATTATAGAATAGTATTGTAGAATAGCATTATAGTATTATAGAATAGTATTATAGAATAGTATTATAGTATTACAGAATAGTATTAAAGAATAGTATTATAGTATTATAGAATAGTATTATAGAATAGATTATAGTATTACAGAATAGTATTAAAGAATAGTATTATAGAATAGCATTATATTATTATAGAACAGTATTATAGAATAGTATTATAGTACTATAGAATAGATTATATTATTACAGAATAGTATTATAGTATTATAGAATAGTATTGTAGAAGAGTATTATAGTATTATAGAATAGATTATAGTATTACAGAAGAGTATTATAGAATAGATTATATTATTACAGAATAGTATTATAGAATAGTATTATAGAAGAGTATTATAGAATATATTATAGTATTACAGAATAGTATTATAGAATAGTATTATAGTATTATAGAATAGTATTGTAGAATAGTATTATAGAATAGTATTAAATAATAGTATTGCATGGATATCTTTATGGGTACTCTACACTGGTTGAGGGGACATGGAGATTTTCATTGAAAACTGCTGCTACACAAACATTGGTTTTCTACCAGAGCCATAAATCTAGGGAGTTAGAGCATTGAGGTTTCTGCGTTATGATGCGTTTACATGGCACTATAGTCCGTGGCAGCCATGTTAGCTAGCTCCATAGAAATAGATAGTGCATTCGTAAATTCCCTATGGCTATCTACTCCGATTTCAGAGCACTCTCGTCTGAGTGTGCTAGGGCGTAGAATAAATTATGAATTTACGAACGATCAACACCGGTTGAATATGACCGGTGTCAGTAAACGTCGGCAAAAAAAAAAGCGGAATTAAATTGTTGCAAGCATCACATTTAGTCACCAACGCTCTGGATAACATGAAAACAGCCTAACCAGCTCTGCTAGGGCGAGTAAAATGGTCAGAGTGAGGTGTTATCTCATTTGTGTCTGGAAGTAGCTAGCAAGTTAGCCCGTTAGCCTTGGTGCTTGACTGCAGTTGTGAGGTCAGAATGCTCGGATCAACCCTACTCCTCAGCCAGAGCATCCAGTGTGCCCTCTGAAGGCTCCAAGTGCAAAACACTCTGGATTTACGAACACCCAGAACGCACTCTGAGCGCCCTCTGGCACTCCAGATTGAATGAGCAATATTGACCAAAATCTATGAGCAATATTGACCAATAGCAGTTCTCTGAATTTTCTGATTTTTTAAACAATGCTATGTAGGTACAATATTCCAAGTTCTCATCATGAATGGATAAATTGAATGCTTAAAGGCGCTAACATTGATTCCATTCTAAAAGTTGGGCCCAACTCTCTAAATACAATATATATACAAAAGTATGTGGACACCACTTCAACTTAGTTGATTCAGCTATTTCAGCAACAACTGTTGCTGACAAGTGTATAAAATTAAACACACAGCCATGCAATCTCCATAGACAAACATTGGCAGTAGAATGGCCTTACTGAAAAACTCAGTGACTTTCAACGTGGCATCGTCATACTGTAGGATACCACGTTTCCAACTAGTCAGTTCATCAAAATTCTGCGACAGATTAGAGCTGCCCTGGTCAACTATAAGCGCTGTTATTGTGAAGTGGAAACGTCTAGGAGCAACAACGGTTCAGCCGTGAAGTGGTAGGCCAAACAAGCTCACAAAACGGGACTGCCGAGTGCTGAAGCACGTAACGCTTAAAAATCACTCCCGAGTTCCAAACTGCCTTTGGAAGCAACATCAGTACAATAACTGTTAGTCGGGTGCTTCATAAAATGGGTTGCCATGGCCGAGCAGCCGCACACAAGCCCAAGATCACCATGTGCAATGCCAAGCGTCGGCTGGAGTGGTGTAAAGCTCGCTGCCATTGGACTCTGGAGAAGTGTAAACACGTTCTCTGGAGTGATGAATCACGCTTCACCATCTGGCAGTCCGACGGACAAATCTGGGTTTGGTAGATACCAGGAGAACGCTACCTGCCCGGATGCATAGTGCCAACTGTAAAGGTTGGTGGATGAGAAATAATGGTCAGGGGCTGGTTTTCATGGTTCGGGCTAGGCAATGTCATTCTAGACGATTCTGTGCTTCCAACTTTGTTGCAACAGTTTGGGGAAGGCCCTTTCCTGTTTCAGCATGACAATGCCCTCTGTGCACAAAGCGAGGTCCGTACAGAAATGGTTTGTCGAAAATAAATCGGTGTGGAAGAACTTGACTGACCTGCACGGAGCTCTGACCTCAACCCCATCGAACACCTTTGGGATCGCCCAACATCAGTGTTAGACCTCATTAATGCTCTTGTGGCTGAATGGAAGCAAGTCCCAGCAGCAATTTTAATTTATATTTTTTTTATTTCACCCATATTTAACCAGGTAGGCTAGTTGAGAACAAGTTCTCATTTACAACTGCGACCTGGCCAAGATAAAGCAAAGATTGTTCCAACATCTAGATTGTTCCAACATCTAGTGGAAAGCCTTCCCAGAAGAGTGGAGGCTGATGTTTCAGTATGATATGTTGGATAAAGGAATAAAGACATACACCAATGTCAAGTTCAATAGCCTTGTTCATGCATTGTACAAATCCCTACACGCGGAGTCCGGGGAACAGTCCGGCTAGTCGATTACCTATCAACTAGACTCCGTAACAGCTGTTATAGCAGCAAAGGGGGGACCAACTCCATATTAATGCCTATGATTTTGGAATGAGATGTTTGACGAGCAGGTGTCCACATACTTTTGGTCATGCAGTGTATATGTCTCTTGTTTCTACCAGTGTTATATAATTTCATCCACCAGAGAGTGACACAGGGTAGGTTACTAATGCCAGAGCCATAACAACAAAGCATGGTTACTTTAGTTTTGTGATTTTTCTATTCGTTTTTAGATTTTTCAATTCAGTTTAGTTTCAGTTGGTTTTCAGACTTTATTTACTAGTTTTAATTCAGTTTCAGTTTTAGAAAAAAAACTTTTCTATTTCGTTTTTATATTATTTGGCTTCAGAATTTAGTTTTAGTTTATGGATGGGAGGCTAGGACCAATGCATGTGTTGTAGTCCTATAGCAGGGGTACTGCAGTACTATTTATTAATGTGTTGTAGACCTATAGCAGGGGTATTCCAGTACTATATATTAATGTGTTGTAGTCCTATAGCAGGGGTATTCCAGTACTATATATTAATGTGTTGTAGTCCTATAGCAGGGGTACTGCAGTACTATTTATTAATGTGTTGTAGTCCTATAGCAGGGGTATTCCAGTACTATATATTAATGTGTTGTAGTCCTATAGCAGGGGTACAGCAGTACTATTTATTAATGTGTTGTAGACCTATAGCAGGGGTACAGCAGTACTATTTATTAATGTGTTGTAGACCTATAGCAGGGGTATTCCAGTACTATATATTAATGTGTTGTAGACCTATAGCAGGGGTATTCCAGTACTATATATTAATGTGTTGTAGTCCTATAGCAGGGGTATTCCAGTACTATATATTAATGTGTTGTAGTCCTATAGCAGGGGTATTCCAGTACTATTTATTAATGTGTTGTAGTCCTATAGCAGGGGTACAGCAGTACTATTTATTAATGTGTTGTAGACCTATAGCAGGGGTACAGCAGTACTATTTATTAATGTGTTGTAGACCTATAGCAGGGGTATTCCAGTACTATTTATTAATGTGTTGTAGTCCTATAGCAGGGGTACAGCAGTACTATATATTAATGTGTTGTAGTCCTATAGCAGGGGTACAGCAGTACTATTTATTAATGTGTTGTAGACCTATAGCAGGGGTACAGCAGTACTATTTATTGTGTTGTAGTCCTATAGCAGGGGTATTCCAGTACTATTTATTAATGTGTTGTAGTCCTATAGCAGGGGTACAGCAGTACTATTTATTAATGTGTTGTAGACCTATAGCAGGGGTATTCCAGTACTATTTATTAATGTGTTGTAGTCCTATAGCAGGGGTATTCCAGTACTATTTATTAATGTGTTGTAGTCCTATAGCAGGGGTATTCCAGTACTATATATTAATGTGTTGTAGACCTATAGCAGGGGTATTACAGTACTATTTATTAATGTGTTGTAGTCCTATAGCAGGGGTATTCCAGTACTATTTATTAATGTGTTGTAGTCCTATAGCAGGGGTATTCCAGTACTATATATTAATGTGTTGTAGTCCTATAGCAGGGGTATTCCAGTACTATATATTAATGTGTTGTAGACCTATAGCAGGGGTATTCCAGTACTATATATTAATGTGTTGTAGACCTATAGCAGGGGTATTCCAGTAATATTTATTAATGTGTTGTAGTCCTATAGCAGGGGTATTCCAGTACTATTTATTAATGTGTTGTAGTCCTATAGCAGGGGTACAGCAGTACTATTTATTAATGTGTTGTAGTCCTATAGCAGGGGTACAGCAGTACTATTTATTAATGTGTTGTAGTCCTATAGCAGGGGTATTCCAGTACTATTTATTAATGTGTTGTAGTCCTATAGCAGGGGTACAGCAGTACTATTTATTAATGTGTTGTAGTCCTATAGCAGGGGTATTCCAGTACTATTTATTAATGTGTTGTAGACCTATAGCAGGGGTATTCCAGTACTATATATTAATGTGTTGTAGACCTATAGCAGGGGTATTCCAGTACTATTTATTAATGTGTTGTAGTCCTATAGCAGGGGTATTCCAGTACTATATATTAATGTGTTGTAGTCCTATAGCAGGGGTACAGCAGTACTATATATTAATGTGTTGTAGTCCTATAGCAGGGGTATTCCAGTAATATTTATTAATGTGTTGTAGTCCTATAGCAGGGGTATTCCAGTACTATATATTAATGTGTTGTAGACCTATAGCAGGGGTATTCCAGTACTATTTATTAATGTGTTGTAGTCCTATAGCAGGGGTACAGCAGTACTATTTATTAATGTGTTGTAGTCCTATAGCAGGGGTATTCCAGTACTATTTATTAATGTGTTGTAGACCTATAGCAGGGGTACAGCAGTACTATATATTAATGTGTTGTAGACCTATAGCAGGGGTACAGCAGTACTATATATTAATGTGTTGTAGACCTATAGCAGGGGTACAGCAGTACTATTTATTAATGTGTTGTAGACCTATAGCAGGGGTATTCCAGTACTATTTATTAATGTGTTGTAGACCTATAGCAGGGGTATTCCAGTACTATTTATGAATGTGTTGTAGTCCTATAGCAGGGGTACTGCAGTACTATATATTAATGTGTTGTAGTCCTATAGCAGGGGTACAGCAGTACTATTTATTAATGTGTTGTAGACCTATAGCAGGGGTATTCCAGTACTATTTATTAATGTGTTGTAGTCCTATAGCAGGGGTATTCCAGTACTATTTATTAATGTGTTGTAGACCTATAGCAGGGGTATTCCAGTACTATTTATTAATGTGTTGTAGACCTATAGCAGGGGTATTCCAGTACTATATATTAATGTGTTGTAGTCCTATAGCAGGGGTATTCCAGTACTATTTATTAATGTGTTGTAGTCCTATAGCAGGGGTACAGCAGTACTATTTATTAATGTGTTGTAGTCCTATAGCAGGGGTACAGCAGTACTATTTATTAATGTGTTGTAGTCCTATAGCAGGGGTACAGCAGTACTATTTATTAATGTGTTGTAGACCTATAGCAGGGGTATTCCAGTACTATTTATTAATGTGTTGTAGACCTATAGCAGGGGTATTCCAGTACTATATATTAATGTGTTGTAGACCTATAGCAGGGGTATTCCAGTACTATATATTAATGTGTTGTAGTCCTATAGCAGGGGTATTCCAGTACTATATATTAATGTATTGTAGTCCTATAGCAGGGGTATTCCAGTACTATTTATTAATGTGTTGTAGACCTATAGCAGGGGTATTACAGTATTATTTATTAATGTGTTGTAGACCTATAGCAGGGGTATTCCAGTACTATATATTAATGTGTTGTAGTCCTATAGCAGGGGTATTCCAGTACTATATATTAATGTATTGTAGTCCTATAGCAGGGGTATTCCAGTACTATTTATTAATGTGTTGTAGACCTATAGCAGGGGTATTCCAGTACTATTTATTAATGTGTTGTAGACCTATAGCAGGGGTATTACAGTATTATTTATTAATGTGTTGTAGTCCTATAGCAGGGGTATTCCAGTACTATTTATTAATGTGTTGTAGACCTATAGCAGGGGTATTCCAGTACTATATATTAATGTGTTGTAGTCCTATAGCAGGGGTATTCCAGTATTATTTATTAATGTGTTGTAGTCCTATAGCAGGGGTATTCCAGTACTATATATTAATGTGTTGTAGTCCTATAGCAGGGGTACAGCAGTACTATTTATTAATGTGTTGTAGTCCTATAGCAGGGGTATTCCAGTACTATTTATTAATGTGTTGTAGTCCTATAGCAGGGGTATTCCAGTATTATTTATTAATGTGTTGTAGTCCTATAGCAGGGGTATTCCAGTACTATATATTAATGTGTTGTAGACCTATAGCAGGGGTATTCCAGTACTATTTATTAATGTGTTGTAGTCCTATAGCAGGGGAATTCCAGTACTATTTATGAATGTGTTGTAGTCCTATAGCAGGGGTATTCCAGTACTATATATTAATGTGTTGTAGTCCTATAGCAGGGGTATTCCAGTAATATTTATTAATGTGTTGTAGACCTATAGCAGGGGTATTCCAGTACTATTTATTAATGTGTTGTAGTCCTATAGCAGGGGTATTCCAGTACTATATATTAATGTGTTGTAGTCCTATAGCAGGGGTATTCCAGTACTATTTATGAATGTGTTGTAGTCCTATAGCAGGGGTACAGCAGTACTATTTATTAATGTGTTGTAGACCTATAGCAGGGGTATTCCAGTACTATATATTAATGTGTTGTAGTCCTATAGCAGGGGTATTCCAGTACTATATATTAATGTGTTGTAGTCCTATAGCAGGGGTATTCCAGTACTATTTATGAATGTGTTGTAGACCTATAGCAGGGGTATTCCAGTAATATTTATGAATGTGTTGTAGTCCTATAGCAGGGGTACAGCAGTACTATTTATTAATGTGTTGTAGACCTATAGCAGGGGTATTCCAGTACTATATATTAATGTGTTGTAGTCCTATAGCAGGGGTACAGCAGTACTATTTATTAATGTGTTGTAGACCTATAGCAGGGGTATTACAGTACTATTTATTAATGTGTTGTAGACCTATAGCAGGGGTATTCCAGTACTATATATTAATGTGTTGTAGTCCTATAGCAGGGGTATTCCAGTACTATTTACTAATGTGTTGTAGTCCTATAGCAGGGGTATTCCAGTAATATTTATTAATGTGTTGTAGACCTATAGCAGGGGTATTCCAGTACTATATATTAATGTGTTGTAGTCCTATAGCAGGGGTATTCCAGTAATATTTATTAATGTGTTGTAGACCTATAGCAGGGGTATTCCAGTACTATATATTAATGTGTTGTAGTCCTATAGCAGGGGTATTCCAGTACTATTTACTAATGTGTTGTAGTCCTATAGCAGGGGTACAGCAGTACTATTTATTAATGTGTTGTAGTCCTATAGCAGGGGTATTCCAGTACTATATATTAATGTGTTGTAGTCCTATAGCAGGGGTATTCCAGTACTATTTACTAATGTGTTGTAGTCCTATAGCAGGGGTACAGCAGTACTATTTATTAATGTGTTGTAGACCTATAGCAGGGGTATTCCAGTACTATTTATTAATGTGTTGTAGTCCTATAGCAGGGGTATTCCAGTACTATATATTAATGTGTTGTAGACCTATAGCAGGGGTATTCCAGTACTATTTACTAATGTGTTGTAGTCCTATAGCAGGGGTACAGCAGTAATATTTATTAATGTGTTGTAGTCCTATAGCAGGGGTATTCCAGTACTATTTATTAATGTGTTGTAGACCTATAGCAGGGGTACAGCAGTACTATATATTAATGTGTTGTAGTCCTATAGCAGGGGTACAGCAGTACTATATATTAATGTGTTGTAGTCCTATAGCAGGGGTATTCCAGTACTATTTATTAATGTGTTGTAGTCCTATAGCAGGGGTATTCCAGTACTATATATTAATGTGTTGTAGACCTATAGCAGGGGTATTCCAGTACTATTTATTAATGTGTTGTAGTCCTATAGCAGGGGTATTCCAGTACTATATATTAATGTGTTGTAGACCTATTGCAGGGGTATTCCAGTACTATTTATTAATGTGTTGTAGTCCTATAGCAGGGGTATTCCAGTACTATTTATGAATGTGTTGTAGTCCTATAGCAGGGGTACAGCAGTACTATTTATTAATGTGTTGTAGTCCTATAGCAGGGGTACAGCAGTACTATTTATTAATGTGTTGTAGACCTATAGCAGGGGTACAGCAGTACTATTTATTAATGTGTTGTAGACCTATAGCAGGGGTACTGCAGTACTATTTATTAATGTGTTGTAGTCCTATAGCAGGGGTACTGCAGTACTATTTATTAATGTGTTGTAGTCCTATAGCAGGGGTACAGCAGTACTATTTATGAATGTGTTGTAGTCCTATAGCAGGGGTACTGCAGTACTATTTATTAATGTGTTGTAGTCCTATAGCAGGGGTATTACAGTACTATTTATTAATGTGTTGTAGTCCTATAGCAGGGGTATTCCAGTATTATTTATTAATGTATTGTAGACCTATAGCAGGGGTATTCCAGTACTATATATTAATGTGTTGTAGTCCTATAGCAGGGGTATTCCAGTATTATTTATTAATGTGTTGTAGTCCTATAGCAGGGGTACAGCAGTACTATATATTAATGTGTTGTAGTCCTATAGCAGGGGTATTCCAGTATTATTTATTAATGTGTTGTAGTCCTATAGCAGGGGTATTCCAGTATTATTTATTAATGTGTTGTAGTCCTATAGCAGGGGTATTCCAGTATTATTTATTAATGTGTTGTAGTCCTATAGCAGGGGTATTCCAGTATTATTTATTAATGTGTTGTAGTCCTATAGCAGGGGTACAGCAGTACTATATATTAATGTGTTGTAGTCCTATAGCAGGGGTATTCCAGTATTATTTATTAATGTGTTGTAGTCCTATAGCAGGGGTACAGCAGTACTATATATTAATGTGTTGTAGTCCTATAGCAGGGGTATTCCAGTATTATTTATTAATGTGTTGTAGTCCTATAGCAGGGGTATTCCAGTATTATTTATTAATGTATTGTAGACCTATAGCAGGGGTATTCCAGTACTATATATTAATGTGTTGTAGTCCTATAGCAGGGGTATTCCAGTATTATTTATTAATGTGTTGTAGTCCTATAGCAGGGGTATTCCAGTATTATTTATTAATGTGTTGTAGTCCTATAGCAGGGGTACTGCAGTACTATTTATTAATGTGTTGTAGTCCTATAGCAGGGGTATTCCAGTATTATTTATTAATGTGTTGTAGTCCTATAGCAGGGGTATTCCAGTATTATTTATTAATGTGTTGTAGTCCTATAGCAGGGGTACAGCAGTACTATTTATTAATGTGTTGTTGACCTATAGCAGGGGTACAGCAGTACTATTTATTAATGTGTTGTAGTCCTATAGCAGGGGTATTCCAGTACTATTTATTAATGTGTTGTAGTCCTATAGCAGGGGTACAGCAGTACTATTTATTAATGTGTTGTAGTCCTATAGCAGGGGTATTCCAGTACTATTTATTAATGTGTTGTAGTCCTATAGCAGGGGTACAGCAGTACTATTTATTAATGTGTTGTAGACCTATAGCAGGGGTACAGCAGTACTATTTATTAATGTGTTGTAGACCTATAGCAGGGGTACAGCAGTACTATTTATTAATGTGTTGTAGTCCTATAGCAGGGGTATTCCAGTACTATATATTAATGTGTTGTAGTCCTATAGCAGGGGTACAGCAGTACTATTTATTAATGTGTTGTAGTCCTATAGCAGGGGTATTCCAGTACTATTTATTAATGTGTTGTAGTCCTATAGCAGGGGTATTCCAGTACTATTTATTAATGTGTTGTAGTCCTATAGCAGGGGTATTCCAGTACTATATATTAATGTGTTGTAGACCTATAGCAGGGGTACAGCAGTACTATTTATTAATGTGTTGTAGACCTATAGCAGGGGTATTCCAGTACTATTTATTGTGTTGTAGTCCTATAGCAGGGGTATTCCAGTACTATTTATTAATGTGTTGTAGACCTATAGCAGGGGTACAGCAGTACTATTTATTAATGTGTTGTAGACCTATAGCAGGGGTATTCCAGTACTATTTATTAATGTGTTGTATTCCAGTACTATTTATGAATGTGTTGTAGTCCTATAGCAGGGGTACAGCAGTACTATTTATTAATGTGTTGTAGTCCTATAGCAGGGGTACAGCAGTACTATTTATTAATGTGTTGTAGACCTATAGCAGGGGTATTCCAGTACTATTTATTAATGTGTTGTAGACCTATAGCAGGGGTATTCCAGTACTATTTATTAATGTGTTGTAGTCCTATAGCAGGGGTATTCCAGTACTATTTATTAATGTGTTGTAGTCCTATAGCAGGGGTATTCCAGTACTATTTATTAATGTGTTGTAGTCCTATAGCAGGGGTACTGCAGTACTATATATTAATGTGTTGTAGTCCTATAGCAGGGGTACAGCAGTACTATATATTAATGTGTTGTAGTCCTATAGCAGGGGTATTCCAGTACTATATATTAATGTGTTGTAGACCTATAGCAGGGGTATTCCAGTACTATTTATTAATGTGTTGTAGTCCTATAGCAGGGGTACAGCAGTACTATATATTAATGTGTTGTAGTCCTATAGCAGGGGTATTCCAGTACTATATATTAATGTGTTGTAGACCTATAGCAGGGGTATTCCAGTACTATTTATTAATGTGTTGTAGTCCTATAGCAGGGGTATTCCAGTACTATATATTAATGTGTTGTAGACCTATAGCAGGGGTATTCCAGTACTATTTGAGATGGTCTGGTCACTCAAATGTCCTAGGTCCGGATGGATATTGTCATTTATCGGCGTAGTAACAAACCCCCACCTCACAACCCAAACTGTTTAAACAGTTCACAACCTTCTTCTTGGCAGAGAGAAAAATGTGCAGTTTTAAAGCCCTTTTTTTTGCAATTCTACACGTTATGCCATCTAGCGAGGAGAAAATGTAGCAGTTTAACATTTATTTACTGTAATTCTACAAGTTTTTCACGTTTTAAGTGTGTTCATATGATACCAGGAGTCGAATCTTAACCGAATTCCAAAAATCAAATAATAGCTGTCTCACTTTGTCTTTATGCTGAAATTCTTTGAGGGCTCTGTTCAGATTAACTTTAAGGTTGGTTGGGGTTCTCCCTTTCATATGTTCCACACGCTGCCATCTTCTGACACTACAATTGTTTGTGTCCTTTCCAGCAATGTACTCAAAATAATCCCATACAGGGTTTATGCCTTTTGCGAACAAAACCACTGCTGGTGTGGGGTTTGCTGCCGCCATTGTTCACTCCCATGGTTCATGCTCTTGCTCCGCGCTCAACCTCGGATTTCTTGCCTGTTAGCTACTGATAGCTAGTGATAGTATACTCTACAACAAAAAAAGGTTTCCAAAAGGGTTCTTCGCTGTCCCCATAGGAGAACCCATTTTGTTTCCAGGTAGAACCCTTCTTGGTTCCAGATAGAACCATTTTGGGTTCCATGTAGAACCCTCTGTGGAAAAGGTTCTATATTGAAGCCAAAACGGTTCTACCTGGAACCAAAAAGGGTTCTCCTATGGAGACAGGTTTCCATCCAGTTGACCCTTTGGTTACTGTTGCAGCCTCAGACAAAACAATTCCGGGAAGCCCAATTCCCCATTCAACCACTGACGAAATCCCCTCACAATGAACTCAAACTGTGTTTCTAATACACAATGAAATTAAACACAGACTACCCCTTGCTAATCAGGAGACAATTGGGTATGTTGAGGTGAACTGTCATTTACATTCGCTTCACGGGAACCTGGTAAAATAATGTTGGTGGTGTAGCTAGCCACTGAATTCAGTCAAAGCTATGACCACTTTTGGAGATAACCAGTCCTCTCAAATCGTATCCTGATGTCGACAGCAGACAACATTTCACGGTAAAGTCTACACTTGTTATATTCGGCGCATGTGGCAAATAAAGTTGAATTTGAGATGGGAGTTGTATTCACAATATCGCTACCTTAGCTAGCTAACATACGTTTTGAGAAAACAAGTTACATTAAGTGGCTAGCTAGCTTGTCTGAGGTGTCGGGACTTGGTGACAGTTGCTATCCATTGGAGCGCTGCGATTGGTTGGCCAAAAGTCTGGGGCAGGGCTTAGCGAAAGGTCAATAGATGTCGTGAAGAGGTCAACTCGACCAAAACAATGGAATTGCCATGGAAACACGTGGGGGGAAAGATCCAGTCTCCTCATTGGCCTCCAACAAAATTAGCATACATTTAGGCTATTGTTTATTGTATCACACTATGTCAAATCAAATAAAATGTTATTTGTCACATGCGCCGAATACAACAGGTGTAGACCTTACAGTGAAATGCTTACTTACAAAGCCCTTATCCAACGATGCAGTTTTAAGAAAATACCTAAAAAGTAAGAAAAAAGTAAGAGATAAGAAAAACAAATAATTAAAGAGCAGCAGTAAATAACAATAGCGGGGCTATATACAGGGGGTACCGGTACAGAGTCAATGTGGAGACTATATACAGGGGGTACCGGTACAGAGTCAATGTGGAGGCTATATACAGGGGGTACCGGTACAGAGTCAATGTGGAGGCTATATACAGGGGGTACCGGTACAGAGTCAATGTGGAGGCTATATACAGGGGGTACCGGTACAGAGTCAATGTGGAGGCTATATACAGGGGGTACCGGTACAGAGTCAATGTGGAGGCTATATACAGGGGGTACCGGTACAGAGTCAATGTGGAGGCTATATACAGGGGGTACCGGTACAGAGTCAATGTGGAGGCTATATACAGGGTGTTACGGTACAGAGTCAATGTGGAGGCTATATACAGGGGGTACCGGTACAGAGTCAATGTGGAGGCTATATACAGGGGGTACCGGTACAGAGTTAATGTGGAGGCTATATACAGGGGGTACCGATAGAGAGTCAATGTGGAGTCTATATACAGGGGGTACCGGTACAGAGTCAATGTGGAGGCTATATACAGGGGGTACCGGTACAGAGTCAATGTGGAGGCTATATAAAGGGTGTTACGGTACAGAGTCAATGTGGAGTCTATATACAGGGGAACCAGTACAGAGTCAATGTGTCAATGTGCGGGGGCACCGGTGTCGAGGTAATTTAGGTAATTAAAGTGGCTATGCGTAGATAATAACAGAGAGTAGTAGCAGCGTGGGGGGGGGGGGTGCAAATAGTCTGGGTATAGTCTTGCTGTGCGGTAGCAGAGAAAACAGTCTATGACTAGGGTGGCTGGAGTTTTTGACGATTTTTAGGGCCTTCCTCTGACACCACCTGGTATAGAGGTCCTGGATGGCAGGAAGCTTGGCCCCAGTGATGTACTGGGCCGTTCGCACTACCCTTTGTAGTGCCTTGTGGTCGGAGGCCGAGCAGTTGCCATACCAGGCAGTGATGCAACCCGGCAGGAATCAGAATGATTTCGATGATGCAGCTGTAAAATCTTTTGAGGATCTGAGGACCCATGCTAAATCTTTTCAATCTTCTGAGGGAGAATAGGTTTTGTCGTGCCCTCTTTATGACTGTCTTGGTGTGCTTGGACCATGTTAGTTTGTTAGTGATCTGGACACCAAAGAGCCTGCTCCACTGCCGCCCCGTCGATGAGAATGGGGGCGTGCTCGGTCGTCTTTTTCCTGTAGTCCACAATCATCTCTTTTGTCTTGATCACGTTGAGGGAGAGGTTGTTGTCCTTGCACCACATGGTCAGGTCTCTGACCTCCTCCCTATAGGCTGTCTCATCATTGTCAGTGATCAGGCCTACCACTGTTGTGTCATACACATGGTTAGCAGATGTTAATGCGAGTGTAGAAAAATGTTTGTGCTTGTAGTTCCGACTATGCAGTAAGAGGGCTGAGAACGCACCCTTGTGGGGCCCCAGTGTTGAGGATCAGCGGGGTGGAGATGTTGTTTCCTACCTTTACCACCTGGAGGCCAGTGAAGAAGGGGGTAGTCACACACCATGCTGTCTCTCTCTCTCTATCCATTCCTACTCTCTCTTTCTCTCACTTTATCCATTCCTACTCTCTCTCTTTCTCTCTTTTTATCCATTCCTACTCTCTCTATCCATTAATATTCTCTCTTTCTATCTCTCCCAGTCTTTCTCTCTCTCTCTTGCTCTCTCTCTCTTGACATCCTCCATCTATCTCTCTCCCTCACACAAAATAAAAATCAGTGTGTGATGACATAGTGCACACAAAATAAAATTCTAAAGTGAATGTGTTTCCATTGCATTTTCAACTCAACCAATAGTTTTTTCTCAAAAAAATGTTTTGTTAAATAGCAGATGTGCCTACTCTGGTCTTGGCATGTGCGTCTTAGCCAACAGCTCGTGTGTACAATACGGGTAGGCTGTGGCGGTAGGCTAGTCTACATGATGAGATTATTATGGATAAGAGCGAGAATATTTTTATTTGTCAAACGGCAGTCAAGCATCGATCATCATGTCACCAGAATAAGACCCTCGATATTTATTGGAAAGGAGCGTCAAGCTCATCACCGGGCTCTTTCAGATTTGTACCCCCCCCCATTTTACAGTCAAAGATAATAGTTTTATTATAGTTTTAGTTTTTCAAATGTTTTTCCTAAATGTTATTAAATAGTTTTTCCAATTTTAGTTTCAGTTTTCGTATATAATATAATAACCTTTTTACAGAGTATTACATGTGGCTCTGGTTTATGCGTCAAACCACGGCCCAATCCCAAATCGACCGATCTGTGGTTGTAACGGTTGTCGTCTGGAATGGAGGACCAAAACGCAGCAGGAATGTGGATGCTCATCTTGAAATTTATTTGAAAATAAAGTGAACACCAAAATAACAAAACAACGAAGAACTCACGAACAACCAAACAGTCTTGTCATGCTCACACACGCAAAACAAGAAACAATCTCCCACAAACACTAAACCAAACAATTACCCATATATAGGACTCCCAATCAGAGGCAACGAGAAAACACCTGCCTCCAATTGAGAGTCCAACCCCAATAAACCAGACATAGAAATACAAAAGACCAGAGACCACATAGAAATACAAACAAAGAACATTACCCAAAAACCCGGAAATAATAAATCAAACGCCCTACTAAATAAACCACCACCCCGAACCACATAAAACAAATACCCTCTGTCACGTCCTGACCAAACTACAATAACAAATAACCCCTTATACTGGTCAGGACGTGACAGTGGTAGTGTCTGATAGGAAATGTGTCTGTTCCAGAACCTCTCCAACAACCACCTCCAGTCAGCAGGGTCTAAGCGCATCTGTAAAATGCTGTTAGACAATGTCTCCATCAAATCAATCAACCTATCAGGTGCTGTATAGTTGTATCTATGGCCTACTGTGTACACACACACACGTTGAATCGTTGTCTACATGACTGTAAAGATTAAAGCTGTCGCTCCTTCTTGCCTCAACCAGGAAATGGGTTCATCGACGCTGATGCCAAAAGGTTGGCTGACGCTCTGGCAGTAAGCTATCTTTTTATATCTGTCATGAATCACCAGGAGGGCATTTCAAACAACACATACAAAGAGCTACTGTAGAAATCTGGTAACTTTCCACAAATTCCCTGTTTTTTTGGGGGGGTGGAAAGATAGCAGATTTGTGCAACCCTATGATTCTTCCCCCTCCAATAGAACAACTACAGGCTGAAAGACCTGGACCTGAGTCACAACCAGTTCTGTGACACGGGAGGAGAACACCTGGGACAGATGCTAGGTAAGACGGTGGATGTGGCTGGATCGCATTAGTGGAAACCAAGACTGTTCTCAGGGCAGGTTTACTAGCAGAAGTGACTTTTCGTTGCAGGTTAGGATAACTTAAGCAGCAGGTTAAGAGAATTAACGTAGCAGGTTAGGAGAATTAGAGTAAGGTTTGGAAAAGGGTTAGGGTTCGCTAAAATGCTACAATTGTCAACGACGCGACGCAAACATATCTAGATACAACCTGCCCTGAGAACAGTCTTGGTTTCCACTATGCTGCGTGGATGTGTCTGTCAAATGGCACCCTATTCACTATTTAGTGTACTACATTTGACCAGGGCCCATAGGGAATAGGGTGCCATTTGACCAGGGCCCATAGGGAATAGGGTGCCATTTGACCAGGGCCTATAGGGAATAGGGTGCCATTTGACCAGGGCCCATAGGGAATAGGGTGCCATTTGACCAGGGTCTATAGGGAATAGGGTGCCATTTGACCAGGGCCTATAGGGAATAGGGTGCCATTTAGCCAGGGCCCATACGGATTAGGGTGCCATTTGAGCAGGGCCCATAGGGAATAGGGTGCCATTTGACCAGGGCCCATAGGGAATAGGGTGCCATTTGACCAGGGTCCATAGGGAATAGGGTGCCATTTGACCAGGGCCCATAGGGAATAGGGTGCCATTTGACCAGGGTCCATAGGGAATAGGGTGCCATTTGACCAGGGTCTATAGGGAATAGGGTGCCATTTGACCAGGGTCCATAGGGAATAGGGTGCCATTTGACCAGGGTCTATAGGGAAAAGGGTGCCATTTGACCAGGGTCCATAGGGAATAGGGTGCCATTTGACCAGGGTCTATAGGGAATAGGGTGCCATTTAACCAGGGCCTATAGGGAATAGGGTGCCATTTGACCAGGGCCCATAGGGAATAGGGTACCATTTGACCAGGGCCATAGGGAATAGGGTGCCATTTGACCAGGACCTATAGGGAATAGGGTGCCATTTGACCAGGGCCCATAGGGAATAGGATGCCATTTGACCAGGACCCATAGGGAATAGGATACCATTTGACCAGGGCCATAGGGAATAGGGTGCCATTTGACCAGGGCCTGTAGGGAATAGGGTGCCATTTGACCAGGACCTATAGGGAATAGGGTGCCATTTGACCAGGGCCCATAGGGAATAGGGTGCCATTTGACCAGAGCCCATAGGGAATAGGGTGCCATTTAACCAGGGCCCATAGGGAATAGGGTGCCATTTGACCAGGACCCATAGGGAATAGGGTGCCATTTGACCAGGGTCCATAGGGAATAGGGTGCCAATTGGGACGCATCGGGAGTGTTACTCCCATTACAGGTCCCGAGGGACACCTGTGAATGCATGTTTCCTCTCCATCCTTCTGATCAACAGCACTCAATCTGATAATTGATGATTATGACATCTCGTCACTTTTGCCTGGACCAATTGTAAATTCCCTTTTTTTCCCCAACTGATTTGTTGATTGGCCCGTTTTTCTTTCCTCTCAGCCAATAACGAGGGCCTGGAGATGCTGGACCTGAGCTGGAACCATTTGAGGATGAGTGGAGCCGTGACACTGTGTGCTGGACTAAAGGTTGTCTTAGTATTATCTGGCTAAAAATCATAGAAACGCTGACCTCTGCTGTCCACTCCTCTTCTGTGCCACAATCCCCTCCCCTATCCTTCTCCTCTCCCATCCTCCTCGACTCCTCTCCCATCCTCCTCTCTAAATCTCCTCCCCTCCCCTATCCAACCTCTTCTCCCATCCTCCTCTCTAAATCTCCTCCCCTCCCCTATCCACCCTCCTCTCCCATCCTCCTCGACTCCTCTCCCATCCTCCTCTCTAAATCTCCTCCCCTCCCCTATCCACCCTCCTCTCCCATCCTCCCATACAGTTATATCATGTAACAGGTAATATCATGTAACAGGTTATATCATGTAACAGGTTATATCATGTAACAGGTAATATCAGGTAACAGGTAATATCATGTAGCAGGTAATATCATGACAGTTATATCATGTAACAGGCAATATCATGTAACAGGTAATATCATGTAACAGGTAATATCATGTAACAGGTAAAATCATGTAACTGGTAATATCATGCCAGTTATATCATGTAGCAGGTAAAATCATGTAACAGGTAATATCATGCCAGTTATATCATGTAGCAGGTAATATCATGGAACAGGTAATATCATGTAGCAGGTAAAATCATGTAACAGGTAATATCATGACAGTTATATCATGTAACAGGCAATATCATGGAACAGGTAATATCATGTAGCAGGTAATATCATGTAGCAGGTAATAACATGCCAGTTATATCATGTAGCAGGTAATATCATGTAACAGGTAATATCATGTAACAGGTTATATCATGTAACAGGTAATATCATGTAGCAGGTAATATCATATAACAGGTAATATCATGCCGGTTATATCATGTAACAGGTAATATCATGTAACAGGTAATATCATTCCAGTAATATCATGTAACAGGTAATATCATGTAACAGGTAATATCATGTAACAGGCAATATCATGTAACAGGCAATATCATGTAACAGGCAATATCATGCCAGTTATATCATGTAACAGGTAATATCATGTAACAGGTAATATCACGTAACAGGTAATATCATGTAGCAGGTAATATCATGTAACAGGTAATATCACGTAACAGGTAATATCATGTAGCAGGTAATATCATGTAACAGGTAATATCATGTAACAGGTAATATCACGTAACAGGTAATATCACGTAACAGGTAATATCATGTAACAGGTAATATCATGTAGCAGGTAATATCATGTAACAGGTAATATCATGTAACAGGTAAAATCATGTAACAGGTAATATCATGTAACAGGTAATATCATGACAGTAATATCATGTAACAGGTAATATCATGTAACAGGTAATATCATGTAACAGGTAATATCATGTAACAGGTAATATCATGTAACAGGTAATATCATGTAGCAGGTACTATCATGTAACAGGTAATATCATGTAACAGGTAATATCATGTAACAGGTAATATCATGTAACAGGTAATATCATGCCAGTTATATCATGTAACAGGTAATATCATGTAACAGGTAATATCATGTAGCAGGTAATATCATGCCAGTTATATCATGTAACAGGTAATATCATGTAGCAGGTAATATCATTTAACAGGTAATATCATGTAACAGGTTATATCATGTAAGAGGTAATATCATGCCAGTAATATCATGTAACAGGCAATATCATGTAACAGGTAATATCATGTAACAGGTAATATCATGTAACAGGTAATATCATGTAGTAGGTAATATCATGTAACAGGTAATATCATGTAACAGGTAAATATCATGTAGCAGGTAATATCATGACAGTAATATCATGTAACAGGTAATATCATGTAACAGGCAATATCATGTAGCAGGTAATATCATGTAGCAGGTAATATCATGTAGCAGGTAATATCATGTAACAGGTAATATCATGACAGTAATATCATGACAGTTATATCATGTAACAGGTAATATCATGTAACAGGTAATATCATGTAACAGGTAATATCAGGTAACAGGTAATATCATGTAACAGGTAATATCATGTAACAGGTAATATCATGTAACAGGTAATATTATGTAACAGGTAATATCATGCCAGTTATATCATGCCAGTTATATAATGTAACAGGTAATATCATGTAACAGGTAATATCATGTAACAGGTAATATCATGTAACAGGTAATATCATGACCCTAAAGCTTAGATCTGGATGAGTAAACTGATATATTTTTCTGGACTCTGACACCTGAAGTCAATAAACTACTTTTAGTTATCAATAAAATGTGGTAAGTTTGTAATTTTTTGTGAAATACCCCTTCCATGGAGGTTTCCGTATCGATATAGAACAAGACAAACAGCAATGCTTCTCCTAAGGGCCTTAACCATGCTCTAAGGCACCTCTACCTGTCTTTACCATAAAGAGCTTACGTTATGGCCATTCTTCTGAAAAAAAGGGTGAAAAGAAAATCTAAGTAATTTAAAGGAGGACAAGAATCTATGATATAAATGATCAAGGATTTGGGATTATAAAATTATATCTGCAAAATGTACTGTATAATTTTTACATAATTTGTATTTTTCAAGTCCCAGGTCTCAGAACTGTTTTGGTGTTGTCTTCCTCTTTCATGAATCAATAAGTATGTCACCTTACATTCAATTACTTTTGATTGACAACCCAGCATTGTGTGATTGGATTGCAGATAGTACAGTGTAGCACCAAGTTAAAAGGTGTTTTTATCTGAAATATCTCACATGTAAAGGACAACCACACCATTTTTGGACCAAAATGTCAGATAGAACATTATATTCCAACAAGAAATGACGAGACATCCCTCTCTCTCCTCCTCCAGGTGAATGTAACCCTGAAGCAGTTGGACCTGTCCTGGAACGGGTTCGGCAGTGCCGGGGCGCAGGCTCTGGGGGAGGCCCTACGTCACAACAACACACTGGTGCATCTGGACCTCAGCAACAACCGGGTCTCAGACGAGTGCACCGCTCTGCTCTGTAACGGCCTTGCCGCTAACGACAGCCTCAGGGTCCTCAAGGTAGGTGGCTGCTTCATAACACGTTCATAACTTATACATACAGCATCCATAAGCAGTACATAAGCATGCCATAAATTACATATTCCCCGTACATCCAATGATCAGACAAGTGTAGACTAAAATTCAATGTAGTTTGATGTGCTTCCGTTGTACAGCTGGCCCATAACCCTTTAACCCAGCTGGGAGCTCTGACTCTACTCAACAGCATCAGATACAACCCCAAGTCAGCCCTGGAAGAGATTAACATCTCAGTGAGATACTTCAAACTACAACCATCAACTGTTTAGCAACTTTTTTTGTTGTTTGAGTTTTGTACGTGATTTTACGCATGTGCGTCCCTGTGTGTGTGTGTGTGTGTGTGTGTGTGTGTGTGTGTCCGTCCGTGCCTGTGTGTGTGTTCATCCGTCTGTCCGTGCCTGTGTGTGTGTGTTCATCCGTCTGTCCGTCCCTGTGTGTGTGTGTGTGTGTGTGCGTGCGTGTGTGCGTGTGCGTGTGCGTGTGTGTATGTGTCCGTCCGTCCCTGTGTGTGTGTTCATCCGTCTGTCCGTGCCTGTGTGTGTGTGTTCATCCGTCTGTCCGTCCCTGCGTGTGTAGACGGTGCTGGTAAACAAGGCATTTGTGGAGCTGCTGGAGGCAGTGTGTCAGGACCATTCAGGTCTGGAGGTCCAGTACCAGGGGGTTACGGGCTCTGTCACCAGGACCAAAAAACCCTCGATCGCACTCAACATCATACAGGTCAGTGTCAATTTACTGATGAACGAGACTTGGGAATATCGTAAAACAAGAACACTGTTAGATAGACTGAGAACACTGTTAGTTAGACTGAGAACACTTAGTTAGACTGAGAACACTTAGTTAGACTGAGACTGAGAACACTTAGTTAGACTGAAAACACTTAGTTAGACTGAGACTGAGAACACTGTTAGTTAGACTGAGAACACTTAGTTAGACTGAGAACCCTGTTAGTTAGACTGAGAACACTTAGTTAGACTGAGAACACTGTTAGTTAGACTGAGAACACTGTTAGATGGACTGAGACTGAGAACACTGTTAGATAGACTGAGACTGAGAACACTGTTAGTTAGACTGAGAACACTGTTAGTTAGACTGAGAACACTGTTAGATAGACTGAGACTGAGAACACTGTTAGTTAGACTGAGAACACTGTTAGTTAGACTGAGAACACTGTTAGTTAGACTGAGAACACTGTTAGTTAGACTGAGAACACTGTTAGATAGACTGAGACTGAGAACACTGTTAGTTAGACTGAGACTGAGAACACTGTTAGTTAGACTGAGAACACTGTTAGTTAGACTGAGACTGAGAACACTGTTAGTTAGACTGAGAACACTGTTAGATAGACTGAGACTGAGAACACTGTTAGTTAGACTGAGAACACTGTTAGATAGACTGAGACTGAGAACACTGTTAGTTAGACTGAGACTGAGAACACTTAGTTAGACTGAGAACACTGTTAGATAGACTGAGAACACTGTTAGATAGACTGAGAACACTGTTAGTTAGACTGAGACTGAGAACACTGTTAGTTAGACTGAGATTGAGAACACTGTTAGATAGACTGAGACTGAGAACACTGTTAGTTAGACTGAGATTGAGAACACTTAGATAGACTAAGAACACTATAAGTTAGACTGAAAACGTTATTTTTCCCAAATTTAATTTGTGGTGTTAGGCAAGCAAGCCCATTGAAACCACACATTACATTCAACTACAAAAGCATAACTACATTTGGATTATTGATTAAAAAAAATATTATACTGTATCTAGAACAAAATAGCTGTATTTATCTTTGTGAATAACAAATGGCTTCAATGTATTTCCTGTAGGACTTCCTTGCAGAGCGAAAGGAGGGCCTGGTGGAGATGTTCCAGAGTTTGGATAAAGAGGGAACCATGTCTGTGGACAACAAGGAGTTCAGGAAGGCTGTGCAGGTCTGACGCCACGAGCAGCCTGCTGACAGAATGACTAGTCACTGTTTCACAGTCTCACAAGTGATTAAACATGACTCGATCAATCAACCAATCAGTCAATCAATCAGTCAACACGATCAATCAACCAATCAGTCAATCAATCAGTCAACTCGATCAATCAACCAATCAGTCAATCAATCAGTCAACACGATCAATCAACCAATCAGTCAATCAATCAGTCAACTCGATCAATCAACCAATCAGTCAATCAATCAGTCAACACGATCAATCAACCAATCAGTCAATCAATCAGTCAACACGATCAATCAACCAGTCAATCAATCAGTCAACTCGATCAATCAACCAATCAGTCAATCAATCAGTCAACACGATCAATCAACCAATCAGTCAATCAATCAGTCAACATGATCAATCAACCAATCAGTCAATCAATCAGTCAACTCGATCAATCAACCAATCAGTCAATCAATCAGTCAACTCGATCAATCAACCAATCAGTCAATCAATCAGTCAACTCGATCAATCAACCAATCAGTCAACTCGATCAATCAACCAATCAGTCAATCAATCAGTCAACTCGATCAATCAACCAATCAGTCAACACGATCAATCAACCAATCAGTCAATCAATCAGTCAACACGATCAATCAACCAATCAGTCAACTCGATCAATCAACCAATCAGTCAATGAATCAGTCAACACGATCAATCAACCAATCAGTCAATCAATCAGTCAACACGATCAATCAACCAATCAGTCAATCAATCAGTCAACACGATCAATCAACCAATCAGTCAATCAATCAGTCAACACGATCAATCAACCAATCAGTCAATCAATCAGTCAACACGATAAATAAACCAATCAGTCAATCAATCAGTCAACACAATCAATCAACCAATCAGTCAATCAATCAATCAATCAATCAATCAATCAGTCAACTCGATCAATCAACCAATCAGTCAATCAATCAGTCAACTCGATCAATCAACCAATCAGTCAATCAATCAGTCAACACGACCAATCAACCAATCAGTCAATCAATCAATCAAGCAATCAATCAATCAATCAATCAGTCAACTTGATCAATCAACCAATCAGTCAACTCAATCAATCAACCAATCAGTCAATCAATCAGTCAACACGATCAATCAACCAATCAGTCAATCAACACAATCAATCAACCAATCAGTCAACACGATCAATCAACCAATCAGTCAATGAATCAGTCAACACGATCAATCAACCTATCAGTCAATCAATCAGTCAACACGATCAATCAACCAATCAGTCAATCAATCAGTCAATCAACACAATCAATCAACCAATCAGTCAACACGATCAATCAACCAATCAGTCAATGAATCAGTCAACACGATCAATCAACCTATCAGTCAATCAATCAGTCAACACGATCAATCAACCAATCAGTCAACACGACCAATCAACCAATCAGTCAATCAATCAGTCAACACGATCAATCAACCAATCAATCAATCAATCAATCAGTCAACACGATCAATCCACCAACCAATCAATCAATCAACAAATATATTAATTCATATTATTTTGAATATGATGGTATCGATAACCATTTTGTTTGTGTATTGCAGCAAGCTAACATACCCCTGGATCAACATCAGCTGGAGTGGCTGATCCAGAACTTCGACAAGGACTGTACAGGCAGGATAAACTACAGGTGGGTCAGGCAGGATAAAATACAGGTGGGTCAGGCAGGATAAACTACAGGTGGGTCAGGCAGGATAAAATACAGGTGGGTCAGGCAGGATAAAATACAGGTGGGTCAGGCAGGATAAAATACAGGTGGGTCAGGCAGGATAACCTACAGGTGTGTCAGGCAGGATAAAATACAGGTGGGTCAGGCAGGATAAAATACAGGTGGGTCAGGCAGGATAAACTACAGGTGGGTCAGGCAGGATAAAATACAGGTGGGTCAGGCAGGATAAAATACAGGTGGGTCAGGCAGGATAAAATACAGGTGGGTCAGGTAGGATAAAATACAGGTGGGTCAGGCAGGATAAAATACAGGTGGGTCAGGCAGGGTCAGGCAGGATAAAATACAGGTGGGTCAGGCAGGATAAAATACAGGTGGATCAGGCAGGATAACCTACAGGTGTGTCAGGCAGGATCAAATACAGGTGGGTCAGGCAGGATAAAATACAGGTGGGTCAGGCAGGATAAACTACAGGTGGGTCAGGCAGGGTCAGGCAGGATAAAATACAGGTGGGTCAGGCAGGATAAAATACAGGTGGGTCAGGCAGGATAAAATACAGGTGGGTCAGGCAGGATAAACTACAGGTGGGTGAGGCAGGGTCAGGCAGGATAAAATACAGGTGGGTCTCCACTATTCTCGCTAAATACACGTACTGGAATATCTATCCACTGTAGTGGACGTCATGTATGGCTTAAGACCATAGTCGAATCTTACTAAGATCGGTGTCCCTCATCCAGAATCGACCAGAGAAAAGGTTAAAGGGCAATTCGCAGTTGCTACATCAATTTTGTTTTACTTGTAAATGAATGATATCTCCACTGATTCTTGAAGAATATAACCTACACATTCCTCATGAGCTTAGTTTAACTGTCACACTCCATCACAACCCAAACATAGAAGCTTGTGTGGCAAAGAAGGGGGTCGAGTGATAAATGGCAGATATGTGAGGGCAGAACTAATAAACGGGCTCTGCCCGATCACTAAAATGGCCACCCCGATCAGAACTACAGATCACAAAATGGCCGACTGCCAAAACTACAATTCCCAGAAGCAAGGGGAACCCTCAGAAGGTGGAGCCGACCCACAGATAAAAGGTCAAGAAAAACCAGGAAGAGGGAGAGAGAGCGGGAAGGATCTATGAACCATAGAGAGAGAGACATTCTACATTGGCTGGATTTTACCGTGTACGAGCTGGACTGTTTTGGACTTACCTGTTGGCGTTTAGACCCGGACCTACCGAGAACCAGATTTGTGTACCGAACCCTGCTATCCTTGACCTTACCTGCGGCCTGGGTGGACCAGGACAGAGAAACAAACATACAGGTACTGTCATGTTCGAAAGAACTTTAATTCTGGGCTGACTTTGGTGACAGTTTCTCACTTAATTTGTGACAAACGCTCCTAGCTTTGAAGAGGTTTGCCACACGTGGTGGAGAATGTGGGCACTGGATTAACCATACCGCTGGTTAGGTAGAAAAAAAAAAAAAAAAAAAAAAAAAAAAAGTTTAGTTAGCACTCCAAAGGGGAGTCAGGTTTTTTTTTTTTTTTTTTTTTTTTTTTGTGGCTTTGTTTGGTTAGGACAGTTTTTTCAGGAAAATGAGTATGGAGGGAGCCATACAGGCCCTGTTACAAGCGGTGGCCGCCCAACAAGAGGCAACTAGAGCTCAACAAATAGCTCATCAGGATGCAATGCGAATGTATCAGGACACGTTACAGGTCCAGCACCACACCAACCAGCTGCTCAGAGAAGAGCAAGAGAGAAACACCCGGGAGTTAAGAGAAGGCCTAAAGGGGCTAGCGGACCAAATTGGGACTCAGTTACCAGCTGCAAATACCCAAAGGTGGGCCAATCATTTTCTTCAAAAAATGACAGCGCAGGATGATGTGGAAGCATATCTTACCACCTTCGAAAGGACGGCAGAGAGGGAGAAGTGGCCGAAAGAAGAATGGGCAGGGCTTCTGGCACCATACCTGGCAGGGGATGCTCAAAAAGCATATTTTGACCTGGAGTTGAAGGATGCACAGGATTACGATAAACTCAAGGGAGAGATTCTGACTAGACTGGGAGTGACCGATACCGTGAGGGCACACCGCTTCCACCAGTGGTCCTACAGACCGGGACAAACCCCCCGAACACAGATGTTCGACTTGATTCACCTGGCACGGAAATGGTTGCGACCGGAGACCCGTTCGTCCGCCGAGGTCGTCGAGACCATCGTACTCAACCAGTTTCAGCGAGGTCTACCCCAAGAAGTGCGACGATGGGTTGGCCAGAACGAGGTACTTTCCGCCGACCATCTCGTGGGCCTGGTTGAACGGTATTGTACGGCAGGAACAGCTGAGCAGGCGCAGGAGGAAAGATTCCCATTCCCCAGGCCTGGGCGAACCAGCGGACAGGTTAAGACTGTGCCAACAGGGGGAGGGGGAGGAGAGCAGCGTGGGGCCATGAGGAAAGAATCAGAATCGGGCCGAGACACTAAGGGAAAAACCGGAAACCGGGACTGGGGGTCGAGGAGGTCTCCCCCCCGGAACCCTATTATCTGTTACAATTGTAATCGACCGGGACATATTGCAGCCTACTGCCCTATTAAAGAAGAGCCAATGCAATGTAACCTCGGTGAAAAAGAAGATGAGATATGGTATGCATGTCCCGTGGTAACCACTGTACTTGAAAGATCAAGAAACAAACATATGTGCAGGGTGAAGGTTGAAGGGAAGGAGGTTGAAGCACTACTGGATTCCGGCAGTATGCTAACCCTGGTCGTTGCAAACCTAGTGCCGACGCATAAACTGGATACAAGTCAGGATATCAGTGTTACGTGCATTCATGGGGATACCCGTCTGTACCCCACAGCATTAGTGAGCATACAAACAGAGGACGGTCTGCTGGATTATGAGGTCGGCGTGGTCCCAAAGATGCCATATGATGTAATATTGGGTAGAGACTTTCCTAACTTTGCGAAGTTAGGTCAAAAGAACGGCATATTTGAGAAACCAACAACCCTGACCAAGCAGGAAGAAGCATGGGGCCTTCAACCAAGGCCAAGAAAAGAGGTCTCCCAGGGGCCAAGCCCACAGGTACTAGTAGGGGAGGATGAGGATGAAGTGGCAAACCTCGTTGATAATGAACAGCCCAGTACTAGTGGGGCTGGGGTCGATCTGAATCCAGAAGACGACTATCTAGAACCAGCAGACCTGGCAGGGTCCATGACTAATTTCGGGACGGCCCAACACCAGGATCCAACCCTGCAGCAAGCCAGAGCAGACGTGCAGGTCATAGATGGTACTCCCATAAATGATACGATGATGCCTAATAGTTTTCCCCACTTCATCATGAAAAATGGTTTGGTGTACAGAGTCTCAAAAATAGGGGTTGATGTGGTGGAACAGTTGTTGGTCCCCACCCGGTACAGAAAGACAGTACTGGATCTAGCTCATGGGCACATTCTGGGTGGACACCTTGGTATCGATAAAACCCGAGACCGGATTGTAAGGAGGTTTTACTGGCCAGGAATTCAGGCTGAAGTGGCTCGGCATTGTGGAGAGTGCCCGGAGTGCCAGGTAACAGCTCCCCGACCAGCGTTTAGAAGCCCGTTAGTGCCACTCCCCATAATCGAAACGCCATTTGAGAGGATAGCGATGGACATAGTGGGCCCACTACCCAAATCTGCCAGAGGGCACCAATACATTCTGGTTATTCTAGATTATGCCACTCGCTACCCAGAAGCCATTCCCCTTCGGACAATGGCTTCCAAAAATATCGCCAAGGAACTAGTGCTATTGTTCACCAGGGTTGGGGTCCCAAAGGAGATCCTTACTGACCAGGGGACCCCCTTTATGTCCCGCCTTATGGCAGACCTTTGTAAATTGTGGCAGGTGAAACAGTTGAGGACATCAGTTTACCATCCACAGACGGACGGGCTGGTTGAGAGATTCAACCGGACCCTGAAGTCAATGCTCAGGAAGGTAATCG
Source organism: Salmo trutta (assembly GCF_901001165.1). Classification (NCBI taxonomy): domain Eukaryota; kingdom Metazoa; phylum Chordata; class Actinopteri; order Salmoniformes; family Salmonidae; genus Salmo; species Salmo trutta. The sequence goes on along the minus strand of NC_042957.1, from coordinate 5,119,050 downwards.
ACAAGGATGGGAAAAACTGGGATTGCATGTTGCCATATCTGATGTTTGCCATTAGAGAGGTTCCTCAAGCCTCGCTGGGGTTTTCTCCCTTCGAGCTGGTATATGGGAGGCACCCCCGGGGAATCTTAGACATTGCCCGGGAAACCTGGGAACACCAATCCACCCCGTATACTAGTGTCATAGAGCACGTCACGGCAATGCAAAACAGGATAGCCACAGTCATGCCCATCGTCAGAGAGCACATGAGACAAGCACAAGAGCACCAGCGGCACACTTATAACCGGCAGGCTACCCTGAGGGAATTTCAACCGGGAGATAAGGTGTTAGTGCTGATCCCCACGGTAGAGTGCAAACTACTAGCCACATGGAAAGGACCATATGAAGTACTGGAGAGAATAGGAGAAGTTAATTATCGGATCCGACAGCCAGGTCGACGGCCCCAGGAACAGATCTATCACATAAACCTGTTAAAAGCATGGAGAGAGAGAGAAACACTAATGGTCACGTACCCCACACACACTCAGGAGACAGCTGAAGTAAATATTTCACCTACTTTGTCCCCAGCACAAGTACAGGAAGTAAAGACCCTGATCCAGAAAAACAGAGATGTGTTTTCAGAAGTACCCGGCCGAACTGAGGTTACAGCTCATGATATCGTTTCCCTACCAGGGAGAAAAGTGAGCATGAGGCCATATCGGGTACCCGAGGCTCGACAGGCAGCGATTAGAGCAGAGACGGAGAAAATGTTGACAGCTGGAGTGATCGAAGAGTCACATAGTGAGTGGTCTAGCCCAATTGTGATGGTCTCCAAGCCCGATGGGTCTTTGCGGTTCTGTAACGACTTTCGGAAGGTAAATGAAATCTCCAAGTTTGATGCCTACCCCATGCCCAGAGTAGACGAACTACTGGAGAAAATTGGTAAAGCTCGGTACATTACGACCCTGGACCTGACAAAAGGGTACTGGCAAATTCCTCTGACCCCCAGGGCCAAAGAAAAGACAGCATTTGCAACCCCTGACGGTTTGTTTCAATACACCGTCATGCCATTCGGCCTACACGGGGCCCCAGCCACCTTTCAACGGCTCATGGACAAAGTCCTAAAACCGCACCAAGCATACGCCGCAGCTTATTTAGATGACGTGGGGATCTACAGCCCAGATTGGGAATCCCACTTACCCCGGGTACAGGCGGTGTTAGACGCCCTTAGAAAGGCAGGGCTCACGGCGAACCCTGCCAAGTGTTATGTGGGGTTAGAGGAAACGGAGTATCTGGGATACACCGTGGGAAGAGGATTAATCAAACCCCAACGTAAGAAGGTGGAGGCAATTAGAGAATGGCCGAAACCAGTAAATAAGAAGCAGGTTCGAGCCTTCCTAGGGCTGACCGGGTACTACCGGAAGTTCATCCCAAGTTATGCCACAGTGGCCGCCCCACTCACCGACATGACTAGAGCCAGAGGGCCAAACATGGTCAAGTGGGATGAAAGGGCCACCAAAGCATTTAGGACATTACAGGAGGCCCTCTGCTGTAATCCAGTGCTGGTGGTACCAGACTTTGAGAGAGAGTTTGTGGTTCAGACGGATGCTTCAGAGGTCGGCTTGGGAGCAGTGCTGTCCCAAGAGGTAGAAGGGGTGGAACACCCCATCCTGTTTTTAAGCAGGAAGCTGGAACCACGGGAAACCAACTACTCAGTTGTTGAGAAAGAGGCGCTGGCAGTAAAGTGGGCTCTGGAAAGCCTGAAATACTACCTGCTGGGGCGCCACTTCACCCTCATCAGTGACCATGCACCACTCACCTGGATGCATAGGGCTAAAGAGAAGAACGCTCGGGTGATGCGGTGGTTTTTGAGTCTCCAACCGTTTCACTTTGACTTGAAACACAGAGCAGGAAAGGAAATGGGAAATGTGGATGGGTTATCCCGCATGCACGCATATTTTGCTGCGGTAGCCCGACCTAGGGGGTCGGATCTAGGGGGGGAGATGTGTGGCAAAGAAGGGGGTCGAGTGATAAATGGCAGATATGTGAGGGCAGAACTAATAAACGGGCTCTGCCCGATCACTAAAATGGCCACCCCGATCAGAACTACAGATCACAAAATGGCCGACTGCCAAAACTACAATTCCCAGAAGCAAGGGGAACCCTCAGAAGGTGGAGCCGACCCACAGATAAAAGGTCAAGAAAAACCAGGAAGAGGGAGAGAGAGCGGGAAGGATCTATGAACCATAGAGAGAGAGACATTCTACATTGGCTGGATTTTACCGTGTACGAGCTGGACTGTTTTGGACTTACCTGTTGGCGTTTAGACCCGGACCTACCGAGAACCAGATTTGTGTACCGAACCCTGCTATCCTTGACCTTACCTGCGGCCTGGGTGGACCAGGACAGAGAAACAAACATACAGGTACTGTCATGTTCGAAAGAACTTTAATTCTGGGCTGACTTTGGTGACAGTTTCTCACTTAATTTGTGACAAACGCTCCTAGCTTTGAAGAGGTTTGCCACACTTGTTAACTCCAATGTTTGTAAACAAAGTCAAGGTAAACAAACTTAAAACATGTTTAATCTATCATTTTATCTCATGCATGGTCAGTCCTTGCAGACATTGCTCTGTCTACTACTTTGAGAGTAGTTATGTTTCTCAAACCCAATCCCTCAGCTGTTTATTAAAATAGAGGCGGGGACACCACTTTATTGTTTCAACTACATATTGCCCCTTTTAGGAGATTATAAGGTCTTAGTTTGTACACAGAGTCAAATGTGTTTTGTCTATGGTACTACTTCATCTACTGTCTTGCCATTGGGCTCCCTGTGTGCTCGGTTCCTTCCACAGTCAGTTTGATGAGCAGTCATAGGCAGCCGTTGGTGGTGAGAGGACAGTGAAAGAAGCAGGACAGACAAGATGGAGGATGACCAGACAAGATGGAGGATGATAAGAGAGAGATCCTCTAATAAACATCAGTCTGTGAATAGGATTGTGTCCTTGTAGAATGGGGTTGTGTTTGCGTGCACGGAAACACACAGATGCACCAATGAACAAACAAACAAAACTGAATATTCAAGGTTGTATTGTAGGGATCTACTCATCTATTCCCACTCAAACCCTTCATGGTGATTGGTGAATACATTTGACCTTTAACCCCAGGCAGCTGCACACAGGGAGGGCACATCAGTTCAGCCAGGTGTTCCCGAGCCCCGTCTCTCTCTCTCTCTCTCTGTCTCTCTCTCTCTCTTTCTCTCTCTCTGTCTCTCTTTCTCTCTCTGTCTCTCTCTATCTCTCTTTCTTCCTGTCTCTCCTCATCACTCTGGCCCATTCTACAGCCAGCATTAATCTCATCACTCTGGCCCATTCTACAGCCAGCATTAATCTCATCACTCTGGCCCATTCTACAGCCAGCATTAATCTCATCACTCTGGCCCATTCTACAGCCAGTATTAATCTCATCACTCTGGCCCATTCTACAGCCAGCATTAATCTCATCACTCTGGCCCATTCTACAGCCAGTATTAATCTCATCACTCTGGCCCATTCTACAGCCAGTATTAATCTCATCACTCTGGCCCATTCTACAGCCAGTATTAATCTCATCACTCTGGCCCATTCTACAGCCAGTATTAATCTCATCACTCTGGCCCATTCTACAGCCAGTATTAATCTCATCACTCTGGCCCATTCTACAGCCAGTATTAATCTCAAATTCTTATCAACAATGACGGCCTACCGGGGAACAGTGGGTTAACTCTGGGTTAATTCTACAGCCAGTATTGATCTCATAATTCCGGCCCATTCTACAGCCAGTATTAATCTTCTGCTATGACAACAACACGTCCAGAGAGATATACACAGACTGAGAGGCAGGGGGAGGAAGAATAGGCGGCCTCGGTCCAGGCCTTATAAAAGACAGGCAGAGGGAGGCAGGAAGAATAGGACCAGATGCAGCCAATCGTGTCTGCTTTGTGAATGTACGCATAGCCTGTAAAGGAGATGGATGGACAGATACTCCTGATGAATATGCATGCATGGACAGATACTCCTGATGAATATGCATGCAGATCATTACTTATGCAGGCACAGCGTTGGGTGTAAATAAGGCTGATTGTGTCTCGAGGTGTATTTCTGTATGGAGAGACACTTTAGGTAGCTGAGAAGGCTTCGCCTAAACCAGAAGTGGTTTGGTGAGCCACCTGGTGAGTAACCATGCCTGTGGTTTGGTGAGTAACGGTGCCTGTGGTTTGGTGAGCCACCTGGTGAGTAACCATGCCTGTGGTTTGGTGAGCCACCTGGTGAGTAACCATGCCTGTGGTTTGGTGAGTAACGGTGCCTGTGGTTTGGTGAGCCACCTGGTGAGTAACCATGCCTGTGGTTTGGTGAGCCACCTGGTGAGTAACCATGCCTGTGGTTTGGTGAGCCACCTGGTGAGTAACCATGCCTGTGGTTTGGTGAGCTACCTGGTGAGTAACCATGCCTGTAGTTTGGTGAGCTACCATGCCTGTGGTTTGGTGAGTAACCTGGTGAGTAACCATACCTGTGGTTTGGTGAGTAACCGTGCCTGTGGTTTGGTGAGTAACCTGGTGAGTAACCATGCCTGTGGTTTGGTGAGCCACCTGGTGAGTAACCATGCCTGTGGTTTGGTGAGTAACCGTGCCTGTGGTTTGGTGAGCTACCGTGCCTGTGGTTTGGTTAGCCACCTGGTGAGTAACTGTGCCTGTGGTTTGGTGAGTAACCATGCCTATGGTTTGGTGAGTAACCGTGCCTGTGGTTTGGTGAGCAACCATGCCTGTGGTTTGGTGAGTAACCATGCCTGTGGTTTGGTTAGCTACCTGGTGAGTAACCATGCCTGTGGTTTGGTGAGCCACCTGGTGAGTAACCATGCCTGTGGTTTGGTGAGCTACCTGGTGAGTAACCATGCCTGTGGTTTGGTGAGCAACCATGTCTGTGGTTTGGTGAGTAACCATGCCTGTGGTTTGGTGAGTAACCGTGCCTGTGGTTTGGTGAGTAACCGTGCCTGTGGTTTGGTGAGCAACCATGCCTGTGGTTTGGTGAGTAACCATGCCTGTGGTTTGGTTAGCTACCTGGTGAGTAACCATGCCTGTGGTTTGGTGAGCCACCTGGTGAGTAACCATGCCTGTGGTTTGGTGAGCTACCTGGTGAGTAACCATGCCTGTGGTTTGGTGAGTAACCTGGTGAGTAACCATGCCTGTGGTTTGGTGAGTAACCGTGCCTGTGGTTTGGTGAGCAACCATGCCTGTGGTTTGGTGAGTAACCTGGTGAGTAACCATGCCTGTGGTTTGGTGAGTAACCTGGTGAGTAACCATGCCTGTGGTTTGGTGAGTAACCGTGCCTGTGGTTTGGTGAGCAACCATGCCTGTGGTTTGGTGAGTAACCATGCCTGTGGTTTGGTTAGCTACCTGGTGAGTAACCATGCCTGTGGTTTGGTGAGCCACCTGGTGAGTAACCATGCCTGTGGTTTGGTGAGCTACCTGGTGAGTAACCATGCCTGTGGTTTGGTGAGCAACCATGTCTGTGGTTTGGTGAGTAACCATGCCTGTGGTTTGGTGAGTAACCTGGTGAGTAACCATGCCTGTGGTTTGGTGAGTAACCGTGCCTGTGGTTTGGTGAGCAACCATGCCTGTGGTTTGGTGAGTGACCATGCCTGTGGTTTGGTTAGCTACCTGGTGAGTAACCATGCCTGTGGTTTGGTGAGCCACCTGGTGAGTAACCATGCCTGTGGTTTGGTGAGCTACCTGGTGAGTAACCATGCCTGTGGTTTGGTGAGCAACCATATCTGTGGTTTGGTGAGTAACCTGGTGAGTAACCATGCCTGTGGTTTGGTGAGTAACCTGGTGAGTAACCATGCCTGTGGTTTGGTGAGTAACCGTGCCTGTGGTTTGGTGAGCCACCTAGTGAGTAACCATGCCTGTGGTTTGGTGAGTAACCTGGTGAGCAACCATGCCTGTGGTTTGGTGAGTAACCTGGTGAGTAACCATGCCTGTGGTTTGGTGAGTAACCATGCCTGTGGTTTGGTGAGCCACCTGGTGAGTAACCATGCCTGTGGTTTGGTGAGCAACCATGTCTGTGGTTTGGTGAGTAACGGTGCCTGTGGTTTGGTGAGTAACGGTGCCTGTTGTTTGGTGAGTAACCATGCCTGTGGTTTGGTGAGTAACGGTGCCTGTGGTTTGGTGAGTAACGGTGCCTGTGGTTTGGTGAGTAACGGTGCCTGTGGTTTGGTGAGTAACGGTGCCTGTGGTTTGGTGAGTAACGGTGCCTGTGGTTTGGTGAGTAACCATGTCTGTGGTTTGGTGAGCCACGCTCACCTAATGGGTAACCGTGCCTGTCTAGCTCAGCAGCTAGTCTTGTATGTGGCACAGGACAACAGGGTTCCAACCCTGGTCGGTCACATTGTTGCCATGACCTGGGTGGGTCTCTGTGAGGAGGAGGTCAAAGGGCATTGTTTGCATAGCCTACTGTACGTACTGTAGCAGGGGTGGGCTCAGTCCCATTTAAAATTCCAGTATATTCAGAATGTTCTAATTCTAAATTCTAATTCCAAACTGAAAATGGAATCTCGGTGTTCTACCTGAATTGCGGCGGTGCATAAAGACCTCATTTGCTAAGTCCTCGTTGCTCTTTTTTTTTGTATCGTCATTAGGCACAATATACATGATCCCAGTTTTTAGCTCCGAGACGCTGGCATTTTGAGAAGAACAAAGATACTGCTGATTTATAGGCACATTGAACTCTATTGGATTGTGCTAAAACAATGACGCCATATCGAATTCTGACATCTTTACGCACGTTCGCCATTTGATTGACTTCTCTGTAGCTCTGGTAAATAGTCATAAAAGCATAACTTGTCAGACGAGGATGATGTTCTCACCCTCTCCTGATGTTTTGATGTGACAGACGTGTGCTGTTCAGCTCAGTGTGTGGCTGGAACATGACTACAACCACTTGTTTCCTAAAGAGCTTTTAGCCCACTGATTGGTTCAATTTGCTGTTGGACTGTCATTCGAGGAAATATCTGGTTCAAAGGCTTTAGTTGTTTAAAATGGATTTGATTTGGCGCTATGTTTCTCAATGGGAGGATAGATACCCATCGGTAACGCAAAAATGGACATTTTGTGAATCTGATGCACTTGACATTGTGGTGCGGGACATTGTGGTGCCTGTATCCTCTGCTAACCTGATAGCTGGTCATTGCTCTTGAGTAAAGAACACTATTGCACCAAGATGGAGATTTTTGAAACTTAAAAACTTTGCTTTAATACTGTTTTATGAAGCATTACGTTGGATACATGAGCTTCATCTCACACTATAAGATAGTAGTTCCTCAGGGACCCCAAGACGTGTAGCTCTGAACTAGCTCACTGATTCACCTAATTAATCAAGGGCTTGATGATTAGTTGACAAGTTGAATCAGGTGCTCTGGAATAGATCAAACACATGGAATGGCTGGGCGTCCCTGAGGAGAGGTTTGGAACGGCTGGGGGTCCCTGAGGAGAGGTTTAGAACGGCTGGGGGTCCCTGAGGAGAGGTTTAGAACGGCTGGGGGTCCCTGAGGAGAGGTTTAGAACGGCTGGGGGCCCTTAGGAGAGGTTTGGAACGGCTGGGGGTCCCTGGGGAGAGGTTTGGAACGGCTGGGGGTCCCTGAGGAGAGGTTTGGAACGGCTGGGGGCCCTGAGGAGAGGTTTAGAACGTCTGGGGGTCCCTGAGGAGAGGTTTGGAACGGCTGGTGGTCCCTGAGGAGAGGTTTGGAACGGCTGGGGGTCCCTGAGGAGAGGTTTGGAACGGCTGGGGGTCCCTGAGGAGAGGTTTGGAACGGCTGGGGGTCCCTGAGGAGAGGTTTAGAACGGCTGGGGGTCCCTGAGGAGAGGTTTGGAATGGCTGGGGGTCCCTGAGGAGAGGTTTGGAAGTTGTATCTGTTATAAAATATCACTCTGCCCACTAATGCCTCTTTGGGCTGCAGGAAGCCTAGTGGTTAGAGAGATAACAAGGTAAAAATCTTTCGTTCTGCCCCTTGAACACGGCAGTTAACCCACTGTTCCTAGGCCGTCATTGTAAATAAGAATTTGTTCTTAACTGAGTTGCCTAGTTAAAAAAAAGGATAAATTAAAAAAATGAAAATGTAAAAATAATGCAACCCAAGATGACTCGCTACAGAGAGTAGCAAGACTACAGAAACTATTCACATCCCTGTCGTTGTGTTACAAAAGGTGAGATTAAAATGAAATGAATTGTCATATTTTTGTCGACGATCTAAACAAAATACTCTGTAATGACAAAAGCCAAAGAATTATAATATTATAACATTTGTAAATTATAACATTTGTAAAAAAACAAAAAAACAATCATGAAACATAAAACACTCGGTCATAACCACGTCATAATGTCATAACAGCTGTCATAATATGGTCATAACAGCTGTCATAATATGGTCATAACAGCTGTCATAATATGGTCATAACCACGTCATAATGTCATAACAGCTGTCATAATATGGTCATAACAGCTGTCATAATATGGTCATAACAGCTGTCATAATATGGTCATAACAGCTGTCATAATATGGTCATAACCACGTCATAATGTCATAACATCTGTCATAATATGGTCATAACAGCTGTCATAATATGGTCATAACAGCTGTCATAATATGGTCATAACAGCTGTCATGATAAATATATTTACTCCTGTTGTGATATATTGTATTATTTTATGGCTGGTTATGACACCTACATAAGAGTGTCAAAACCCACATTTATTCAAATGTGTTTTTTTCTCTGCCAAGAAGTTTCCTTTCGTTTTAAAAGTCCTTTGTTATGAATTATGATCATCCTTTGTCACTTTACTTGGACTAAGAAAATAACCTTTACGACACTGTCAAGAAGCATTATGACCATCATAATCATATAAGCCAGATAGGCCTATCACGTACATGCCCTTATGTCAGTCATCAGTCAAAAAGAGAATGTCTTGTCCTGCATTCATCCCAGTCATCAGCAACAGAGCATTGGGGCCAGAAGAGGACTGGCCACCCCTCATAGCCTGGTTCCTCTCTAGGATTATTCCTAGGTTTTGGCCTTTCTAGGGAGTTTTTTCCTAGCCACTGTGCTTCTACACATGCATTGCTTGCTGTTTGGGGTTTTAGGCTGGGTTTCTGTTCAGCACTTTGAGATATCAGCTGATGTAAGAAGGGCTATATAAATACATTTGATTTGAAATTTGATTTGATTGGGGTAGGTACATGTCTGACATCAATGTGTACGCAATTACAATGATAATTTAATATGGTCAATTTTAGAAAATGTTATATAACATAAACATACTGTTGGCGGTTTCCTTGTTTTTTCTTCTCTATACCAGGCGGTATCAGAGGAAGGCCCTAAATATTGTCAAAGACTCCAGCCACCCTAGTCATAGACTGTTCCCTCTGCTACCGCACGGCAAGCGGTACCGGAGCGCCAAGTCTAGGTCCAAGAGGCTTCTAAACAGCTTCTACCCCCAAGCCATAAGACTCCTGAACAGCTAATCAAATGGCTGCCCAGACTATTTGCATTGCCCCCCCCCCCACTGTTGCTACTCTCTATTATCTATGCATAGCCACTTTAATAACTCTACCTACATGTACATAATTACCTCAATTACCTGACACCGCTGTGTACCGGTACACCCTGTATATAGCCTCCACATTGACTCTGTACTGTAACACCCTGTATATAGCCTCCACATTAACTCTGTACCGTAACACCCTGTATATAGCCTCCACATTAACTCTGTACCGTAACACCCCCTATATAGCCTCCACATTGACTCTGTACCGGTACCCCCCTGTATATAGCCTCCACATTGACTCTGTACCGGTACACCCTGTATATAGCCTCCACATTGACTCTGTACCGGTACCCCCCTGTATATAGCCTCCACATTGACTCTGTACCGTAACACCCTGTATACAGCCTCCACATTGACTCTGTACCGTAACACCCTGTATATAGCCTCCACATTGACTCTGTACCGTAACACCCTGTATATAGCCTCCACATTGACTCTGTACCGGTACCACCCTGTATATAGCCTCCACATTGACTCTGTACTGTAACACCCTGTATATAGCCTCCACATTGACTCTGTACCGGTACACCCTGTATATAGCCTCCACATTGACTCTGTACTGTAACACCCTGTATATAGCCTCCACATTGACTCTGTACCGTAACACCCTGTATACAGCCTCCACATTGACTCTGTACCGTAACACCCTGTATATAGCCTCCACATTGACTCTGTACCGTAACACCCTGTATATAGCCTCCACATTGACTCTGTACCGGTACCCCCTGTGTATAGCCTCCACATTGACTCTGTACCGGTACCCCCTGTATATAGCCTCCACATTGACTCTGTACCGGTACCCCCTGTATATAGCCTCCACATTGACTCTGTACCGGTACCCCCTGTATATAGCCTCCACATTGACTCTGTACCGGTACCCCCCTGTATATAGCCTCCACATTGACTCTGTACCGGTACCCCCTGTATATAGCCTCCACATTAACTCTGTACCGTAACACCCTGTATATAGCCTCCACATTGACTCTGTACCGGTACCCCCTGTATATAGCCCCGCTATTGTTATTTAGTGCTGCACTTTAATTATTTGTTATTCTTATCTCTTACTTTTTGGGGGAGGGGTTCTTAAAACTGCATTATTGGTTAAGGGCTTGTAAGTAAGCATTTCACTGCATTTTTAAGAATTGTATTTAAGCTTTATTTAACTAGGCAAGTCAAATTCTTATTTACAATGACAGCCTAGGAACAGTGGGTTAACTGCCTTGATCAGGGGCAGAATGACAGATTTTTACCTTGTCAGCTCGGGGATTCAATCTAGCAACCTTTAAGTTACTGGCCCAACGCTCTAACCACTTGGCTACCTGCCGCACTGTATGGTCTACAACTGTTGAATTTTGCGCATGTGACAAATAAAATTTGATTTGACTGACAGGTTATGGTGTAATGGAATGTTCTGCCTTGTTTGGTAAGTTTTCTGGGTTTTGACACTCTTATGTAGGTGTCATAACCAGACATAAAATAACACAATATATGTCACAACAGGTTTAAATATATGGGTCACGACCGTGTTATGACCATTTTATTGAGAGTTTGACACGTTATGTCAGCTGTTATGTCATTATGACATGGTTATGTCGTGTCATAACGTGTTATAACGCTGGGTGTCAAGTATTACCAAATAAAATACTAATATATCTTGATTACATAAGTATTCACACCCCCTGAGTCAATACATGTTAGAATAACCTTTGGCAGTGATTAACAGCTGGGAGGCTCTAAAAACTTTGCTCACCTGGATTGTACAACACTTCTTCAAGCTGGTTGTTGATCATTGCTAGACAGACATTTCAAGTCTTGCTATAGATTTTCAAGCCGATTAAAGTCAAAACTGTAACTCGGCCACTCAGGAACATTCAATGTCATCTTGGTAAGCAACTCCAGTGTAGATTTGGCCTTGTGTTTTAGGTTATTGTCCTGCTGAAAGGTGAATTCATCTCCCAGTGTCTGGTGGAAAGCAGACTGAACAAGGTTTTCCTCTCGGATTTTGCCAGTGCTTAGCTCTATTGTTTCTTTTTATCCCCCCCCCAAAACTCCCTAGTCCTTGATGACAAGTATACCCATAACATGATGCAGCCACCACCATGCATGAAAATATGAAGAGTTGGTACTTAGTGATGTGTTGGATTTGCCCCAAACATAACGCTTTATATTCAGGACATTAAGTTCATTTATTTTCTTATTGCAAAAAGGATGCATGTTTTGGAAAAATGTATCCTGTACAAGCTTCCTTCTTTTCACTCTGTCAAGTAGGTTAGTATTGTGGAGTAACTACAATATTGTTGATCCATCCTCAGTTTTCTCCAACCACTACAATTAAACTCTGTAACTGTTGTAAAGTCATCATTGGCCTCATGGTGAAATCCCTAAGCTGTTTAATAATAATAATTTTTCCTCTCCGGCAACTGCGTTAGGAAGGACGCCTGTATCTTTGTAGTGACTGGGTGTATTGATACACCTTCCAAAGTGTAATTAATAACTTCACCATGCTCAAAGGGATATTCAATGTCTGCTTGATTTATTTTTTTACCCATCTACCAATAGGTGCCCTTTGCAAGGGATTGGAAAACATGCCTGGTCTTTGTGGTTGAATCTGTGTTTGAAATTCACTGCTCGACTGAGGGGACCTTACAGATAATTGCGTGTGTGGGGTACAGAGATGAGGTAGTCATTCAAAAATCATGTTAAACACTATTATTGCACACAGTCTATGCAATTTAGGTGACTTGGTATTCCCATTGTTTATCCTGAACAGATTTAGGCTTGCCATAACAAAAGGGATTGTATACTTATTGACTCAAGACATTTCAGCTTTTCAGTTACTAATTTCTAAACATTTCAAAAAACATTATTCCACTTTGACATGATGGGGTATTGTGTGTAGGCCAGTGACACAAAATATAAATTTAATCCATTTTAAATTCAGGTTGAAACAACAAAAATGAGGGAAAAAGTTAAGGTGTGTGAATACCTTCTGAAGGCTCTGTATATGCCAACAGGCCTGTTTCAAAAGGGGGGGGGGAAAATAACAGAATAATTGAGGTAAAATTACCTCTCTGATGTTGGCTTAATGAAATTAAATATCTAACTGTCCTGTTCCTAAAGGTGCATCTTTCATCTGAGGCATCTTTCAACGAGGTCTTTTCCATTGGATATTCACACGTTGAGCCAAATTTTCAAGACGAGACATAAAACAACAGAATGAAAACCCCTTGGATATCTATGCACCTTGCAGTATAGGCTTGGCCTAATAGAGTATTCAGCACATTAGAAATTATCTCCATAGAGCTAATGGAATCTTGAGTGGCCAATAAAAGTAAATCATTAAATGAAAAGACCCCGTGGTGTTATTGTTCCCTGTAGTCATGAAATCATCAAGGCCTCCTGTATTCTCATGCTAATCTAACATTAGGATATTTCTTTTATTTATTTTGTGTTCGACATAATGAATGAACCCGTGTTTTTTCCCCTCGCTCCTTCCAAATGGTGTTTTTCAGACGTTTGTGTAGGTTCTGGCACAGAAACAAAGACAACCATTGTCCTCCGTGATTATTAAAGTAAACAGAGTGGAGGGTGCTCGTCTTACGGAGGCAGCTGCAGGCACTCGAGGGGAGGAAGAGAGGGAGGAAAGGCCCGGTCCAAGCAACCCTCAAGACTCTCTGTTAGAGAGGTGAGCCCATTATTCAGAAGCTTCTAGAGAACAGCAGAGCACTACGATAATTAGCTTTGAAGATCAGGGTCGTCTTTATTAAGCACCAAAGGGAAGAAAACAGACAGGGACTATCAGGACTCAATAACAACTGCTTGTTTCCCCTTTCCATTGAAACAGGTTTTGCTACAGTGTGCCTTAATGAACAGGGCCCAGATCCAGCATTGGGTTGGGACTCATCTGGGTGCAGTCCAGCAGTGTAATGACAGACAGCAGCTAAGGAACAAAATGTTCTCGTCCCGCTTCCTCTTTATGAAAAGGGACAATCTGCGATTGCTATATTCAATTTTGGATTCCGGAACAATATAATTTATAAATGCCTCATGAGCTTAGTTAAATTTAAGCATGTTTTAAGCCATTGTTTGTAAACAAATACTGTATAGCTTTAATACATGGTTAAAACTATCATTTTGATATGATGGATGGCCATACCATACATCTATAGCTCTCTCTATGAATTTGAGATTTGTTACTCCCTCAGCTGTTAACCGAAAGTGGCGGGGTGACTGCTTCGTTATGGTTTGAACTGCAGATTGTCCGTTCGATTATACCCCGTTACCAGTACATCAAGAGTAGGATGGGGCACATGGTCTGCTTGACTGGTTCCTCATTTTCTATGAAGAATAGACACCAGAACACTGATAAAAATGTTCCCACAGTTTTGTCTAACATTTCCCATGGTGCATCTATCCTTTATTTCATTTGGTTATTTTGTGTAAACACCTGCATGTTACTGGATGCGCTTGATCGCTACATTTAAAACGTATCTTCCTAGTCCTTGCCACGGTGCTTCTACTTGCTCTACTGTGATCCATGTTGCTGTAGGAAGGACTATATAAATACATTAGATCAATCAAATGTATTTATATAGCCCTTTTTACATCAGCAGATGTCACAAAGTGCTGTATAGAAACCCAGCCTAAAACCCCAAACAGCAAGCAAGGCAGATGTAGAAGAACGATGGATAGGAAAAACTCCCTAGAAAGGCAAGAACCTACATAGGAAGAAACCTAGAGAGGAACCAGGCTCTGAGGAGTGGCCAGTCCTCTTCTGGCTGTGCCGGGTGGAGATTAGATAGATATGTGGTAGTGGTGGAGTAGGGGCCTGAGGGCACACAGTGTGTTGTGAAATCTGTCAATGTATTGTAACATGTTTTTAAAATGGTATAAACTGCCTTAATTCTGCCGGACCTCAGGAAGAGTAGCTGCTGCTTTGGCAGGAACTAAAAATGGGGATCCTTAATAAATACAAATACAATAAAAATAACAGTACATGGCCATTTAAAGCCAGATTATTCTTCAAGATGATAACAGTGGTTGTAAATGGTAAGCACAGTCAGTAGATAGGCTCAGAGAGGGGAAGAATAAAAAAAAAAAACAAGACAATGTAAATTAAAACTAAGATGTTTTAATGTTGGGTGGCACTTTATAATAACTCTGCATAAAAGCATTTTATAATGGATTAGTAAATAATTTATTCATCATTACTCACATTTGTAAAAATGTTAGTAATCTAGTTATTCACACATTTATAAAACAACTTTTAAAGTATTTAATAATGTTTCCTAAGATGTTTAATATAAGTCCTTCTAAACCGTCTACTAATTATTAGTCAAGTATTTTTGCATGGCCTAATCTAAAAGTTGGTTATTTATACTTTATAAAATGTTTTGAGTGACCAGAGTAATTTCTCACCAAAAAGATGGACATGTCATTGGTAGACATTCCAGAAGTACCTGATGCTCCTTTAAGGGTCTCAAAATGTCCCCTCGAACTTTATCAACGGTTAAAACAATAAGCCCACAACACCGAGGATGATTTGAACATTAGCGTTTCTTGGCAGTGACCCTTCTACCAAAAGCAAAGTGTGGTTTGCAGTCATGCTTTAGAGCAGTCTTCTCTCAATTAACCCAGAACTGAAACGCTGCATCGTTTTGTCAGTGGGGTAGATTTAGTTCTGGGAGTTCTGGGTTTGCAAAGTCTCCACCCTCACAAAACAATACATATTTATATAATATAAATAACCCACACTTTAGATGAGGACAAGCAAAAAATACTTAACTAAATAACCTATATTAAACATCTTATGGAGTAATGATGAATAAACTATTTACTAATCCATTATAAATGCTATATTACGTGGCGTTATTAAGCATTACTACCTACAATAGTTGTTTTTAAATAGTTACAAAGCATTGTATACAGCACAGAAAGACATCTCTTTACCTGGGTGGGTTCAATAAAGAGTTTATCATGAGAAATATATTGTGCATGCTGCTAAATTGTGCTTCTTGAAAACTACTCCCAAAACTACGTTGTTTTAAGTCCTGAACAAAACTAGCGTCCGGGTGTTCTATAGCACGGTACCTTGTCATGGACAGACAGAAGTACATCTAGAGAGACGACGGAAAGTGGTTATTCCCCTTCTCCACCAAAAGCTCAAAGACAATGTCTGTATCTGAAATGGCACCCTAATCCGTATATAGTGCCCTACTTTTGTAGGGCACTATATATATATATATGATGCCATTATGGACGCATCCAATGTGTGTGGCAGTTTCCATGAGATTCCAATCACTTCCAACGCTGCTCAGTGGACAGTCACCCCAAAATAAGCCAACTTTACTGCAACAGTGGGAAGCCAAGAGACTAGACATACAGGGGAGACAGGCTTCTGTATCCCCATGAATAGCTCTGTCAAAACACAGAACCAGGACATGGGCCAGTCAACACAGCACAGGAGCTTCAGAATGGACTTCATCTTGTCCGACTGAGCACTTCTTTAGGGTAGCGTTATAAAAACATGTATTGCCTTTAAATCTCTAGCATGGATAGATTGAGCTGTTCATGTAATGAAAATCTCGGTGTGAAAAAAAAAAAAGAAAAAAAAAGGTACACACAAAATTCATGATGCTTTGAAGAAAAATAAATGTGTCCGTTTCTTTTTCAAGTTCACTTCTATTAGTCGTATGTACAGGATACACATGGTTCAGTACACTGTCCAATGAAATGATGACTTCCTGGTTCCTTCTAGAAAGCAATGGAAGTGCTTTGAACATACAGTTCTAACATTGAGACAGATCAGATCAGGTTCGTCAGAGAGTCAGTAGTAACACCGTATGATGTTAACCAACTGTTGAATCAATCTGACATGTCAATCTGACCAAAACCTGCAGAATGATACCACCCAATAATAAAATGAATCATCTCAACATTAAATTCTTTCTTTGCGTGATTCCCATATATCTGTTTTGTCTTGTTCTCTCTCTCTCTCTCTCTCTCCAAAAGCAGTACATAACAAGATTTGGCTGTCGCTTGCGTTTTTTTGGGGGGGGGGGGGTTGGTTTTATACAGAGGCTGAGTGATGTTTAAATAGCTTTGGGGTGCGTTCAGCAGGGCACCACGTTTTGGAGCATTATGTTGAAACATCCCTCTCGAGGGTATAAGAAGGAATCAAGTCCGCTCTATTCACAACACTGCTGTCTGAGGGGTATACTACAAAGCAGGGTCAACGAGAGCCAGATAACTTGCCTAAATATTCTGAAATAACTTTTTTTTTTTTAAATTGGGGGGGGGAGATAACCTTGAAATGAGCATGGTCAAAATTGACCCAACAACCAAAAACGCAAATCTAAGTTGAGCTTTCTTAATGAACCAGATCAACAATCAGTTATTTCTGGTTGTTAATCAAAGTTAGCTGGCTAACTCTGATTCTGTGTTATAGCATATCCCTCTGTAATGTTAGGCAACAGCACTGTGTACTGAACGTGGCCCTGCTGTAGTGATGGGAGGTTTAGCTGGCTAACTCTGATTCTGTGTTATAGCATATCCCTCTATAATGTTAGGCAACAGCACTGTGTACTGAACGTGGCCCTGCTGTAGTGATGGGAGGTTGGGGATCACATGTCGAGCAGTAGAACACGGGGGTCTTCCACCACTGACTTGATCTTACGCAGGAAGGTGACGGCCTCTCTGCCGTCGACCAGCCGATGGTCGTATGTCAGAGCCACGTACATCATGGGCCGGATCTCCACCTGATGGAGAGAAACAAGATGAGAACAACTAGTAGCTAGCCCACAGAACCGACCGCGCCGCAGTCGCCGCAGAACCGACCGCGCCGCAGTCGCCGCAGAACCGACCGCGCCGCAGTCGCCGCAGAACCGACCGCGCCGCAGAACCGACCGCACTGCTGTCATTTAGTCATAATAAATCACGATAAAATAACTGACTGAGGTTGAAACTTACATATAGTATCTAGATTTTAGAAAAGATCACTTTGTTGGCATGACAACATGCATTCATAGATTTGCGGCAAATAATGTCCAATTCAACTTCTGGATGGAGATGAATTGAATGTGTTGACATACAGAGAAGCGCATGTACTGCGGGTGTGACCCACCTTGCCGCCGACGGCCACAGGCCTGTCGAAGATACCGTGCATGCCCAGGATGGCAGACTGGGGTGGGTTGATGATGGGCGTGCCGAACATGGAACCGAACACTCCTCCGTTACTGATGGTGAAGGTCCCTCCGTCCATGTCCTCCACAGCCAGCAAATTATTACGAGCCTGGTGGACGAAACACACAGGGGACAGTCCTGTCGTTATTCAACTTGTTCTTCTTTCATCTCCCGTTCGAAGAGCTCCTTGGCGCCGTTCGTCATATTGATGTGGTGACAGAATCTCAGACTAACTGTTGGATCGTATGTCTACAACAGTGACATTCATCCCACTCAAAGCCTTGTACAGTACCTTCTCTCCCAGACCGTTGATGGTTTTCTCAATGTCAGCGAAGTTCATGGTCTCTACATTACGAATAACCGGTACAACCAGTCCCTGGTGAAGAGGAGCAGATGAGACCCCACACACACACACACACACACACACACACACACACACACACACACACACACACACACACACACACACACACACACACACACACACACACACACACACACATAAAGCAAGAAACCCAGACCTTTCCGGTTACATTTTTATAGAATTTTGACCCAACCCACAGAAGAAACCACCGACACACAACAAAGAACACAAAATCCTACTGTACAAGGATCTCTAGCCCATGATCAATCCACTAATAAAATCACCACTATTTAATGTATAGATTTGGTCCAACCTCCCTCCCTGCCGTCTCCCAGCCGTCTCCCTCCCGTCTCCCGCCCGTCTCCCGCCCGTCTCCCGCCCGTCTCCCGCCCGTCTCCCGCCCGTCTCCCGCCCGTCTCCCTCCCGTCTCCCAGCCGTCTCCCAGCCGTCTCCCAGCCGTCTCCCTCCCGTCTCCCTCCAACAGCTCAGGACCAGGACAATAAGGGGCAGTTATAAAAATGATGAACTGAATAAGAGAACAGAATGTATAGGTCACGTGTCCTCGGTGCCTTACCTTGGGAGTTGCCACAGCAACACTGATGTCGACATAATCCCTGTAAACTATCTCTTTGGTTGTATCATCAATCACTGGGGACGGAAAGAGACTGAAATCATCCTCACATTTTAACCTCAATGCCATTTCTGTTTCATTTCATCCATTCTGGGGATTCTGGTAAAGAAATTCAGTTTGAGACTACTAAGTAATTATGAGTTCGTACATGAGGTTCCTGCCAGTAACAGAATACCATATAACTTCATCAAAAGCCTGTTGACTTTAACATGTAACTGTGGAAATAATGTCACTGTGGGGTTCTGGTAACTATCAAAACTCCCTGGTCTTCAAGAAATCCTGGTTTTCCTGCTTATTCTATCCTGATCCCAGGAATCTTCCAACTGGGATTTCTGGAGAACCAGGGAGTTTGGGGAAAGTTCATGGAATTTGAGAGAGAGAAGTGGGAGTCTGTAGAGAGTCTTATCTCCAACAGAGATAGGGTTAGTCTGTGGGGGTAGAGGGTTAGTCTGTGGGGGTAGAGGGTTAGTCTGTGTGGGTAGAGGGTTAGTCCTGTGGGGGTAGAGGGTTAGTCCTGTGGGGGTAGAGGGTTAGTCCTGTGGGGGTAGAGGGGTAGTCTGTGTGGGTAGAGGGTTAGTCCTGTGGGGGTAGAGGGTTAGCCTGTGGGGGTAGAGGGTTAGCCTGTGGGGGTAGAGGGTTAGCCTGTGGGGGTAGAGGGTTAGCCTGTGGGGGTAGAGGGTTAGTCTGTGGGGGTAGAGGGTTAGTCTGTGGGGGTAGAGGGTTAGTCTGTGGGGGTAGAGGGTCTTACCTCCATTGACAGAAGGCTGGTCCATCAGAGCGTGTGCTGAAGCCTTAACGAAGGCTGACATGAAGCCCAGCTTGATGTTGTGTCGTTTCAGGAAACCATCTTTATGGAGCTTCCTCATCTCCTGGATGTTGCTGCGGCGGGACGGGAGAGAACAAGCATTAAAGGTGAGGGACGGGAGAGAACAAGCATTAAAGGTGAGGGACGGGAGAGAATAACCATTAAAGGTGAGGGATGGGAGAGAACAAGCATTAAAGGTGAGGGATGGGAGAGAAGAACCATTAAAGGTGAGGGTGTGTGTTGCTTCAGGAAACCATCTTCATGGAGCTTCCTGCTAGGTGGTCATTTGGGGGACAACAACATTTCCAAGAGTAAACAGGCCATTTATGAAGTGTCTATATGTGCATGTTTGCACCTGCTGTTGCCCTGGAACCACTTGACCATAGAGGACAAATAAAGTTGGATTGTCTAGTACCTCATGTCTATCTCGTTAAAGGTGGTGAGCATGGCACAGGTCTGCTGAGCCTCTTTCAGCCTCTGGGCGATCCTCAGCCTCATACGATTCATCTTGACCTGGACGAATAATAAGACAATTGTTTGGTTTCTCAATAAATCACAGCAAGACCACTTCTCTTGGTTCGAAACTAGCCGAAGGCTTTTCCCCTGCTATTTCATCTTGTTCTGTCAGTATGGGAGTGCTGGCGTGAAGCTGGCGTGAAGCTGGCCTGGTGTGGAGAGGTCTTACTCTGCTCTCTGTCCTGGCCCCATGGGCTGCTGCTGCTGGTTCTGCTGCTGCTGCGCTGGGCTTGACTGCAGAAACTACAAAGAGCATAAGACACACTTTATTGCAAAAAAAGCTTATAATGATAAAAGAAATTGTCAGAACCCCGCTTAAATATATATTTTTAATAATTCTACTAAAGTTAACATGAATCTAAATGCACTTTTATAACAGTTGAGCAGCTGACGTACCAGGTTTGGATTGGGCTGCTTGTGCTGGCACGGGAGGCACCGCGGGCATGGCGACAGGGATGGCAGCCGGGGTCGGAGGAGCTCCTGCTGCAGGGGCCTCTGCTGCTGGGACAGAAGCGGCTGCTGCAGGGGCCTCTGCTGCTGGGACAGAAGCGGCTGCAGCAGCTGACCAGAGTAGAAGAGACACTGACATCATGATTGTGTGATTTTCAGATCAACTCCTGATATGAATGGTACTATGAAGATCAAAGGATCAGTTAGATGAGAGGAAAGAGGACGAGCGTACCTCCTTTTTTGAGTTTGAAGAGGGGATTCCCGGCCTCCACCCTCCCTCCATCTGGCACCAGCAGCTCCGTGATCACACCAGCCGCCGGAGACGGCACCTGCAACGAGGTCTGAGAGAAGACCGTATTCTTCTTATCAAAACAGTTACTGAAATTACAAACTCAGCATTTGACAGCTCGCCTTTTCTAAATATCTGATCATCAACGCCATTTCTTGATTCCACAAAATGTTTTTAAACACATAGGTCAAGGCTATATTTTGTATTCCATTCCAATGTGTGACTTCTTAGTATTTACAGTACCTTGTCAGTCTCGATCTCACACACCACCTCATCCTCTTTCACTGAATCTCCAACAGCTGGAAAAGGCCAAAGGAAGGTATTATTGTCCTGCACAAAACCTTCCTGGGAACAACATAGTAAACCTAAGCCGGCTCCACATAAACAATCCAGGACACAGACCTTTCTCCCACCTGACGTCCCCTTCTGTGATCGACTCAGAGAACGGAGGAGTGTTGACGGTGACAACTCCATCCCCTGATCCAAAAAACAAAGATGTGAGAGTGAGATTTTATTTAATACAGGGCCGTGTTTAAATACACAGGTCCCAGAGGCAGACGAGACAGGGGTTTGAATACGTACTGTGTGCTGCAGACGTCTTGAAGTATCTGACGTGGAAGACAACTGATGACAGAGATTCAGATCTACTAAACACAGAAGAAGAAAAAACATGTCATTATGTAGCAGGCTATAAAGTAGCCCGTTGTAAAACAAGTGGCTTAAAACTAGAGCAACACACACTAAAAGACTGAAAAGTATTCTGTAGCAGACATTGGACATCTTCAGATTTTTGTTTGTCAGCCTGAGGCAAAACATACTGACAAAAACCCAGGACAGAGAGGACACTTACGACGGACTGTTCCTGTAGAGAACCCTGCTGCCAGCGGATAGGCCTTCAAGGAGATAAAACAAAACGAAGACAGACCGAGAGACAGAGAAGGGAAGAAAGAGGGGGGAGAGAGAGGAAGGGATATGATGATTATAATTATTAACAGTGATAACCATGGCTGCCAGTGTTGAGTCAGTCTTCTTGAGAACCCTGGGCCGGGCGAATACATAAACAGCTCCTTGATGATGGGGCATATTTAACCACTCACAGGCCCTCCAGTGCTCTTTGATACTTCATGGGTATTACAGTCTTCTGAGCCATGATTCACCATCCATACAGGGCATGTTTATTCAGATTTATTACGAGGAACAAAGGCCTCCGATCTTACATTAGCCCTGGGTGGGCTGTGTTCATCAGGCACACAACGGAACAAAACAGATTGAAACAGGGAAGGGCTAACATGGACTTGTCCAATGAGGAAAGTGTGTTTTTGTTTTCCATTGCAAATCGTTTTGTTACGGCGTGCCTTAATGAACAGGACCGTGTACTGCTCAACCCTACAGACAGAGGAGAAAGAGAGAGGCCCACTCACCTGAAGCAGTCCTTCCAGCCAGCACATTATTCCCCTGAAAATAAACGGGAAAAGGAGGAAGATAAATATCCTTTCAATTGAATTCTTTGCTGGGCTGCTTCAGAATCAATTCAGCCGACATCTTCATTCAATATGCATGCTTGCATTAATGGAGCTTTGCATTTGTAGCAGTTGAGGCAAAGGTGTGCTTAGATTAAATCTCTCTATGATTCACACAAACAGCTTTGAAGTCAAAGGGGAAAAAGTTCAAAAACACAAAAATTAAGAACTGGGGTGCGTTCAGTTCAGTGTTTGCTACGTTGCTTAACGGTTTGTACCGAAACAAAACGTTTCCCCCAAAACGGTGCGCACCATTCTTCCAACAGTCTTTCAGGGACATTTTGCTTCCATTTTGGTGGGTGAGGTGTGGGCTGATCTATATGAGTGTGAGTGAAATCGGATAACCCGTGGAGCACAGCATACACCTCTTGGACACCATAATCACAGCTTTTTAATCAACAGAATGTTCAGTACAGTACCGTTTCCATTGAATTTAACGGTGCGCACAGTTCTGTCGTAACTGAAAACACCCCTGCTTTCATGGTCACTCTGCATCTCAGCATAACGAGACAAAACATCTGGCCACGACGTGTTCCTGAATCCAGACACCTAACAGCACAGCTGGAGTTTAATGCCACAGAGAATGAGTCGCCTTGACGGCCTACCCCCCCAGGCCAAACTCTAACGACGCTGGGCCAATTGTGCACCGCCCTATGGTACTCCCAATCACAGCCGGTTGTGATACAGCCTGGAAACTAACCAGGGTCTGTAGTGACGCCTCGAGCACTGAGATGCAGTGCATTAGAACGCTGAGCCACTCGGGAGCGCCTTTGAAACTCTTTTACCCCCCCTTCCGTCACCATTGATACACGTTACCCCCCCCCCCCTTCCGTCACCATTGATACACGTTACCCCCCCCCTTCCGTCACCATTGATACACGTTACCCCCCCCCCTTCCGTCACCATTGATACACGTTACCCCCCCCCCTTCCGTCACCATTGATACACGTCCCCCCCCCCCCCCCTTCCGTCACCATTGATACACTGTACCCCCCCCCCCCTTCCGTCACCATTGATACACGGTTACCCCCCCCCTTCCGCACCATTGATACACGTTACCCCCCCCCTTCCGTCACCATTGATACACGTTACCCCCCCCCCCTTCCGTCACCATTGATACACGTTACCACCCCCCCCCCTTCCGTCACCATTGATACACGTTACCGCCCCCCCCCCCGTCACATTGATACACGTACCACCCCCCCCATTGATACACGTTACCCCCCCCCCTTCCGTCACCATTGATACACGTCCCCCCCCCCCTTCCGTCACCATTGATACACGTCCCCCCCCCCCCCTTCCGTCACCATTGATACACGTCCCCCCCCCCCCCTTCCGTCACCATTGATACACGTCCCCCCCCTTCCGTCACCATTGATACACGTCCCCCCCCCCCTTCCGTCACCATTGATACACGTTACCCCCCCCCCCTTCCGTCACCATTGATACACGTTACCCCCCCCCCTTCCGTCACCATTGATACATGTCCCCCCCCCCCCCTTCCGTCACCATTGATACACGTTACCCCCCCCCCTTCCGTCACCATTGATACACGTTACCCCCCCCCCCCCTTCCGTCACCATTGATACACGTTACCCCCCCCCCCCTTCCGTCACCTTTGATACACATTACCCCTCCTTAGATACACATTACCCCCCTCCCTTCCCTCACCTTAGATACACATTACCCCCCTCCCTTCCCTCACCTTAGATACACATTACCCCCCCTTCCCTCACCTTAGATACACATTACCCCCCCTTCCCTCACCTTAGATACACATTACCCCCCCCTTCCGTCACCTTAGATACACATTACCCCCCCCCCCTTTCCGTCACCTTAGATACACATTACCCCCCCCCCCCCCTTCCGTCACCATTGATACACATTACCCCCCCCCCCCCCCCTTCCGTCACCTTAGATACACGTTACACCCCCCCCCCCTTCCGTCACCTTTGATACACATTACCCCTCCTTAGATACACATTACCCCCCCTTCCGTCACCTTAGATACACATTACCCCCCCCCTTCCGTCACCTTAGATACACATTACCCCCCCCCTTCCGTCACCTTTGATACACATTACCCCTCCCTTCCCTCACCTTAGATACACATTACCCCCCCTTCCCTCACCTTAGATACACATTACCCCCCCCTTCCGTCACCTTAGATACACATTACCCCCCCCCCCCCCCTTTCCGTCACCATTGATACACGTTACACCCCCCCCCCCCTTCCGTCACCTTAGATACACATTACCCCTCCTTAGATACACATTACCCCCCCTTCCCTCACCTTAGATACACATTACCCCCCCTTCCCTCACCTTAGATACACATTACCCCCCCTTCCCTCACCTTAGATACACATTACCCCCCCTTCCCTCACCTTAGATACACATTACCCCCCCCTTCCCTCACCTTAGATACACATTACCCCCCCCCTTCCGTCACCTTAGATACACATTACCCCTCCCTTCCCGTCACCTTAGATACACATTACCCCTCCCTTCCCTCACCTTAGATACACATTACCCCTCCTTAGATACACATTACCCCCCCCCCCCCCCTTCCCTCACCTTAGATACACATTACCCCTCCCTTCCGTCACCTTTGATACACATTACCCCTCCCTTCCCTCACCTTAGATACACATTACCCCTCCTTAGATACACATTACCCCCCCCCCCCCCCCTTCCGTCACCTTTGATACACATTACCCCTCCTTTGATACACATTACCCCTCCCTTCCGTCACCTTAGATACACATTACCCCTCCTTAGATACACATTACCCCTCCTTAGATACACATTACCCCTCCCTTCCGTCACCTTTGATACACATTACCCCTCCTTAGATACACATTACCCCCCCTTCCCTCACCTTAGATACACATTACCCCCCCTTCCCTCACCTTAGATACACATTACCCCCCCTTCCGTCACCTTAGATACACATTACCCCCCCCCCTTCCGTCACCTTAGATACACATTACCCCCCCCCTTCCGTCACCTTTGATACACATTACCCCTCCTTAGATACACATTACCCCCCCCCCTTCCGTCACCTTAGATACACATTACCCCCCCTTCCCTCACCTTAGATACACATTACCCCCCCCTTCCGTCACCTTAGATACACATTACCCCCCCCCCCCCCTTCCGTCACCATTGATACACGTTACACCCCCCCCCCTTCCGTCACCTTAGATACACATTACCCCTCCTTAGATACACATTACCCCCCCCCTTCCCTCACCTTTGATACACATTACCCCTCCTTAGATACACATTACCCCCCCTTCCCTCACCTTAGATACACATTACCCCCCCTTCCCTCACCTTAGATACACATTACCCCCCCTTCCCTCACCTTAGATACACATTACCCCCCCTTCCCTCACCTTAGATA
Source organism: Salmo trutta (assembly GCF_901001165.1). Classification (NCBI taxonomy): domain Eukaryota; kingdom Metazoa; phylum Chordata; class Actinopteri; order Salmoniformes; family Salmonidae; genus Salmo; species Salmo trutta. The sequence goes on along the minus strand of NC_042957.1, from coordinate 5,093,276 downwards.
CACATTACCCCCCCTTCCGTCACCTTAGATACACATTACCCCCCCCCTTCCGTCACCTTAGATACACATTACCCCTCCCTTCCCTCACCTTAGATACACATTACCCCTCCTTAGATACACATTACCCCCCCCCCCCCCCTTCCCTCACCTTAGATACACATTACCCCTCCCTTCCGTCACCTTTGATACACATTACCCCTCCCTTCCGTCACCTTTGATACACATTACCCCTCCTTTGATACACATTACCCCTCCCTTCCGTCACCTTAGATACACATTACCCCTCCTTAGATACACATTACCCCTCCTTAGATACACATTACCCCTCCCTTCCGTCACCTTAGATACACATTACCCCTCCTTAGATACACTTTACCCCCCCCTTCTGTCACCTTAGATACACATTACCCCTCCTTAGATACACATTACCCCTCCTTAGATACACATTACCCCTCCCTTCCGTCACCTTAGATACACATTACCCCCCCTTCTGTCACCTTAGATACACATTACCCCTCCTTAGATACACATTACCCCCCCCTTCTGTCACCTTAGATACACATTACCCCTCCTCAGATACACATTACCCCTCCTCAGATACACATTACCCCTCCTTCTGTCACCTTTGATACGTTTTGCCCCTTTCTCGTTTTTTCCTTATTTTTTTAGTCAATGGTTTTCATGTTAAACCCCATTACCTAATAAAAGTTGATACAATTAGGTCTACTGACTACTAGTCCTCTAGACCAGGGTTCCCCAAACTCAGTCCTCCCCCCCACCCCCACCCAGCATGTACAACCGGTAAAGTAATTGTAAATATAATTTTATTCAACATTCTGCCTTATTGAATATGTATTGAATCGGTTTGTATTTTTTTACAGGGACTTCTTTCAGACTGATGTCATGGCGTAACCATGGTAACAGCCTGACGTTTTGATACTGTTACAGCAGATTGTTTTATTTATTTCACCTTTATTTAACCAGGTAGGCAAGTTGAGAACAAGTTCTCATTTACAACTGCGACCTGGCCAAGATAAAGCAAAGCATTTCGACAACATACAACAACACAGAGCTACACATGGAATAAAACAAACATACAGTCAATAATACAGTAGAAAAATAAGTCTTTATATAATGTGAGCAAATGAGGTGAGATAAGGGAGGTAAAGGCAAAAAAGGCCATGGTGGCAAAGTATCGTTAACTTGGTGTAGTGAAAGTGGGGATGCAGAGACAGCTGAGGAACGCTCAACTACATTATCTTATATCGATAACCGGTCGTGTGATTTGCTAGGTACAACATTGAGATACCATCAGTCGATACCTGTACAAATATCAATTCTGAAAACGCTTACCAGTACCTATGTTTGTCCTTTACAACTGCTGCACCTTCCGCGGGGTGCTGAAATTCATACTTTAAAAAAATGTAATAAACTTTTATCGACTAAAACCACCGACGTCTCCCTTTATATAATAGAACCGAGCTTAGCGTTCCTCAGCTAATAACAGATGAGCTTCACACACGATACCTTCATGCCTGACATGACTCGGGTTATTTCTGGCGCAAGTTTCAAACAGAGGTCAGCTGGAAAATATACCACAAACTAACTGCTAGCTGGGGAATAACACTGCAGCATATATGCATGAGAAGTGTGGCTCAAGTGTGTCTTGACAATCCTAAAATGTGTACAGCGAGTTACTACCGAGCCATGTGCGGTATTAAATGTTGCATACATGACAGGTCACGCCTGTTAACCTGTGGAAAGCACCATGGATTCTAGAGCAGTAGAGGACAGCTAACTAGTTGACTAGTTAGCTAGTAACCTTATGGTAGCTAGGCTAGATACCTTGCTAGCTAGCAGGTTAGATAACAAGATACTTAGCTAGCAAGATACTTAGCTAGCTATTCAGGTAAAGCCAACATGCAAATCCCAGTAAACATTTTTTTTTAAAGATTACCATAATGCTAGCTAGCTAATAAGCTCAGGTAGCTAACTAAGTTAGTTTAACCGATTTATCCAGCTGTGACAGTCCGATTGGTCTTTAAATAATTTAGCTAGCTAAGTTAATGGTTTTGGTGATATTCCTACTAACTACGCATATCGAAAGACTTATATTTCATAACGTATTGAGGGGGAAAAACAAGCCATTTCCTTAGTTAGACAGTAGTAGTAGGACGGGTTGTCATTATGTCCTTGGGTTCGGGTGAGGCCTGTTCCCTGCTAGCTATGGCGTTCAAAAAAAGTTTTTCCGAACCCAAAGATTCGGTACACGGGAAATGTAATCGGTATTTCTCTCCTACCTGACTTAACGCAGACAGAGAACGCCCAAGTGTCCGGGAAAGACATCGGGAATGCGATAACATAGCTTCTACAGTGGTGGTAAACCGACCGAGGGAGTGGTAACGAAGGTCTCTAAGTAGAAGCTGTCGTCAAGACTCTGCGCCGACGGAAAGCGATTAGGGACAAACCAATGTCGTTTTAATGATAGGGGAGGTAGCTCGTTCCTGTTAGGCCTGCCTGCACTCCTACAGTCTTAACTTCAGGCTGCGTTTTGTTGTATAAAATATTAAACATGACAAATCATATTATAATTATTGAAGAAACTCATGAATTCAATCGTATTTTAGTGATCAATGTATGGAAATAAAAGGCTAAATAATAAACATGCGTCATTGAAAAACATGCGGTGTGATATTGTGCAAAACATAATGAGGAAATGTTTCGTCTGTGATTTCGTTCCCACAGAGGCTGATGGTATGAGCTAATTGATAATGAGGTTGCTTTTATTATAAGGTGGCACGCCCCCTCCTTGTGTGGATTTATGGGGTTGTATGAAATACAGTATTGCCTGTTATAATAACCCTCCTCTCCTGTGGCAAGCATCAATTCTTCTCTCTTTTCTGGACAGCTATCTTCACTCTGAGCAACAGGTAGGCAGACATCCTTTCCTTGTTTGTGTCTGTGGGATCTTAGGAAATAAGACAGGTGAAATGTAGACAATAGGCTGTAACAATATTATAAACAACGATAATGATTTTTTTGAAAGTAATAGCTCAAATATATATTTTTTAAATTTTTTATTAAAAATAAATAGTGTGATTGGATTTCATCAAATGAATAGCAGGTTGTCGTCATTTGGGTCTTAAAACTTGTCTGTTGCTAACAACGGTACATTAGAGCATCTCGTCACTTATAAAAGTAGTGCTAGTTCCAGTCTTATCGGTCAACAGATTTTATCTAAAAATAAAGACATTTAAATTGTGCTTCTTTACAGGATGCATATTCTCTTTCTAGCATTGACATTATGTCCACATAGTTTTGAGTTAAAATGTGAGTAATATTCTGAGTTGCACACTATGAATACAGCTATTGTTGTCTGGTAGATTTGACTTCACAAAACGTATAACTTTCAAACTGCTGTTAACGGACAAAATACAGTATTTAATAGGTATTACCAATTGCAAAATTATTGATTTATTAATAAATATTATAGCAGATCTGCTAAATATAGTTTTATTATAAAAAATGACATGTTTTCTGGGGGAAATAACTTTACATTTTGCCATATTGTTGGTTTTCCATGAACAATATTGTTTTCCTTTAAGATTTCAGTAGAACTGTGTCTAATTTCTAAAACCGTTTGTTAAGATAAACTACATTTGTCTTTATTTTGCATGAAGCATGAACCCAAGCCTTCTGGACCACAGCATGCATCATTTCCCCAGCAGCACCTACCCAGAGGACAGAGCAGAGCATCCTCCCTCATTTCTACACGACAACACATACAACTCGTCCACCCCTCCATCCTCCTCTCGCTCAAGCGGAGGATCCCTTATCTCTATGCTCCTACAGAAAACCATTGAGAGTGAACAGATTCTCCAGGAGAGCTCTGCTGCATATTACCACCCCGACGCTCATATTTCCTTCTCTGCCTTGACGAGCCCTAGACTGGTGGGTCATTACAGCAGCACTTCTTCCAAGAGCAGCAGCACCACCATTGAGCCTCTGTCTCCAGCCAGCCAGGCATCCACCGGGGCCAGCCCCAATGGAGCCGGGTCGAACCAGGACTGGACCCTGGAGCTGGGGGATAGACGCCAGGCGAAGCGTGCCAGAGTGGAGAACATCATCAGAGGCATAGCAGTCTCTCCTCCCAGTCCCAGTGTTCATTGTACAGATGGAGAGACCACTCCTACCAGTGACCTTCAGAGTGAGACAATGGAAAACAAACAAGAGAACAAAAGGAAACAGAGGGTGTCGCAGCACCAGGACCTCCTGACGACGGGGGGCGCTAGCGGAAAGAGTACGGACGAAGGCCATAACCTGAAGAAGCAGCTTCAAACCATGCAGAGGCTCCTGGGTCAACTCCAGGCCAGGTTCATCCAGATCTACGAGTATCAGACTGAGTCTCAGGAGGACGTCAGTGATGGGACGTTTTCAACAGATGTGATGGAGGACGACCACCAAAGTACTTGGAACAAAGGATACCCGGAGACAGAGGTGTTTATGGACCCTTACAGTGAGTTTAACAATGGGGGGCCTTTTGATAGAGGTCATCTGGGGTGGAAGAATCACAAGCTAACTGACTCCATCCACTCAAACCCAGACAAAGAAGACAAACTCCTAGCAGATATTCTCAAGTATGAGCTCTCCAGAGCCGTGAACTCAAGCGTTGACTCGATTTTCAAAAACATATCACATACATTATTCAAGTCACCACAGCTACACATCAAGGATGGGGGAATGGTGGAAACAGACGATGAGACCATGTTCCTCAGCTCTAATGAGCCAGCGTCATCATCCACCCATGTAGACAGCATGTCACGACTCCCCCCATGTTCCAAGAGTGGTATGGCCCAACAACTACCAGAGATTCAAACCGAGGCTCTATCTCTGGTGGTTCAAAAGCCTGCTTCAATGACTCGCCCATGTTCTCTAAACCTAACAGTGAAAAGGCCTCTCCATTTCCATCAGCCCTCACTCCTATACAACCACCCCACTGATCTACAGGAAGACCACCAACTACTGGATAACAGCTTTCATCATGATACCTTCGGAGGGCTCCAGTGTGCACCTACTACCACAGGTCTACCTACCCCAGAGATGGTTGACTTATTGTGGAATCCGGTCAAAGTGAAGTCCAAGGTGACCTCCAGGCCACCCAGGAGTCCACAGGTTCACCACCCCATAGCCACAGGGCATAATGTGCTTCTGGACAGTCTCTGTCTCCCTCACGTTAAGATGGAGTATGGTAGCTTTCAGAGTATGGTGAAGAGGACCTCATATGTGCTGAATGTATCCTTTGAAAATAGTATTTATTTTTATTACATTTTGGTGTTTTACCACATTATTCAGACAGTAAGGAAATGAGATGGGGGGACACAGGCAAGTAGGAGAAACAGAACCCTGGTCACCGGCAGTGGTGGAAAAAAGTACCCAATTGTCATATTTGAGTAAAAATTATAGATACCTTTAATAGAAAGTTACTCAAGTAAAAGTGGAAGTCACCCAGTAAAATACTACTTGAGTAAAAGTCTAAAAGTATTTGGTTCTAAATATCAAAAGTATAAATAATTTCAAATTACTTTTATTAAGCAAAGCAGACGGCACCATTTTTTTTTTTTTTTTAAATGTACGGATAGCAATGGGCACTACAACACTCAAACATCATTTACAAATGAAGCATTTGTGTTTAGCAAGTCCGCCAGATCAGAGGCAGGGGATGACCAGGGATGTTCTCTGTTTAATGAGTCTCCCAGATCATAGGCAAGGGATGACCAGGGATGTTCTCTGTTTAGTGAGTCCGCCAGATCAGAGGCAGTAGTGATGACCAAGGATGTTCTCTGTTTAGTGAGTCCGCCAGATCAGAGGCAGTAGTGATGACCAGGGATGTTCTCTGTTTAGTGAGTCCACCAGATCAGAGGCAGTAGTGATGACCAGGGATGTTCTCTGTTTAGTGAGTCCACCAGATCAGAGGCAGTAGTGATGACCAGGGATGTTCTCTGTTTAGTGAGTCCACCAGGTCAGAGGCAGTAGTGATGACCAGGAATGTTCTCTGTTTAGTGAGTCCACCAGATCAGAGGCAGTAGTGATGACCAGGGATGTTCTCTGTTTAGTGAGTCCACCAGATCATAGGCAGTAGTGATGACCAGGGATGTTCTCTTGATAAGTGGGTGAATTAGACTATTTTCCTGCCCTTTTAAGCATTCAAAATATAACTAATACTTTTGGAAGTCAGGGAAAATGTAGAGTAAAAAGGATATCATTTTCTTTAGGAATGTAGTAAAGTAAAAGTTGCTAAAAATATAAAAATAGTAAAGTCAAGTACAGATACTTAAGTAGTACTTTAAAGTATTTTTACACCACTGGTCTCCGGTGGTGTAAAAAGTATTTGCGATGTGCCAGGGAGTGTTACCATGACACCACGGCTCTGCACCGATATTTTCTATAGAATACTACTATATACTTTTCATTGATTTAGTGAATCTGTAATATTAGTCAGTCAGTCAATCTGTAATATGTTGTGGTCATCCATGATGATCTGTATTTTTAATTTCCACCAAATGATAGATTCTTTGGTTGGCTTTCTTTAGTGAGGCAATTGGCTTCAGGTATGATGACTCATATCCACAATACTGTGCCTAAGAAAGATTGCCTTTCTTTGAGGTTTCGCTAAGTGTCTCATAATAACCTTTCTCTGCCTACATGGATAGTCTATAAACAAAAATCAATTCAGTTTTCTTCTCTTTCCAGGAGAACGATATCTATGAGGCTTGGGGGAGCATTAGTAGCTGTAGGATGCACTTCAAGGAGAATATACCCTTTGATCTTGTGATCTCTACTCCGAAAGGAAATTGCTTCTACTATCTGAGTGTAGTCTAATAATTGCAGGACAGAGAAAAACATTGATGTAAAATAATATCCGTCTGTGAAAATAATTGTCAGGATTCAGGAACAGAAGCTTGTTTTCAACGGTATAAATATTGAAGTAAAAGTGTAGCAACATAGCGAAACCTATTGACATGTGAAAACAGTGTAGACCACATGATTTTCTTTAGGAATACTATGTATTTTCTCCCATTCATATTATTCTGATGTATGAATGACTTGAGTAGTGTATCTGTTAAGCTTCATAACCTGATCTGTAGGAGGGTCTGACCACACACCATCTGAATGTGTTAGCTCCATAACCTGTAGGAGGGTCTGACCACACACCATCTGAATGTGTTAGCTTCATAACCTGATCTGTAGGAGGGTCTGACCACACACCATCTGAATGTGTTAGCTCCATAACCTGATCTGTAGGAGGGTCTGACCACACACCATCTGAATGTGCTTCAGCTCCATAACCTGATCTGTAGGAGGGTCTGACCACACACCATCTCAATGTGCTTCAGCTCCATAACCTGATCTGTAGGAGGGTCTGACCACACACCATCTGAATGTGTTAGCTTCATAACCTGATCTGTAGGAGGGTCTGACCACACACCATCTGAATGTGTTAGCTCCATAACCTGTAGGAGGGTCTGACCACACACCATCTGAATGTGTTAGCTTCATAACCTGATCTGTAGGAGGGTCTGACCACACACACACCATCTGAATGTGTTAGCTCCATAACCTGATCTGTAGGAGGGTCTGACCACACACCATCTCAATGTGCTTCAGCTCCATAACCTGATCTGTAGGAGGGTCTGACCACACACCATCTGAATGTGTTAGCTCCATAACCTGAATATACAGTACCAGTCAAAAGTTTGAACACACCTACTCATTCCAGGGTTTTTCTTTATTTTTTACTATTTTCTACATTGAAATAACACATTTGGAATCATATAGTAACCAAAAAAAGTGTTAAACAAATCTTATATTTCAGATTCTTCAAAGTAGCCACCCTTTGCCTTGATGACAGCTTTGCACACTCTTGGCATTCTCTCAACCAGCTTCATGAGGTAGTCACCTGGAATGCATTTCAATTAACAGGTGTGCCTTGTTAAAAAGTACATTTGTGGAATTTCTTTCCTTCTTAATGCATTTGAGCCAATTAGTTGTGTTGTGACAAGGTAGGGGTGGTATACAGAAGACAGCCCTATTTGGTAAAAGACCAAGTCCATTTTAGGGCACAAACAGCTCAAATAAGCCAAGAGAAATGACAGTCCATCATTACTTTAAGACATGAAGGTCAGTCAATCCAGAACATGTCAAGAACTTTGAAAGTTTCTTCAATTGCAGTCGCAAAAAAACATCAAGCGCTATGATGAAACTAGCTCTCATGAGGACCGCCACAGGAAAGGAAGACCCAGAGTTACCTCTGCTGCAGATTATACATTAATTGAAGTTAACTGGGGCGGCAGGGTAGCCTAGTGGTTAGAGCATTGGACTAGTAACCGGAAGGTTACAAGTTCGAATCCCCGAGCTGACAAGATACAAATCTGTCATTCTGCCCCTGAACAAGGGGCACTGTTCCTAGGCTGTCATTGAAAATAAGAATTTGTTCTTAACTGACTTGCCTAGTTAAATAAAGGTTAAAAAAAAAATTGCACCTCAGATTGCAGCCCAAATAAATGCTTCACAGAGTTCAAGTAACAGACACATCTCAACATCAACTGTTCAGAGGAGACTGTGTGAATCAGGCCTTCATGGTCGATTTACTGCAAAGAAACCACTACTAAAGAACACCAAGAAGAAGAGACTTGCTTGGGCCAAGAAACACGAGCAATGGACAATAGACTGGTGGAAATCTGTCCTTTGGTCTGATGAGTCCAAATTGGAGATTTTTGGTTCCAACCGTGTCTTTGTGAGTAGGTGAACGGATGATCTCTGTGGTTCCCCCGTAAAGCATGGAGGAGGTGGTGTGGGGGTGCTTTGCTGGTGACACTGTCAGTGATTAATTTAGAATTCAAGGCACACTTAACCAGCATGGCTACCACAGTATTCTGCAGTGATACGCTATCCCATCTGGTTTGCGCTTAGTGGGATTATTATTTGTTTTTCAACAGGACAATGACCCAACACACCTCTAGACTGTGTAAGGGCTATTTGACCAAGAAGGAGAGTGATGGTGTGCTGCATCAGATGACCTGGCCTCCACAATCACCCGACCTCAACCCAATTGAGATGGTTTCGGATGAGTTGGACCGCAGAGTGAAGGAAAAGCAGCCAACAAGTGCTCAGCATATGTGGGAACTCCTTCAAGACTGTTGGAAAAGCATTCCAGGTGAAGCTGGATGAGAGAATGCCAAAAGTGCGCAAAGCTGTCATCAAGGCAAAGGGTGGCTACTTTGAAGAATCTCAAATATAACGTATTTTGATTTGTTTAACACTTTTTGGTTACTACATGATTCCATATGTGTTATTTCATAGTGTTGATGTCTTCACTATTATTCTACAATGTAGAAAATAATAAAAAATAAAGAAAAACCCTTGAATGAGTAGGTGTGTCCAAACTTTTGACTGGTAGGTGGGTCTGACCACACAACATCTAAATTTGTTAGCTCCATAACCTGACCTGTAGGAGGGTCTTACCACACACCACCTGAAGAAAGCCAAGTTGATGTTCTTCTATACTCGCTACCCTAGCTCTAACGTGCTCACAACCTTTTTCTCCGATGTCCAGGTAATGAAATACACTACATGGCCAAAAGCATGTGGCATTAATATGGAGTTGGCCCCCCCCTTTGCTGCTATAACAGCCTCCACTCTTCTTAGAAGGCCTTCCACTAGATGTTGGAACATAGGTCTGGCTCGCAGTCGGCGTTCCAATTCATCCCAAAAGGTGTTCAATGGGGTTGAAGTCATGGCTCTGTGCAGGCCAGTCAAGTTCTTCCACATCGATCTCAACAAACCATTTCTGCATGGACCTCGCTTTGTGCACGGAGGCATTTCCATGCTGAAAGGGCATTCCCCAAACTGTTGCCACAAAGTTGGAAGCACAGATTCGTCTAGAATGTCATTGTATGCTGTAGCGTTAAGATTTCCCTCCATTGGAACTAATGGGCCCAGCCTGAACCATGAAAAACAGCCCCAAACCATTATTCCTCCTCCACCAAATTTTACATTTGGCCCTATACATTGTGGCAGGTAGCGTCCGTAGCATCCGTCAAACCCAGGTAGCATCCGTCAAACCCAGGTAGCATCCGTCAAACCCAGGTAGCATCCGTCAAACCCAGGTAGCATCCGTCAAACCCAGGTAGCATCCGTCAAACCCAGGTAGCATCCGTCAAACCCAGATTCGCCCGTCGGACTGCCAGATGGTGAAGCGTGACTCATCACTCGAGAGAACGCGTTTCCACTGCTCCAGAGTCCAATGGCGGTAAGCTTTACACCACTCCAGTCGACGCTTGGCATTGCGCACGGTGATCTTAAGCTTGTGTGAGGCTGCTCGGCCATGGAAACCCATTTCATGAAGCTCCCGGCGAACAGTTTTTGTGCTGACGTTGCTTCCAGAGGCAGTTTGGAACTCGTTAGTGAGGGTTGCAACCGAGGACAGACAATTTTTATGCGCAACATGCTTCAGCACTCTGCGGTCCCGTTCTGTGAGCATATGTGGGGCCTACCACTTCGCGGCTGATCCGTTGTTGCTCCTAGACGTTTCCACTTCACAATAACAGCACTTACCGTTGACTGGGGGCAGCTCTAGCAGGGCAGAAATTTGACCAACTGACATTTTTAGAAAGGTGGCATCCTATGACAGTGCCACGTTGAAAGTCCCTGAGCTCTTCAGTAAGGCCATTCTACTGCCAATGTTTGTCTATGGAGATTGCATGGCTACGTGCTCGCTTTTATACACCCGTCAGCTACGGGGTGTGGTTGAAATAAACAAATCCACTAATTTGAAGGTGTGTCCACATGCTTTTGTATTTATAGTGTATACAGATTTAAATTTGTTATAAATGGCGTGTTATATATCCAGAGAATTATACAGATTTTAATGAATGACCTTTACTATGCTGTTACCAGTACTGGTAGAGTGAATACCTGAAATGTTGAGATAGAATCCCCTCATTGAAAACAAATCACTACACACATAACTGTGGGCAATTTGCTTTATTCAAAATAGTTCATACATGATTTATTGACATATTTACAAAGAAAGCAGAAAAAGTGGGATGAACCAAATTCTCAGATATACTAAAAGCAACTAAATTAAACCTACATCATACAAAGTGAAATAACCCAGACATAACTATCACTCATTTTAAAATAACTTAGAATGTACTTACCCAAATTGTTTGTTTCTTTGTGTTCCCATACAGCTCACTCGCTGCATCATGTCCCAGCTGATTAAATGGTTCAGTAACTTCAGAGAGTTCTACTATATTCAGATGGAGAAGTTTGCCCGTCAGGCCAGAGTGGAAAGGGTTAACAGTGTGAGGGATGTAGCAGTGAGGAGAGACTCGGAGCTCTTCAGATCCCTCAACATGCATTACAACAAGGCCAATGACTTTCAGGTACTGTAAATCTCTGTATTCATTAAAAATCGTATGACCATCCTGATCTCACGAGCCTACATTCTGTTTCGCTAAAGTGGATTCACACGGATTGATTTCATTGTGCTGCTCATGACTTCATCTCTCTCATGTATTTTTAAAGACATCCCTTCATCCTTACGTCTCCATTGTGTTCAGTTGGATTCCTGTACAGACAGTCAATCTGATCCAAAGATAAGATGGTATGCACAATACATTGTTTATGGGTGGTCAGCATGCACAACAGATATGTTAATGGGGGTCTAAGCACAGAATATATATATATTTTTTTTAAAGCTTTAAATCTGTACATGTCTACAAAGATCAATTAAAGTATGGTGAGTTGAAAACAAACAAAACACTTTAAAATGGGCCAAAGGTTAATAGGCCAGACAGATATAAAACCTGTTAGTTCAGAGGGGTGGAATTGATTACATTTGATGTTTTGTTATTCTGTCTGATGTCATAATGGAGAATAGAATATGATTTTTATTCATCCATCAACAGAATCAACTGTTTATTCTACTCTGCTCCCCCCCGGACACCACACAACTCACATTTTGGCTGGATCACAGGGTCAACTGCAGTGCAATAGTCCTAGAACTATTTTTGAGGTTTAAATGCCTTGTTCAAGGGAACAACGGCAGGAGATTTTAAACCTGTTGCCAATTCATCTGACTTCTTTCCCTGGACCTAGATTCAAACCAGCCTGCTACCGGCCTTCTTACTTACCCAAGCATTGTGATCTTGCCAAAACGACATTACAAACAACTTTACAAAACGACTACAAATGACACTACAAAGAAAAGACTGACAGTTCAAAAGAATCCACAGAAAGATTTCCTGCGGTTGAAAAATCCATACGTTTTGGCATTAAAAGCACGTAAAACTTACCATCAATACATCTGGCAGCCAGGTGACAGAATAACTTTGTGTATCAAAAAATGTGCTATGTTACCAAGGTTAGTATAGTAAACTAAAACTGAAACTAAAAATAATCCTTAAAAAAACAACTTCATGAACTGAAATAAAATAATTAAAGAAACTTGTTTGAAAAACTAAAACTATTATCTTTAAAAAAACAACCAAAATAAAAACCGACATGAATATGTTCAGTTTTAGTCATTTTTTGGGGGGACAAAAATCAAAGGGGTTTTCAAACTTTTTTCTTTGGTTTTCAAGCTTGAGAATCCAGAGGGTAAATGCTTCCAGGAGATTGTGATGTTTCAAACAGACTTAGCTTGTGCATCACTATGTATCACTAGCTAACAGGGAACAAATCCACTACTTTCTCTACCTGACTCTAAAACTTAAACTAAATAATATAAAATCGAAATATAAATGTTTTTATAAAACTCAAACTACAGTCGTGGCCAAAAGTTTTGAGAATGACACAAAGTTTGCTGCTTTAGTGTCTTTAGATATTTTTGTCAGATGTTACTATGAAATACTGAAGTATAATTACAAGCAATTCATAAGTGTCAAAGGCTTTTATTGACAATTACATGAAGTTGATGCAAAGAGTCAATATTTGCAGTGTTGACCCTTCTTTTTCAAGACCTCTGCAATCTGCCCTGGCATGCTGTCAATTCACTTCTGGGCCACATCCTGACTGATGGCAGCCAATTCTTGCATAATCAATGCTTGGAGTTTGTCAGAATTTGTGGGTTTTTGTTTATCCACCCACTTCTTAAGGATTGACCACAAATTCTCAATGGGATTAAGGTCTGGGGAGTTTCCTGGCCATGGACCCAAAATATCAATGTTTTGTTCCTCGAGCCACTTAGTTATCACTTTTTCCTTATGGCAAGGTGCTCCATCATGCTGGAAAAGGCATTGTTAGTCACCAAACTGTTCCTGGATGGTTGGGAGAAGTTGCTCTCGGAGGATGTGTTGGTACCATTCTTTATTCATGGCTGTTTTCTTAGGCAAAATTGTGAGTGAGCCCACTCCCTTGGCTGAGAAGCAACCCCACACATGAATGGTCTCAGGATGCTTTACTGTTGGCATGACAGAGGACTGATGGTAGCGCTCACCTTGTCTTCTCCGGACAAGCTTTTTTCCGGATGCCCCAAACAATCGGAAAGGGGATTCATCAGAGAAAATGACTTTACCCCAGTCTTCAGCAGTCCAATCCCTCTACCTTTTGCAGAATATCAGTCTGTCCCTGAAGTTTTTCTTGGAGAGAAGTGGCTTCTTTGCTGCCCTTCTTGACACCAGGCCATCCTGCAAAAGTCTTCACCTCACTGTGCGTGCAGATGCACTCACACCTGCCTGCTGCCATTCCTGAGCAAGCTCTGTACTGGTGGTGCCCCGATCCCGCAGCTGAATCAGCTTTAGGAAACGGTCCTGGCACTTGCTGGACTTTCTTGGGCGCCCTGAAGCCTTCTTCACAACAATTGAACCGCTCTCCTTGAAGTTCTTGATGATCCGATAAATGGTTGATTTAGGTGCAATCTTACTGGCAGCAATATCCCTTTCTGTGCAAAGCAATGATGACAGCATGTGGTTCCTTGCAGGTAACCATGGTTGACAGAGGAAGAACAATGATTCCAAGCACCACCCTCCTTTTGAAGCTTCCAGTATGTTATTCGAACTCAATCAGCATGACAGAGTGATCTCCAGCCTTGTCCTCGTCAACACTCACACCTGTGTTAACGAGAGAATCACTGACATGATGTCAGCTGGTCCTTTTGTGGTAGGGCGGAAATGCAGTGGAAATGCTTTTTGGGTGATTCAGTTCATTTGCATGGCAAAGAGGGACATTGCAATTCATCTGATCACTCTTCATAACATTCTGGAGTATATGCAAATTGCCATCATACAAACTGAGGCAGCAGACTTTGTGAAAATTAATATTTGTGTCATTCTCAAAACTTTTGGCCACGACTGTACACTGAACAAATATAAACGCAACATGTAAAGTGTTGGTCCCATGTTTACTGAGCGGAAATAAAATATACCAGAAATGTTCCATACGCACAAAAAGCTTATCTCCTTTGCCAAGATAATCCATCGACCTGAACGGTGTGGCATATCAAGAAGCTGATTAAACAGCATGATCATTACACAGGTGCACTTTGTGCTGGGGACAATAAAAGACCATTCTAAAATGTGCAGTTGTATCACACAACACAATGCCACAGATGTCTCAAGTTGAGGGAGTGTGCAATTTGCATGCAGACTGCAGGAATGTCCACCAGAGCTGTTGCCAGAGAATTGGATGTTAATTTCTCTACCATAAGTTGCCTCCAATGTCATTTTAGAGAATTTGGCAGTACGTCCAAACGGCCTAACAAACGCAGACCACGTGTAACCACGCCAACCAAACACCTCCACATCCAGCTTCTTCACCTGCAGGATCGTCTGAGACCAGCCACCCGGACACCTGATGAAAGAGTGGGTGAAGAAACAACCAAAGGATTTCTGCAGAAAATGTCAGAAAACGTCTCAGGGAAGCTCATCTAGGTGCTTTTCGATGGCAACTGGTACGCTGGAGAAGTGTGCTGTTCATGGATGATTCCCAGTTTCAGCTGTACCGGGCAGACGGCAGACGGAGTGTATGGCGTCGTGTGGGTGAGCGGTTTGCTGATGTCAATGTTGTGAACAGAGTGCCTCATGCTGGCGGTGGGGTTATGGTACGGGGCAGGCATAAGCTACGGACAACAAACACAATTGCATTTTGTCGATGGCAACTATGAATGCACACAGATACCGTGACGGGATCCTGAGGCCCATTGTGGTGCCATTCATCTGCCGCCATCACCTCATGTTTCAGCATGATAATGCACGGCCCCATGTCGCAAGGATCTGTTACACAATTCCTGGAAGCTGAAAATGTCCCAGTTCTTTCATGGCCTGCATACTAAGACATGTCACCCATTGAGCATGTTTGGGATGCTCTGGATCGATGTGTACGACCAGCGTGTTCCAGTTTACGCCAATATCCAGCAACTTTGCACAGCCATTGAAGAGGAGTGGGAAAACGTTCCACGGGCCACAATCAACAGCCTGATCAACTCTATGCGAAGGAAATGGTCACACCAGATACTGATTGGTTTTCTGATCCACGCCACAATATTTTTGTTAAGGTATTAGTGACCAACAGATGCATATCTGTATTCCCAGTCATGTGAAATCCATAGATTAGGGTCTAATGAATGCATTACAATTGACTGATTTCCATATGAGCTGTAACTCAGATGGCCATTCTTTGCATCTATAGCTCCGTCTATAACATTCGAGTGGTTACATTTCTCCACATCCATCATTTTTTTTTTTTACCAAAATGGTGACGGCTTTGTTTGAATTGCAGATTGTCCATTTACATATATCTTACAGGTTGTGCCTTTAATCTACAGGTCCCTGACAGGTTCCTTGAAGTGGCTGAGATTACACTACAGGAGTTTTACATCTCCATCTCCCTGGCCAGAGACTCAGACCCATCCTGGAAGAAAGCCATCTATAAAGTAATCAGTAAACTGGACGGTGACGTACCGGCTGAATTCAAAGCCCCCCCCATCACAACATAGAGACAGACAGAGGTGCTGTATTAAAAACATAGTGTATATTTCTTGCATGGGCCATGTACTGAATCGAAGCCATGCTAAAATGTACAACAGCAGGACAGGGTACCTGGTATTTCAATATATGGTCAATGTTGACGGTTCTCTAAGTGGCTTTGGATAACAGTATCTGGTAAATAAGCATTGTAACACCATTTCCCATTCAGAGGTCAGTCATGTGAAATGTGTGGCTGTACAGTAGGCCAATGTCACAGCTGGGTTTTATATTCACAGTAGGAGGATTGTAGAACAAATTGCAATATAGTTTCAATTTTTAAAAAAACAATGTATACAATTTTGATTGACATTGAGGCATGCGTTGCTGTAAAATCTATTATCAACCCGTGTTGGCGCATGTGAATTAAATTTGTATTTTTGCTACATCAAATCAGATTAATGTAGCAATAATACAAGAGACCTTCATTTTGAATTGTTCAGTATGTGTCAATTGCGAAGGTCGTTTCAGGCATGTCAGTGAACGGGATGACGCCGTTACCTCATTAGATCATCTAAAATGGTTTAAGTTTCATGAGACCACTGATGGTTTCTAAACCGCTGTATAGAAACAACTGGACAGACGACAACAAAAAAACAAAACACAAGCCACACAAGTACAAAATCCTTTAATATACAATAGGTGCAGTGTTTTCTGTCCGCATGCGTCTCATTCTACTAGCCTGGTGTATCAGAACAATGAAATCTGTTATAACGTGTCAAAGCTAAACTGAATTAACATTGACGTCACCTTAATATTATAAAGGACACGAGGCACTTTATGGTCATCAAGGGAACCACAATCAAAAGGGAGTATCAATTATTGAATTAAATTTTTTTAATACTAAATACCAATTATACTAAGAATGTGATGTGTCTTCAAGTCCAAAATGTACAGTGTAGTCTGAACAACGATCCCGTTTCTCTTCAGAGGTGAAAGGAAACGCTTTAATTAAATATTCACTACATACTGCATGGACTCTGGCGAAAGGAGGAGACTTCCTGGACATTTGACTATTAACAACATTCTTTAACCAACGGATTTCAAAACTAGTTTACGTCACACCTCTTCTTTATCATTATCAATATACTCACCTTGACGTCTCTGCTAAAAGTTCCAGCACATCTCACAGGAAGAGGAAAAGTCAAAACGCTCCATTTTGGATATTTCAATCAGACATGGTTTTCAACAGGTGTGACCTCAAAACGTGACTTGTGGGTTTGTCTTCATATATCCCGGCAATAACAGTCGATTTGCCCTCCAGCAGTGTTCTGTTGAGTGCATCTCCAGGAAATCACAGAGCCGTAGTCTAACGCCTCTCTAGAGCTGCCTGCACTAGTGCCTCTCTCTAGAGCTGCCTGCTGTAGTGCCTCTCTCTAGAGCTGCCTGCAGTAGTGCCTCTCTCTAAAGCTGCCTGCAGTAGTGCCTCTCTCTAAAGCTGCCTGCAGTAGTGCCTCTCTCTAGAGCTGCCTGCAGTAGTGCCTCTCTCTAGAGCTGCCTGCAGTAGTGCCTCTCTCTAGAGCTGCCTGCAGTAGTGCCTCTCTCTAGAGCTGCCTGCTGTAGTGCCTCTCTAGAGCTGCCTGCAGTAGTGCCTCTCTCTAGAGCTGCCTGCAGTAGTGCCTCTCTCTAGAGCTGCCTGCAGTAGTGCCTCTCTCTAGAGCTGCCTGCAGTAGTGCCTCTCTCTAGAGCTGCCTGCTGTAGTGCCTCCCTCTAGAGCTGCCTGCTGTAGTGCCTCTCTCTAGAGCTGCCTGCAGTAGTGCCTCTCTCTAGAGCTGCCTGCTGTAGTGCCTCTCTCTAGAGCTGCCTGCTGTAGTGCCTCTCTCTAGAGCTGCCTGCTGTAGTGCCTCTCTCTAGAGCTGCCTGCTGTAGTGCCCCTCTCTAGAGCTGCCTGCTGTAGTGCCTCTCTCTAGAGCTGCCTGCAGTAGTGCCTCTCTCTAGAGCTGCCTGCAGTAGTGCCTCTCTCTAGAGCTGCCTGCTGTAGTGCCTCTCTCTAGAGCTGCCTGCTGTAGTGCCTCTCTCTAGAGCTGCCTGCAGTAGTGCCTCTCTCTAGAGCTGCCTGCAGTAGTGCCTCTCTCTAGAGTGGGCTCCCGAGTGGCGCAGCGGTCTAAGGCACTACATCTCAGTGCTAGAGGCGTCACTACAGACACCCTGGTTCAAATCCAAGCTGTATCACAACCGGCCGTGATTGGGAGTCCCATAGGGCGGAGCACAATTGTCGTCCGGGTTTGGCCGGTGTAGGTCGTCATTGTAAATAAGAATTTGTTCTTAACTGACTTTCCTAGCTAAATAAAGGCTAAATAATAATAAATAGAGCTGTCTACAGTAATGACTCAGTGGGCCTTTCTAAATTGGATGTTTTGCACAGAATGATCATTATTAGGCTAATAATAATAATAAGGGCCTCAAAGAAAATAATGGTCCGGTGGGTTAGAAATGCCTGGGCAGACTCTGGTCCCAGTCCGCCCCTGCCAGAACCATATGGTTTTGGTACAGACCAGCTGTTTAAATGTTACAGAGTGCCTTTCTATGGCCATTCACAACTACACTAGAGGATATATTCTCTCAGATTGTCATAATTGATCATTTTCACTTAGATTATCATAAAACCACTGCAGCATAATCTCAGATTGACAAATTCAGAAACGGACAATCTGGATTATAGCTGTGTAGTCATAATTTATTCCAGTGAAATTAGCAAAAGGAGGGAATGTCATTTTACAAAAAAAAATTAAAAATACAAATTGCGGCAAATATGGGCTGGTAAAGTTTGCCATTGCTAAGGAGATCGTACTGTGGAAAAAGACAGGTGACCACTGTTGGCTCAGTTGTTTTGGCTTGCGTGCCATACCTATAGGGCATCTTTGTACAGAAAACAAAACCATAGAGGAACATGGCATTTGCTTCAGTTAGCGAGTTGATAGTGTAGAATTGACCTTTACTATAATCTTGATATTTTGTTTGTTTTACACGTAAGGGATGCTGTGTCACTTTGTCATGTCATCATTAAAACAGCACAAAATATACATACTGTCAATTCAGTATTTGATTTGTTGGAAGAAACAGTGAATGCGAACTTTTTCTTAACTCCAAAAGTTTAGGAGTTTATGAGAATGCAACGTGAAAGTTTAAATATAATTAAATATGAGAAAGTGATACTGTGTGTGTGGTTTGATTTGAGCACTGAAAACTCATTTAATGTTGTCTTACCCAACCCCCTTAGACACACACATACATTGAGGCAAAGGGTCAGCCACTGTGCAGCCTCCCTGCAGTGGTTTGAGAGCCAAGTGCCTTGCTCAAGGGCACAATGGCAGCCAGTGGCAAAGAGGCCAGCAGCCCTACGGTTGTCAGTTCAGCTCCCACTTCATCGCCTGGCTCAGGGCTTGAACCAAGAACCTTCCGGCTACTGATCCACCACTCAAACAGTGGCTATATACCTCTTGTAACACAGTAGGACCTCACAGACACAAACACATCGGGAATGAAGGTTGTTTGAAATACTGAAATGTTTGAAACTTGTAAATATATTTCTTAAAAATAAAACATCACAAAAAAAAAGGGTTTTGTATCTTTGAGGTTGTACTGTATGTGGTCCACATGAAAACAGACATCACAGAAGACTCTCCATGGCGTAGCCCACATGACCACTCACATGAGACTCTCCTGGTTGTTTTGTGTGTGAAACTTTTATTGTTTCCTCAGTTTATTTAATAAAATAAGCAACAGTGCTAACATACAGGTAGACATTACAGTATAAAATGAGAAGCAAAGCTCAAGATAAACTGGTGCATGAATTTTACCATCGAAAAGAGGAAGGGAAAAACAACTAAAAATACTCAAATTGAAGATCAATAATTATTATTATTATTATTTTTTAAACGCAAGATAAAGCTATCCTGTATTCTAATAATGGAATAAACAACTATGGATCTCCTAAAAGTCAACAGGTAGAATGAGTAGTCTTCATGACTTTGTTTTTCGAGAAACGGGTTAAGCATATTCACAGTCTGCAGACCTAGAGGAAGGAAGAAAACCGATTGAAATATATGCCACAAATATATAAAAAAAAAAGGGGCAATCTGTAATTGCTACATCCATCCAATGAACTTTTCAATTAAATGATCTTACAAGAACATAATATATCTTCCTTTGACTAGGCAAAGATGATAGACATCTCGTCAACGGATTAAAACAGTGCTTTTTCTGTTCACCCAACAGAGTGGTTTACATGGGCAGATTTTTCTTTGAGTGGATGGTCAACAGATATAGTATGATGAAAAACAGAGTGATTTTAAACCTTGATTACATTGGGATACGATCACATACAGTGGCTTCAGAAAGTATTCACACAACTGGACCTTTTCCACATTTAGTTGTTACACTGCCCGATTAAACTGAGATTTTTGTGTCACTGGCCTTCACACAATACCCCATAATGTCAAAGTGGAATTATGTTTTTAGAAATGTTTACTAATTAATTAAATATGAAAAGCTGAAATGTCTTGAGTCAATAAGTATGCAACCCATTTGTTATGGAAAGCCTAAATAAGTTCAAGAGTAAACAGGTGCTTAAACAAGTCACATAATAAGTTGCATTGCCTCACTGTGTGTGCAATAATAGTGTTTCACATGATTTTTGAATGACTACCTCATCTCTGTACGCCACACATACAGATAATTGTAAGGTCTCCTCAGTCGAGCAGTGAATTTCAAACATTCAACCACAAAAAACAGGTAGGTTTTCCCAATGCCTCGCAGAGAAGGGCACCTATTGGTAGATGGATAAAATAAAATAAAAACAGACATTGAATATCCCTTTGAGCATAGTGTAGTTAATAATTACACTTTGGGTGCTGCATCAATATACCCAGTCACCACAAAATTACAGGCGTACTT
Organism: Salmo trutta; assembly: GCF_901001165.1. Lineage (NCBI taxonomy): Eukaryota > Metazoa > Chordata > Actinopteri > Salmoniformes > Salmonidae > Salmo > Salmo trutta. The sequence continues at coordinate 5,072,355 of NC_042957.1, read as the reverse complement.
CCTAACTCAGTTGCCGGAGAGGAAGGAAACCGCTCAGGGATTTCACCATGAAATGGTGACTTTAAAGGGATACTTCTATGTTTTTGCAATGAGGCCATTATCTACTTCCCCAGAGTCAGATGAACTCGAAGATACCATTTGTAGGTCTCTGTGTCCAGTATGAAGGAAATTAGAGGTAGTTTTGTGAGCCAATGGTAACTACAGTTAGCAGAATGAGTGAAAGTCCAGATTTCCAGTCAGTGTGCTAACGCTAGTTAGCATTGGCTCACAAAACTACCTCTAATTTCCTTCATACTGGACACAGAGACACACAAATGGTATCCACGAGTAGATAAAGGGCCTCCATGCCAAAATCCCGAAGTATACCTCTCAAAATGTTTAATGGCTGTGATAGGACAAAACTGAGGACGGATCAACAACATTTTATAGTTATCCCACAATACTAACCTAAGTGAAAATAAGAAACTGTTTGCAATAAGGCACTAAAGCAAAACTGCAACAAATGTGGCATTTTATTAAAAACTTAATGTCCTGAATATAAAGCGTTATGTTTGGGGCAAATCCAACATAACACATCACTGAGTACCAACTCTTCATATTTCCAAGGATGGTGGTGGCTGCATCGTGTTATGGGTATGCTTGTCATCGGCAAGGACTAGGGAGTAAAGCTAAACACAGGCAAAATCCTAGAGGAAAACCTGGTTCGGTATGCATTCCAACAGACAATATCCACGCTAGAGCTACCACTTACAAGGAACAGGACACAGACATGTACGCAAACAACAAGCTACAACCTCTTGACTAGATATCAAACATGCAACAACAAAAAAACAATATAGAAGGAAGGAGGAATCCTATTCCTCAGATGCTCGTCGTATGTGGTGGGCTTGTAGACAATGACTGATTACAAAAGGGAAACCCAGCCGTGAGATGCCCAGCGATGTATAACTACCAAATGAGCTAAATGCCTTTTTATGCTTGCATTGAGGAATATAACACTGTGCCTTACGTGAAAGCCCATGTTTTTCTGAATGATTCCGATCTCGCTCTCCGTAGCCGATGTAAACAATAACAAGGCCGCCGGGACAGATGGAATACCAGGGCACGTTCTCAAAGCATGCGCAAACCAGCTGGCAAGTGTCTTGACGGAAATGTTCAATCTCTCCTTGTCTCAGTCTGTAATCCCAACATGTTTCAAACTGACCACCATTGGCCCTGTTCCCAAGAGCTCCAAAGTAACCTGCCTAAATGTCTACCACCCCGTAGCGCTCACATCTGTAATTATGAAGTGCTTTGAAAGGCCGGTCATGACACACAACACAATCATCCCAGACACACTAGAGCCACTCCAATTCGCATACCCAGCCTAACAGATCCACAGATGACGCAAACTCAATTGCAATTCACACTGGCCTCTTCCACTTGGACAAGAGGGGAAATAACTATGTGAGAATGCTGTTCGTAGACTACAGCTCAGTGTTCAACACCATAGTCCCCTCCAAGCTCATCACCAAACCGGGGACCCTGGGACTGAACCCCTCCCTCTACAACTGGATCCTGGACTTCCTGACGGGCCGGACCAAGGTGGTGAGGCTAGGCAACAACACATCTGCCACGCTGACCCTCAACATGGGGGCCCCTCAGGGGTGTGTGCTTAGTCCCCTCCTGTACTCCCTGTTCATTCATGACTGCGTGGCCACCCATGACTCTAACACCATCATCAAGTTTGCTGACGACACGACATTGGTAGGCCTGATCACTGATAGCGAAGACAGCCTACAGGGAGGAGGTCAGAGACATAGCAGTGTGGTGCCAGGACAACAACCTCTCCCTCAACGTAAGTAAGACCAAGGAGGCCTATAGGAGAAAAAGGGGAGAGCCCCACCCTCCTCCACATGCCTGTTGTGGAAGGGGTTGAGAACTTCATGGTCCTTGGCGTCCACATCGCTAAGGTCCACACAAAACCCACACGGCACGGCAGTCCCTCTTCCCGCTCAGGAGGCTCTCGGATCCTCAAAAGGTTCTACAGCTGCACCAGCGAGAACATTTTGACTGGCTGCTTCACCGCTTAGTATGGCAAATGCATCGCCCTTGACCGCAAAGCGCTACAGCGGGTGATGCGGACAGGCCAGTCACTAGACTATATGTACATACACACTACACTGACACTCCCACACAAATTCACTACATGTGAGCACACACACCCTTTGCTGCTGCTACTCTGTTCTTTATTTTACTGTTATTATTATCTATCCTGATGCCTAGTCACTTTACCCTGCCTTCATGTACATATCTACCTCAAATACCTTATTATTATCTATCCTGATGCCTCGTCACTTTACCCTGCTGCAATGCACATATCTACCTCATTATTATCTATCTTGATGCCTAGTCACTTTACCCTGCCTTCATGTACATATCTACATCAAATACCTCATTATTATCTATCCTGATGCCTAGTCACTTTACCCTGCCTTCATGTACATATCTACCTCAAATACCTTATTATTATCTATCCTGATGTCTAGTCACTTTACCCTGCCTTCATGTACATATCTACCTCATTATTATCTATCCTGATGCCTAGTCACTTTACCCTGCCTTCATGTACATATCTACCTCAAATACCTTATTATTATCTATCCTGATGTCTAGTCACTTTACCCTGACTTTATGTACATATCTACCTCATATCGTACGTCTGAACATTGATCTGGTACTGTAGCTTCATTCTTGTGTACTTTATTTTATTCCTCGTGTTACTATTTCAATTGAATGATTATTTTTAAACTCTGCATTGTCGGGAAGGGCTCGTAAGCAAGCATTTCACGGTAAAGTCTACACCAGTTGTATTTTTCCACCTGCGCCGAATACAAGTCGATTTGACACTGGGACACAAATTCACCTTTCAGCGGGACAATAACCTAAAACACAGGGACAAATATACACTGGAATTGCTTACTAAGATGACATTTAATGTTCCTGAGTGGCCTAGTTACAGTTTTGACTTAAAATCGGCTTGGAAATCTATGGCAAGACTTGAAAATGGCTGTCTGACAATGATTAAACACCAACTTGACAAAGCTTGAAGGATTTTTAAAATAATAAAAGTACAAATATGGTACAATCCAGGTGTGGAAAGCTCTCAGAGACTTACCCAGAAAGACTCACAGCTGTAATCACTGCCAAAAGGTGATTCTAACATGTATTGGGTCCTTATGTCAATTAGATATTTTCCGCATTTTATTTAATATATTTGCACGTTTTGTTTTCACTTTGTCATTATGGGGTATTGTGTGTTGATAGGTGAGCATTTTTTTGTAATCCATTTTGACTTTAGGCTGTAACAACAATGTGGAATAAATCAAGAGGTATGAATACTTTCTGAAGACACTGTTTGCCTCTATTTATGCATGGGAATACTTGGGAACAGATTTCCTAAATGTAAAATGATTGAGCTGATTTGCTGGTGATTTTACAGTCTTATGTCCCAAAAAAAAACAAAATCACACACATACACTGCATGGCCAAAAGTATGTGGACACCCGCTCGTCGAACATCTCATTCCAAAATCATGGGCATTAATATGGAGTTGGTCCCCCCTTTGCTGCTATAACGGCCTCCACTCCTCTGGTAAGGCTTTCCACTAAATATTGGAACATTGTTGCGGGGACTTTTTTTCCAGTCAGCCATTAGAGCTTGTTGTTGGGCGATTAGTTCTGGCTCGCAGTCGGCGTTCCAATTCATCCCAAAGGTGTTCGATGGGGTTGAGGTCACGGCTCTGTGCAGGCCAGTCAAGTTCTTCCACACCGATCTCAACAAACCATTCCTGTACGGACCTCGCTGTCAGTGTATTTTTCTTTTTCTTTAACCTTTATTTAACTAGGCAAGTTAGTTAAGAACAAATTCTTATTTACAATGACAGCCTATCCCGGCCAAACCCTAACCTGGACGACGCCGGGCCAATTCTGCACCGCCCTATAGGACTCCCAATCACGGCTGGTTGTGATAGCCTGGAATCGAACCAGGGTCTGTAGTGACGCCTCTAGCACTGAGATGCAGTGCCTTTGACTGCTACGCAACTCGGAAGCCCAAAATGCTGTAGGTTTCCCTTCACTGGAACCAAGGCTCCAGCCCAAACCAATGAAAAACAGCCCCAGACCATTATTCCTCTTCCACCAAACTTTACAGTTGGCACTATGCATTCGGGCAGGTAGTGTTCTCCTGGCATCCGCCAAATCCGCCAGATTTGTCCGTCGGACTGCTAGATGGTGAAGCGTGATTCAACACTCCAGGGAACGCGTTTCCGCTGCTCCAGAGTCCAATAACGGTGAGCTTTACACCACTCCAGCCAATGCTTGGCATTGCGCATGGTGATCTTAGTCTTGTGTGCGGCTGCTCGGCCATGGAAACCCATTTCATGAAGCTCCCGATGAACAGTTCTTGTGCTAACGGTGCTTCCAGAGGCAGTTTGGAACTTGGTAGTGCGTGTTGCAACTGAGGACAGACGATTTTTACGCACTACATGCTTAAGCACTCCCGTTCTGTGAGCGTGTTGTGGCCTACCACTTCACAATAACAGGGCAGAAATTTGACGAACTGACTGGTTGGAAAGGTGGCATCCTATGACGGTGCAACGTTGAAAGTCACTGAGCTCTTCAGTACGGCCATTCTACTGCCAATGTTTGTCTATGAATGTTGCATGGCTGTGCGCTCAATTTTATACACCTTTCAGCAACGGATGTGGCTGAAATAGCCGTATACACTAATTTGAAGTGGTGTCCACATACTTTTGGCCATGTAGTGTGTATGTATGAGATATATGATGTGCAAAGCTGTCATCAAGACAAAGGGTGGATACTTTGAAGAATATATTTTCATTTGTTTAACACTTTTTTGGTGACTACATGATTCCATGTGTTATTTAATAGTTTTGATATCTTCACTATTATTCTACAATGTAGAAAATAGTAAAAATAAAGAAAAACCCTTGAATGAGAAGATGTATGGTACTGTACAGTCGTGGCCAGAGGTTTTGAGAATGAAAAATATTAATTTTCACAAAGTTTGCTGCTTCAGTGTCTTTAGATATTTTTGTCAGATGTTACTATGGAATACTGAAGGATAATTACAAGCATTTCATAAGTGTCAAAGGCTTTTATTGACAATTACATGAAGTTGATGCAAAGAGTCAATATTTGCAGTGATGACCCTTCTTTTTCAAGACCTCTGCAATCCTCCCTGGCATGCTGTCAATTAACTTCTGGGCCACATCCTGACTGATGGCAGCCCATTCTTGCATAATCAATGCTTGGAGTTTGTCAGAATTTGTGTTTTTTTTTGTCCACCCGCCTCTTGAGGATTGACCACAAGGTCTCAATGGGATTAAGGTCTGGGGAGTTTCCTGGCCATGGACCCAAAATATCGATGTTTTGTTCCCCGAGCCACTTAGTTATCACTTTTGCCTTATGGCAAGGTGCTCCATCATGCTGGAAAAGGCATTGTTAGTCACCGAAGTTGCTCTCGGAGGATGTGTTGGTACCATTCTTTATTCATGGCTGTGTTCTTAGGCAAAATTGTGAGTGAACCCACTCCCTTGGCTGAGAAGCAACCCCACACATGAATGGTCTCAGGATGCTTTACTGTTGGCATGACACAGGACTGATGGTAGTGCTCACCTTGTCTTCTCCGGACAAGCTTTTTTCCGGATGCCCCAAACAATCGGAAAGGGGATTCATCAGAGAAAATGACTTTACCCCAGTCCTCAGCAGTCCAATCCCTCTACCTTTTGCAGAATATCATTCTGTCCCTGATGTTTTTCCTGGAGAGAAGTGGCTTCTTTGCTGCCCTTCTTGACAACAGGCCATCTTCCAAAAGTCTTCGCCTCACTGTGCGTGCAGATGCACTCACACCTGCCTGCTGCCATTCCTGAGCAAGCTCTGTACTGGTGGTGCCCGATCCCGCAGCTGAATCAACTTTAGGAGACAGTCCTGGCGCTTGCTGGACTTTCTTGGGCGCCCTGAAGCCTTCTTCACAACAATTGAACCGCTCTCCTTGAAGTTCTTGATGATTCGATAAATGGTTTATTTAGGTGCAATCTTACTGGCAGCAATATCCTTGCCTGTGAAGCCCTTTCTGTGCAAAGCAATGATGACGGCACGCGTTTCCTTCCAGGTAACCATCATTGACAGAGGAAAAACAATGATTCCAAGCACCACCCTCCTTTTGAAGCTTCCAGTATGTTATTCGAACTCAATCAGCATGACAGAGTGATCTCCAGCCTTGTCCTCGTCAACACTCACACCTGTGTTAACGAGATAATCACTGACATGATGTCAAATCATTTGCACGGCGAAGAGGGACTTTCCAATTAATTGCAATTCATCTGATCGCTCTTCATAACATTCTGGAGTATATGCAAATTGCCATCATACAAACTGAGGCAGCAGACTTTGTGAAATTTAATATTTGTGTCATTCTCAAAACTTTTGGCCACGACTGTATGTATATATATATACAAAAAAAAACTCGGGGTCCGCCTATTGGGGAACTAACCCGGATATAAAACCTCCAAATAACTACTGGTATAACTACTAGCCCTCTCCCCTAACTGTAATAAACAAAGACAAACCATTACACAAACATGGAAATACTCTATCAAATTAGATTATTAATAGAATGTAATGTACATACCTATAAACCAAGAAGCAGGGGGTGAGGGCAGTGATCTTCTGTTACTAGAAATACTTAGTGCGGTTCAGAGCTCTCTGAGCTATCTGTCCGCTCTGGTCAGTGATTTTCTCCCAGTCTGTTTGACCCACCACAAAGCCGATATCACGCTTGCGTTCTGCATCCTTCTGCTCTTCGAGGTCAGCCCAGCGAACCTAGACGACAGGAAGGAAAACATCCAGCGGGGTCATGAGCAGGAAATGGGTCATGAGCAAGCATGATCTACTGATGCTAGCTAGCTGTTCATACATCGCATTGCAATTTAAATATTCAAGTAATTTTGTGAAAGTGTTTAGGGAGCACATCAAACCAAATTCTCGCCAATAGATAATCCTGTTTTTGTGATGAAATGATCTGCCTTGAAATACAGAGATTGACTTGTCACAAACGATAAAATGTTACTGTCCGCAAACCATATTATATGGCCAGTCATTGTAAATAAGAATAGACTTGCATGGATAAATAAAGATTAACAAACAAAAAATGCATGAATAAGATTAGACAGGATGGAGGGGTTTTGGGTCTGTAAAACAGGAAACGGTTAAGACGGGATATAATAGTGTATGCCACTTTACCCTCTTCTTGCCGGGCTCAGAGTGGCGTGTGGCGTAGTCGTCCGGCAGCTGAAGAAAGTCATCCATGCCTGCCACATCGTCTCCCTCCCTCTTCCTCTTCCCCCCCATCACCAAGCCGTCCAGCTTGTCTGTAAGGAGAAGAGCGCTCGCCACGTCAACTCACGACTCAGCAAAATGAGAAATACTTGCTACTTCACTGATGTCATGGTCACCGTGACGACGATGCCCGACACGGCTTAGATTCTGTATAACGCCATTATCTTACTCCATCTATAAATATTTGTAATGCTTGTAAGAAACTTTCCATGTTTTCCAAATGTATTACCAAGGATCCCCTCTCAGTCAATGAGTTGTCTCCTCTCATTTTGATATTGAAGCAAACTGTGTGCGGTTTAAAGCAAGCACAAATGTGTTCCTTTATAGAACATCTTGTCTTTTTGTAAATATAAGTGGGGATGTTATTTATTTGAAAAATGTACTATTTTTATCTGTGTGTGTTTTGATCAGATCATTTTTTTGTATTCAGCATTTCTACATATTTGTCTTTAATAAAGGAGGAGACTGGAAACAGTTCAGACCACCGGGGTCAAACTCATTCCATGGAGGGCCGAGTCTCTCCCCTTGGGGAACGCCAACCGTTCCATGGAGGGCCGAGTGTCTCTCCTTGGGGAACCCCAACCATTCCATGGAGGGCCGAGTGTCTCTCCTTGGGGAACCCCAACCATTCCATGGAGGGCCGAGTGTCTCTCCTTGGGGAACGCCAACCATTCCATGGAGGGCCGAGTGTCTCTCCTTGGGGAACCCCAACCATTCCATGGAGGGCCGAGTGTCTCTCCTTGGGGAACGCCAACCGTTCCATGGAGGGCCGAGTGTCTCTCCTTGGGGAACGCCAACCGTTCCATGGAGGGCCGAGTGTCTCTCCTTGGGGAACGCCAACCGTTCCATGGAGGGCCGAGTGTCTCTCCTTGGGGAACCCCAACCATTCCATGGAGGGCCGAGTGTCTCTCCTTGGGGAACGCCAACCGTTCCATGGAGGGCCGAGTGTCTCTCCTTGGGGAACGCCAACCGTTCCATGGAGGGCCGAGTGTCTCTCCTTGGGGAACGCCAACCGTTCCATGGAGGGCCGAGTGTCTCTCCTTGGGGAACGCCAACCGTTCCATGGAGGGCCGAGTGTCTCTCCTTGGGGAACGCCAACCGTTCCATGGAGGGCCGAGTGTCTCTCCTTGGGGAACGCCAACCGTTCCATGGAGGGCCGAGTGTCTCTCCTTGGGGAACGCCAACCATTCCATGGAGGGCCGAGTGTTTCTCCTTGGGGAACGCCAACCGTTCCATGGAGGGCCGAGTGTCTCTCCTTGGGGAACCCAACCATTCCATGGAGGGCCGAGTGTCTCTCCTTGGGGAACCCCAACCGTTCCATGTATTTGAACCAGCTAGCACACCTGATTCAACTTACCAACTAGTTATCAAGACATTGACTACTTAAATTATCTATTGTTATTTGATCCTGCTGGTCATCTATGAACATTTGAACATCTTGGCCATGTGCTGTTATAATCTCCACCCTGCACAGCCAGAAGAGGACTGGCCACCCCTCATAGCCTGGTTCCTCTCTAGGTTTCTTCCTAGGTTCTGGCCTTTCTAGGGAGTTTTTCCTAGCCACCGCGCTTCTACACCTGCATTGCTTGCTGTTAGGGGTTTTAAGGCTGGGTTTCTGTACAGCATTTGTGACATCAGCTGATGTAAGAAGGGCTTTATAAATACATTTGATTGATTAAATCAAGTGAGCTAGTTTAGGGCAACAACAAAATTGTCAAAGTCTGGGAGTCCCGGAGGAGAAGTTTGAAAACCACTGGTTTAGAGGATGGAGATGAAAAGGATATCACTGTGGAAAAAAAGTGAACATCTACTGGAAGCTATAGTTGTTAGTGAACATCATGTACATTGCCTTCGGGAAAGTATTCAGACCCATTGACTTTTTCCACATTTTGTTACGTTACAGCATTATTATAACATTTATTAAATAAAAAAAATTCCTCAGCAATCTACACACAATACCCCAAAATGACAAAGCAAAAACAGGTTTAGACATTTATGCAAATGTATTAAAAACAAAAAGCAGAAATACCTTAATTACATAAGTATTCAGACCCTTTGCTATGAGACTCGAAATTGAGCTCAGGTGCATCCTGATTCCACTGATCATCGTTGTGATGTTTCTACAACTTATTCGGAGTCCACCTGTGGTAAATTCTATTGATTGGACATGATTAGGAAAGGCACACACCCAAAACTAAGCAATTAGGTTGAAGGAATTGTCTGTAGAGCTCAGAGACAGGATTCTGTCCAGGCACAGATCCGAGGAAGGGTACCAAAACATTTATGCAGCTTTGAACGTCCTCAAGAACATAGTGGCCTCCATCATTCCTACATGGAAGAAGTTTGGAAACACCAAGACTCTTCCTAGAACTTTCCACCATGCCGAACTGAGCAATCGGGAGAGAAGGGCCTTGGTCAGGGAGGTGACCAGGAACCTGATGGCCTCTGACAGAGCTCTAGAGTTCCTCTGTGGAGATGAGAGAACCTTTCAGAAGGAAAACCATCTCTGCAGCACTGCACCAATCAGGCCTTTATGGTAGAGTGGCCAGACGGAAGCCACTCCTCAGTAAAAGGCATGACAGCCCGCTCTGAGTTTGCCACATAAAGACTCTCAGACCATGAGAAACAAGATTCTCTGGTCTGATTCAACTCTTCGTCCTGAATGCCAAGCGTCACATCAGCATGGTGGTGGCAGCATCATGCTGGGGGGGATGTTTTTCAGCAGCAGGGACTGGGAGACTAGTCAGGATCAAGGCAAAGATGAACAGAGCAAAGTACAGAGAGACGCTTGATGAAAAGCGCTCTGGAGCAGGTTAGGACCTCAGACTGGGGGCGAAGGTTCACCTTCCAACAGGACAACGACCCTAAGCACACAGCCAAGACAATGCAGGAGTGGCTTCGGGATAAGTCTCTGAATTCCCTTGAGTGGCCCAGCCAAAGCCCGGACTTGAACCCGATCGAACATCTCTGCAGAGACCTGAAAATAGCTGTGCAGTGACACTCCCCATCCAACCTGACAGAGTGTTTGAGGAAAATGGGAGAAACTCCGTAAATACAGGCGTGACAAACTTGTAGCTTCATTCCCAAGACTCGAGGCTGTAATCACTGCCAAAGCTGCTTCAACAAAGTACTGAGTAAAGGTTCTGAATACTTATGTAAATATCATATTTCAGTTTATAATGTTTTTAAATAAATTAGCAAAAATGTCTAAAAACCCATCTTTGCTTTGCATTATGGGGTATTGATGAGGGGTAGATTGATGAGGGGGAAAAACTATTTTATACATTTTAGAATAAGGCTGTAATGTAACAAAATGTGGAAAAGGTCAAGGGGTCTGAATACTTTCCGAAGGCACTGTAAATGGAATCAAAGACGTGTTTGGATTCACTCCATAGTTGTTAATGAACACCATGTACATTAGTAAGATCAGAAAACAAAGGGAATACCTACCGAGTTTGGCATCAGAAGTGTCCATCTCCCATTTGCTTTGTGGAATGTAACCCTAAATTATACAGAGAAGAGACCGCAAGGGTTAGGCCTCTGAGCGGCAAGGAGCTAGGGGTCAGGAGGAGGATGTGAATGAATGAATGAATATATGAGAGAGAGAGAGGGAGAGAGAGCGAGAGAGATGAGTTTCGGTGACGGAGAGAAGGCGTTGAAATAGTTACGTTAATCAAACAATATCAGTACAAATCAGGAGAATCGTAAGAATGACACGACATAAGACAATATAAACATTTGTTTTTTAAGACGTTGGCATGCAAACATGTCAGATGTCATTATGACACCTCGGGTTGAGAAGATTTGCCTTTGGCGTTAGCCATGATCAAAGCATTTTGAGACACATCAGAAAACAGTTAGTTGATAGAGAAGCTAGCCTACTACAAGTGCACAACTAGATTTGATCAACACTTTTTGTGTTAATCGTGGTTCCACACTAAATCGAAACAGATTATACAGCCTAGTTACTGAAGAAGAAGTTAGACTGTTAGTTAAACCCCCCCCCCCCCCCAACACAACACTGATGTGCACAAGTTGGACATTAAACTGTCTTTTATTCTGCAGTATTTTGTAAATAAATGAAGAACGTGAAATACAAGTATTCTGGGTTAAAACATTCCAAACGCATGTTAGAAAAGGTCAGAATCAGGCTAGTTGTTTAACCTCTCAAACCATATGCTTCCAACACAGGAACCTGTAGTGGATATATCCATTTCCTTAATAACAGGAACCTGTAGTGGATATATCCACTTCCTTAATAACAGGAACCTGTAGTGGATATATCCACTTCCTTAATAACAGGAACCTGTAGTGGATATATCCATTTCCTTAATAACAGGAACCTGTAGTGGATATATCCATTTCCTTAATAACAGGAACCTGTAGTGGATATATCCATTTCCTTAATAACAGGAACCTGTAGTGGATATATCCATTTCCTGTCATTATAGAGCCAATAATAATAATAATAATGAAGCAGCTAAATGTACTAAATAAATACATTCATCGTTTAAAAGTTTACATTTGTCACAACCAAAGCTAATAGTGAGTTCAATGGAACCAGTACCATTGTGATTAGTTTACGTTTTTTATATTTAGTTCTTAGGTCGTTAAATCACTTCAAATGTTACAAAACCATGCATCGAAAACAATTCACATGAATTTAGTCCGTGTATCAAGGTCGTCCGTGTATCAAGGTCGTCCGTTATCAAGGTCGTCCGTTATCAAGGTCGTCCGTGTATCTAGGTCGTCCGTGTGTATCAATGTCGCCCGTGTGTATCAAGGTCGTCCGTGTATCAAGGTCGTCCGTGTATCAAGGTCGTCCGTGTATCAAGGTCGTCGTCCGTGTATCAAGGTCGTCGTCCGTGTATCAAGGTCGTCGTCCGTGTATCAAGGTCGTCCGTGCATCAAGGTCGTCCGTGCATCAAGGTCGTCCGTGCATCAAGGTCGTCCGTGCATCAAGGTCGTCCGTGCATCAAGGTCGTCCGTGCATCAAGGTCGTCCGTTATCAAGGTCGTCCGTTATCAAGGTCGTCCGTGCATCAAGGTCGTCCGTGCATCAAGGTCGTCCGTGCATCAAGGTCGTCCGTGCATCAAGGTCGTCCGTTATCAAGGTCGTCCGTTATCAAGGTCGTCCGTTATCAAGGTCGTCCGTTATCAAGGTCGTCCGTTATCAAGGTCGTCCGTTATCAAGCTCGTCCGTTATCAAGGTCGTCCGTGTATCAAGGTCGTCCGTTATCAAGGTCGTCCGTGTATCAAGGTCGTCCGTTATCAAGGTCGTCCGTGTATCAAGGTCGTCCGTTATCAAGGTCGTCCGTTATCAAGGTCGTCCGTTATCAAGGTCGTCCGTTATCTAGGTCGTCCGTTATCTAGGTCGTCCGTTATCTAGGTCGTCCGTTATCAAGGTCGTCCGTTATCTAGGTCGTCCGTTATCTAGGTCGTCCGTTATCAAGGTCGTCCGTTATCAAGGTCATCCGTTATCAAGGTCATCCGTTATCAAGGTCGTCCGTTATCAAGGTCGTCCTTTAAAAAAAAGTGACTGGTCTTTTTATACTTTTTTTATGTGCAACTTTTTTTTCCTTCTTCAAAATGTTGGCACTTGCAAAAACACTTTGGAATAGAGCCTCTGATACGGCTCAATATATTTTACATTTACAATTTAGTCATTTAACAGCCTCTCTTATCCAGAGCCACTACAGTAGTGAGTCATTTAACAGACTCTCCTATCCAGAGCCACTACAGTAGTGAGTCATTTAACAGACTCTCTTATCCAGAGACACTACAGTAGTGAGTCATTTAACAGACTCTCTTATCCATAGACACTACAGTAGTGAGTCATTTAACAGACTCTCTTATCCAGAGACACTACAGTAGTGAGTCATTTAACAGACTCTCTTATCCATAGACACTACAGTAGTGAGTCATTTAACAGACTCTCTTATCCAGAGCCACTACAGTAGTGAGTCATTTAACAGATGCTCTTATCCAGAGCCACTACAGTAGTGAGTCATTTAACAGACTCTCTTATCCAGAGACACTACAGTAGTGAGTCATTTAACAGACGCTCTTATCCAGAGCCACTACAGTAGTGAGTCATTTAACAGACTCTCTTATCCAGAGACACTACAGTAGTGAGTCATTTAACAGACTCTCTTATCCAGAGACACTACAGTAGTGAGTCATTTAACAGACTCTCTTATCCAGAGCCACTACAGTAGTGAGTCATTTAACAGACTCTCTTATCCAGAGCCACTTACAGTAGTGAGTCATTTAACAGACTCTCTTATCCAGAGCCACTACAGTAGTGAGTCATTTAACAGACTCTCTTATCCAGAGCCACTACAGTAGTGAGTCATTTAACAGACTCTCTTATCCAGAGCCACTACAGTAGTGAGTCATTTAACAGACTCTCTTATCCAGAGCCACTACAGTAGTGAGTCATTTAACAGACTCTCCTATCCAGAGCCACTACAGTAGTGAGTCATTTAACAGACTCTCTTATCCAGAGCCACTACAGTAGTGAGTCATTTAACAGACTCTCTTATCCAGAGACACTACAGTAGTGAGTCATTTAACAGACTCTCTTATCCAGAGCCACTAAAGTAGTGAGTCATTTAACAGACTCTCTTATCCAGAGACACTACAGTAGTGAGTCATTTAACAGACTCTCTTATCCAGAGACACTACAGTAGTGAGTCATTTAACAGACTCTCTTATCCAGAGCCACTACAGTAGTGAGTCATTTAACAGACTCTCTTATCCAGAGACACTACAGTAGTGAGTCATTTAACAGACGCTCTTATCCAGAGCCACTACAGTAGTGAGTCATTTAACAGACTCTCTTATCCAGAGACACTACAGTAGTGAGTCATTTAACAGACTCTCTTATCCAGAGACACTACAGTAGTGAGTCATTTAACAGACTCTCTTATCCAGAGCCACTTACAGTAGTGAGTCATTTAACAGACGCTCTTATCCAGAGACACTACAGTAGTGAGTCATTTAACAGACGCTCTTATCCAGAGCCACTACAGTAGTGAGTCATTTAACAGACTCTCTTATCCAGAGCCACTACAGTAGTGAGTCATTTAACAGACTCTCTTATCCAGAGCCACTTACAGTAGTGAGTCATTTAACAGACTCTCTTATCCAGAGACACTACAGTAGTGAGTCATTTAACAGACTCTCTTATCCAGAGCCACTACAGTAGTGAGTCATTTAACAGATGCTCTTATCCAGAGCCACTACAGTAGTGAGTCATTTAACAGACTCTCTTATCCAGAGCCACTACAGTAGTGAGTCATTTAACAGACTCTCTTATCCAGAGCCACTACAGTAGTGAGTCATTTAACAGACTCTTATCCAGAGCCACTACAGTAGTGAGTCATTTAACAGACTCTCTTATCCAGAGCCACTACAGTAGTGAGTCATTTAACAGACTCTCTTATCCAGAGCCACTACAGTAGTGAGTCATTTAAGACTCTCTTATCCAGAGCCACTACAGTAGTGAGTGGATACATGTTCGTACTGGTCCCCCGTGGGAATAGAACCCACAACCCTTGCGTTTGAAGCACCATGCTCTACCAAACTGAGCCACATTAGCTTGTTGTTGTTAGGAACAAGGTAACCTCGCACCTAGGCTAACTGCTACGGTATCCAGACAGAGGGAGACGACTGGTGGACGAGGTTAGGGACTAGGAGATTGTTGTCCGTCAGAGCGCCTTTAGGCACGCCATGGTCATTTTCTCAGCGTTAAATGGTCGGGGGAAATAACCGATTTTAAATGTCTAAATATTTGAATCATAATAAAGCAGTATTTAGGAAGCGGTATCAGAGGCTCATTCCAAACAGTAGACAGCTAATAGAGGAGATATTCTGCTGACGAGGTTACCTTGTTTCTAAAAGTAGACCGTTATAATTCAGGCCTTCCAGCAGGGTTGAGGTAAATACCATTTCAATTCCAGCCAATTCAGGAAGAACACTGACATTCCAATTCTCCAATGCTTTTCATTGAGGAAAATTTTGGAATTTGTTTTACTTTCTGAATTGAAATGGAATTGACCCAAAACCCTGTAACATCATATATTTCCTAATGTCCAATCCCATTCAACTTCTGAGTGAGATTTGTTTCCTGGTGTACTGTAGCTCTCTCTGTGCTTCAGTAACCATGTTCACATTATGATCCTAACATCATTTTCTTACAATTTCTAATAAATGGCTCTATCATAATGAATTGTGTTAATAATAATAATAGTAGTTTTGGAAGGACCTTCCCTGGGTGTTTGAGGTGGGATTCTGGTAGCAGTGGAGATAACATACTCACAGATTGATTCAATTAAAACGTTTGTGGTCTGATGTGTTGGTTGAATCTTTACGATGCACAATTAAGTCATCATGCACGTTTTTAATGAAAAGTTCATAGGTATTTCCCCACAATTAAATGTTGATTGGCACTGCAAAGTATGCCTACCTGGCAGAATGATAACAGAGGATTTGTATCAATCGGGAGGGCATTTGTTTGGCAAAGTCTTCCATCAAATGTACACAGTAGGCCTACATTGTACAGTACAGAAACACAGCTAGCCAAATGATCTCTTGCTAGGTGTGCAATTGAATTAAAAAGGGCACCTATCCCCCTCCTGCAGGTTTTCTATGAAGCCAGCTAGATCTACTCAAAGTTTTCTAAAGCTAGCCAGCTTCAGTTAGCTTCACATTCCGGCTCAGGCTTCGTCCGTACTACAGCGGTTGATTTGCTCGTCCCCATGTCACACGTAGCTAGCCGAACACTAAACTGTTTATCGAGACAATGCTGAAACATCAATCCATGGGCGAGTCAGTGCCACGTTTTCATTGGTTGAAAAAATATATATATATATATATCAAAAGAAAAATTGCAAATTCAGCAGGCGAGGTTGTGAAATAGGCTCTTAGAAGGGGCGTCTTTATTTAATTACCTTTTAATCTTTTATTTAAAATGTATCCTTTATTTAACTAGGCAAGTCAGTTAAGAACAAATTCTTATTTTACAATGACGGCCTACCGGGCCAAATCCGGATGACGCTGGGCCAATTGTGCGCCGCCCTATGGGACTCCCAATCACGTCCGGATGTGATACAGCCTGGATTCGAACCAGGGACTGTAATGACACCTCTTGCACTGTGATGCAGTGTCTTAGACCGCTGCGCCACTCGGGAGCCTGTAGTGGAGGGTATACGCTGCATACCCACTTATCTTTCAGTGGGCATTGCTTATCCTCACTTCTTAATCTCTACTGATGCATATCAAAGTAGTGCAGTGGAGGCATACGACTTATCAATGATGTAGTACAATAGAGAAATCATGCATAAAGCTGTCTACACAATCGCAAAGCACGTGCAATATACTGAACAACAATATAAAAGCAACATGTAAAGTGTTTAATCAGCTAAAACAAAGAAAATCTTAGAAATTGTTGCGTTTACATTTTTGTTCAGGTTATATTTTTTATAAGTGTTTCAGCTTGTTTCAGCCGAATATCAGGCATCAAGAGCGCTCAGCTCTCAATTGATTGTCGCATGGAGCGGTTCGCAGAACTGAACGACATGTGTAGCCGGTAGGGTAGGAAAGACGTTTTAACTGATGATTTTTATTTATCTACAAGTAAATGCTAACTAAGGCAACAACGGGTTTGCAAACCAGTTATTGAAAAGGTTTGGTCTGATGTCTTGGTTGAATTTTTTGCAAAATTTTGGCCAAACTTATCCAGGCACCACAAGACCACTGCTTATTGTTCATGCCGTCTTTGGCGTGCTTATTAATGCACAAGCACATCTTTCCCCACTTCTATCCCCAAAAAATTGTATTAAGTCATACAAAAGCATTACACTGTGTGAAGTTTAAAATACATTGTCATTACTAAATGTTTAATGTGCTACATATTTTTAAAAATCTGTATCTTTTACACCAAAAACAACATTTGATAAATAAATAATTAAAAAATCAGTAGTCTTCCTCAAATGAAGGGGAAGATGTCATCTTTGCGAGACGGAGGGAATCGGATTTGATTGGTCCTCATCTTGCGGCTCAAGTCATTTCATTCAGGCTAAGTGGAGTTAGCCGCGAGTTAGCCTGCCCAGGTTAGTTCTGAAAGATTCGTTGCCATAGAAATGTGGCGGCAAAAAAAAGGTGACCCACTTTTGTATGAGCGGTTATCCGGAGTTGGCCATAGTTACCTCGCTAACTCCTCAAACCTGCTTCGTAGGACACCCCTCTGATGTGGTTTAAGCATTGTTGTGGACTTAGAACATTTAAATGTTGTCGGTAAATTGTTTATTTTTTGAAGGGGGATTTTGAGAGTTAAAACCTGAAAAGAACAATATGAAAACTATTCCCCCCCCCCACAGGTCACCATTCCTTCACCGGGCGACCCATTTGGGAAATATTTGGAAAATATGTTTGTATATCTACTTCCTTAGGTACCACTACAAAATATATATTTTTTGCTAAATACATGAGAAAAACCCAATATATATGGTGCTGTTTGTAGAAATTACAAATTGTTATTATAAACCTGACTGTGGAAGTATCAAGTCATTATCAAGTCATTATTATCAATTCATATCCGTTAATTACATTGAAAATCAATGTTACGACACCCACATTGATCTATTAATGTTAACTACTGGATGATTCAAGTCAGACATGTTATAGCCGTCACTTGAGTCACGAGGAAATTAACATTAACAGCAAATTTTTTTTTAATGAATTGACCTGGATATTATTTCCAGTGAGAAAAGGAAAGGAAGGTCAGATATAGTAGAGCGCAACACAGGTGTAGAGCGCAACACAGGTGTAGAGCGCAACACAGGTGTAGAGCGCAACACAGGTGTAGAGCGCAACACAGGTGTAGAGCACAACACAGGTGTAGAGCGCAACACAGGTGTTGCACTAACTTCTACATCACAAGTAGTCATTTTCACAAAGTCAAGTTTCATGATAGAAGCACGCATCAGGAGGAACTGCAAGAATACAGATCGTCATTAAAATGTGAAAGTTTGGCCTTACATACCATAATAAAAAGTTCTACACGGCTCTCCCATATAATACACAACAATAACTAGGATGTGTTAAATCACACATTTTCTAACTGTAAAACATTACGCTTGTACTTCCCATCTAGTAAGGAACTAACGCCATGGCAACACAAACATATTTTTGTTTTACTCAAGTAGAGTTTGATTACAGAAGAAATCCAGAACTAATTTAGGCTTATTTAGTTCATAAAAAAAAAAGAAAAGCAAAGTCAAATCACTTAAGTATACCATCCTAAAAAGCATCCACATTACCTCGGCAAAATGAATGTTTTTTCCATTTACTTATTTGTAATCTTTTTTTAAAAAATATATTTATATGTGTGGGAAATCCCACTTCTTCTGTATCCTTGTGGTTTTATTGAACATATAGGACAGTGAAGAGACAACAGGAAAGGCCAGAGTCAGAAGGATTGTGGGTTTGATTCTCTGATAAACGCGTTGGGGTCAACTAACCACTAGACCACAGTCTCTCCACACATTACTTCCTCCATTTTTATCACGTTTCCAAATGTCGCGATGTTCCTCATTCTGGTATGCTTGTATTTTATATCCCTGTATAGGAAGTTTGACTTGGGTTTATAACTTTATAAAGTTCTCATTAATATGATGAGGTATTTTGGATCAATTTGATTAATCTCAGCACAACGGAGGACAGTAATCGATCAAACAAGACCGAGAAAAAAAAAAAATACATCAGGTCCAACGCAGCCGTTTTTTTATCTCAATATCAAATCATTTCTGGGTAGCAATTAAGTACTTTCCTGTAATTGCCTTCTATTCAAATGTGAAAAAAGAAACAAATATAGTTTCTTAGCAAAGACCAATATCTCTAGCAAGAATCTGGCAAAGACTGTCGGAGGGATCTGAGTGGGGAGGGAAACGAGCTACAATTTACAACTCTTACACAAAAAATACAATATAATTTTCCCAAAGTCAGTATTATTCCAAACTCATAGTGTGGTTATATATATATATAAAACACAGGAAATCACATTTTTGACTACACTGGGCCTTTAACAAAAACCAAATAAACTGCCCTAGCTGCAATAATGCCATTCGTCAACGCCCTACGCTCTTTAAAAGAGCCAGCAAGTCACTCACTGTACCTGCAAGCAACCTAGCTTTTCTTCCCTACTGCCATGACACCATATCAAAATGGATCAATGTGTTTCTGGTGCAGGGCTCTCCAACCCTGTTCCTGGAGAGCTACCGTCCTAGTGCACCTGGCCGACCTGATTCTAGTAATTAGCTGGTTGATAAGATGTGAAAACCTACAGGAGGGTAGGTTCCTCTCCAGGAACAATGTTGGAGAGTCCTGCTCGAGTGGATATGAGGGATCTGCAGATTCCTATAAGAACAATAACAGATATAAAGGCTTGCTGACTGGGTCCTACCTTAATAACAGATATAAAGGCTTGCTGACTGGATCCTACGTTAATAACAGATATAAAGGCTTGCTGACTGGATCCTACCTTAATAACAGATATAAAGGCTTGCTGACTGGATCCTACCTTAATAACAGATATAAAGGCTTGCTGACTGGATCCTACCTTAATGACAGATATAAAGGCTTGCTGACTGGATCCTACCTTAATAACAGATATAAAGGCTTGCTGACTGGATCCTACCTTAATAACAGATATAAAGGCTTGCTGACTGGGTCCTACCTTAATAACAGATATAAAGGCTTGCTGACTGGATCCTACCTTAATAACAGATATAAAGGCTTGCTGACTGGGTCCTACCTTAATAACAGATATAAAGGCTTGCTGACTGGATCCTACCTTAATAACAGATATAAAGGCTTGCTGACTGGGTCCTACCTTAATAACAGATATAAAGGCTTGCTGACTGGGTCCTACCTTAATAACAGATATAAAGGCTTGCTGACTGGATCCTACCTTAATAACAGATATAAAGGCTTGCTGACTGGGTCCTACCTTAATAACAGATATAAAGGCTTGCTGACTGGGTCCTACCTTAATAACAGATATAAAGGCTTGCTGACTGGATCCTACCTTAATATCTTCCTCCTCCTCCTCCTTCTTGGGCTCCTTCAGCGGCTCGTCATCAGGATTGAAGTCTTCCATCTCAACCTTCAAAACACATATTTTTTTATGCCATTAGGTAGAATAATATTTTATAATAAAAAATAATTAAAAAAAACTTTACAACCACACAAGTGGCTAGACGGAAATCATTGAGGACAGTGCCAACAGGTACTACACATCTTTTAAGAGAGGACAAGGTTCACTCTTAAAACAGGAACCCATTATAAAAACACTCAAGGAAAAAAGGTGCTATGCCTACAATGGATCCCCTATGTGGATGCTAGGTGAATTGGAACAGCACTTGGCTGCATTCCAAATAAATCCCCTCCTGCATCCCATTTCCCCGTAACAAGGTGGAGCCTCGGGCCTTGAGCCTCGGGCCTTGAGCCTCGGGCCTTGAGCCTCGGGCCTTGAGCCTCATACTTTCTGTTTTGGTCCAACAGCTTCACAAACAATATTTCTGGTTATTGAACATTATATTTGACAGTGATTTAGATTGGTACAATGATTCCTCTTCACTATTCAGGGCTTGTTTTCTCACAAATTGAAATTGAGTGAACAGTGTACAATTTTATCAAGCAGGAAATGACAGAGCAATTTCTACATTGGCCACTTGACCTGATTTACCACTAGATAACACAGCAAAAGTCAAAACAGCTTTCTCATTTTGACAACAAATGCCACTCTGGTCGGGAGAAATCAAAAAGGCAAATATCCCAGCCAATCACAACACTGACAGGTAAGAAACACTGTGAAACACTAATTTCACCATTACTGCCGATATTCAAACAAATCCTATGTGTAGCACCTTTAAAGCCCCTAAAACTGGTATAAAAAACAAAATGTCAACATATTGTGAAATGTTCCCATACAATATACCTCCTCAATAGCAGCGTCCTGAAGCAGGGACCGGACATCCAGACGCACCATGTGACGTGGAGATGACTCCCAGTTACTGGACATCTAGATGGACAGAAAACAGAAATATACATATAAAACAGACTGGGAATAAAACACAATATACTGTCATTAATTACTTTAAATAAAAAATACTATACAGACACTGTCATTATCAATGCCTTGATAAATATGACCCCTGATATCATTAAAATGTATAAGAGCTCTTGGGTTGTGGACGCGAGGACACAGTACGGTACCTTTTGAATATCCTTAATCTTCCGTCCATGGGCATTTCTTTTAGCACAAGTCTGATTGTCTGCAGTGATTTCAGCCAAGTACACCTGGCATAAAAATACATCGACACGTTTATATAGGCCACATCAGGAATGTATAGGTTTTAATTCTGTTCGAATCTCCACACTAGTATAACAACTTCGAATGAGATAATTTATTGGGCATGAATTCTAAAATGGTAAGCTACGTAGTATGGACTAAGGAACGCAGTATCGGTGTATATCCGCATTTTGATATTTCAAGGTATGAAAACGTTAACTCACCTCGAAGCCTTTAGTCTTGGCAGCACTCCAGAACTGATCAAAGTATTTAACCCTGTCATTAATAGCGTCGATGATGATGAAGGGGAAGAAGCCGTCATCTAGGGTCTTCCTGAATGTTTTAAGCATACTGTTCCTGTACGTGTCTTCCATCTCGGCTTCATACTCGTATTCCAGACACTGACAAAAATAAAAAAATAAATGTTATGAATTGATGTTAAAATACAAAATAAACACGTGTTCAAATATTAAATTATAAACTGGGTGGTTCGAGCCCTGAATGCTGATTGGCTGAAAGCCGTGGTATATCAGACCGTATAGCACGCGTATGACAAAACATTTATTTTTTTGCTAACCAGTTTATAATAGCAATAAGGCACCTCAGAGGTTTGTGATTTAAGGCCAATATACCACGGCAAAGGGCTGTGTCCAGGCACTCTGCATTGCGCATAAGAAGAGCCCTTAGCCGTGGTATATTGGCCATATACCACACCCTCTCGGTGCGTTATTGCTTAATTAAAACAACAGCCTAAATGGGGCAATTTGCATTCATGTATAACAATAGCTCCAGTGAGGCACCACGTTACACACGGGTATGTTTTCTTAAGGCCTACAGTCATCTCCTACAGACAGATAGTTTTTGACTAAACTGCTCTCTTGTAGAAAGCCTTTATGCTCCACATAAAGCAGAAACACAGAGGTTTAAGTCAGTCAGAGAGCAAACAGAAGGACACACCTTGAGTTTAACCCGTTTCCCTGTTTCTGGGTCCTTCTCCACCTTCTCCACCTCCGTCATGAAGTAGTCGTCTAATCCCAGGACTCTGGGAGGAGCCCCTCCACACTCCACCTCCTTGTCCTTAACACACGCAACAACAACATTTAACATTTTAGTCAGTTAGCAGATGCTCTTATCCAGAGCCACTTACAGTAGTGAGTCATTTAACAGACTCTCTTATCCAGAGCCACTACAGTAGTGAGTCATTTAACAGACTCTCTTATCCAGAGCCGCTACAGTAGTGAGTCATTTAACAGACTCTCTTATCCAGAGCCACTTACAGTAGTGAGTCATTTAACAGACTCTCTTATCCAGAGCCACTACAGTAGTGAGTCATTTAACAGACTCTCTTATCCAGAGCCACTACAGTAGTGAGTCATTTAACAGACTCTCATATCCAGAGACACTACAGTAGTGAGTCATTTAACAGACTCTCATATCCAGAGACACTACAGTAGTGAGTCATTTATTAACAGACTCTCTTATCCAGAGACACTTACAATTATAGTGTACTCATCTTTAAAAAAGGTAGTTAGATGAGACAACCACCTATCACAGTCACAGTAAAAAAAAAAAAAACTCAATAAAGCCGCTAGCAGAAAAGTCAGAGCTAGTAACGACAAGGTATTTCAGTGAGAGAAGGCAGCGCTCGAGAAGTTTCAGGGAAGACGACAACTATGAGTGGTGCAGGTAGAAATGGATAGCAACGAGTGTTTAGGACGAGTGGTGCAGGTAGAAATGGATAGCAGCGTGTGTTTAGGACGAGTGGTGCAGGTAGAAATGGATAGCAACGAGTGTTTAGGACGAGTGGTGCAGGTAGAAATGGATAGCAACGAGTGTTTAGGACGAGTGGTGCAGGTAGAAATGGATAGCAACGAGTGTTTAGGACGAGCGGTGTAGGTATTTAGGTTAACCTGATCCACCATCCTGACCGTCGCTCTCTCGTAGCTCTCAAGATCAGGATGGTGGAACGAGGCTAGGTATTTGACCTTTGTGAAAGAACTCTGGGATATCTATAATATATTATTATATCTGGAAAACAGGAAACGCATGACAGGAGTGAACATTTAATCCCAGATAAGTTATTACTACCACAACAGAACAGCCACGTTGGACAATGGTAACTTAAGGTTCTACTCACCCGTATCAGCTTGGCCACATGGCTTTTTCCACTTCCTGGTAGGCCTCTCATTATGATAACGATCTGAGAAACATCAGAGGTTATGGAACTCACTCATACAGTAGACATGTATGTGGGGATATGAGATCTGTGTACTCTTGCTGTACTACAGGTTGAGGATGTTATTATCCTAGGAACGCATTTCTTACTGTATTTAAAGTTGTATTGAAGTGAATGAGGAAGTACTGTATTTAAAGTTGTATTGAAGTGAATGAGGAAGTAAGTGAATGAAGAGTAAGACGATTGAGAGTGAGCGAGCAGTCATTTATTTGCACCCTTTCTGGACGGGTGTCTCGGCCTGGCAGTTTGAGAAGATCCTCCACGTTCTTGGTCTCAGGTTTCTTCTCCATCCTGGAAGGAGGAGCAGTCGGTGGGGGAGGAGGGTGGGACGACGTGGGGCCTCCTCCTCCTCTCTCCTCTGGGTAACTCCTCCGTTCACCTAGACCACAAGACAGGACAGTCAGTGCAAAGCGAAAATAGAAACCTGTCGCAATTTTACTTTACAACCAAGAGGCATGAAAAGACGAGCAAACTGAAAATTAGCAGGACAATGGAAGTTGTCTTCACAAACACCATTTTGATTGATAAAACCAACGTGTTTTTCGGCATGTACACTACTGGTCAAAAGTTTTAGAACACCTACTCATTCAAGGGTTTTTCTTTATTTTTTACTATTTTCTACATTGTAGAATAATAGTGAAGACATCAAAACTATGAAATAACACATATAGAATCATGTAGTAACCAAAAAAGTGTAAAACAAATCAAAATATATTTGACATTCTTCAAATAGCCACCCTTTGCCTTGATGACAGCTTTGCACATTGTTGGCATTCTCACAACCAGCTTCATGAGGTAGTCACCTGGAATGCATTTCAATTAACAGGTGTGCCTTGTTAAAAAGTTGATTTGTGGAATTTCTTTACTTCTTAATGCGTTTGAGCCAATCAGTTGTGTTGTGACAAGGTAGGGGTGGTATACAGAAGATAGCCCATTTGATAAGAGACCAAGTCCATATTATGGTAAGAACAGCTCAAATGAGCAAAGAGAAACGACAGACCATTACTTTAAGACATGAAGGTCAGTCAATACGGAACATTTCAAGAACTTTGAAAGTTTCTTTAAGAGCAGTCGCAAAAACCATCAAGTGCTATGATGAAACTGGCTCTGATGAGGACCGCAACAGGAAAGGAAGACCCAGAGTTACCTCTGCTGCAGAGGATAAGTTCATTAGAGTTACCAGCCTCATGAGGACCACCACAGGAAAGGAAGACCCAGAGTTACCTCTGCTGCAGAGGATAAGTTCATTAGAGTTACCAGCCTCAGAAATTGCAGCCCAAATAAAACGCTTCAGAGTTCAAGTAACAGACACATTTCAACATCAACTGTTCAGAGGAGACTGTGTGAATCAGGCCTTCATGGTCGAATTGTTACAAATAAACCACTACTAAAAGGACACCAATAAGAAGAAGAGAATTGGTTGGGCCAAGACACACGAGCAATGGACATTAGACCGGTGGAAACTTGGACATTAGACCGGTGGAAACTTGTCCATTGGTCTGGAGTCCAAATTGGAGATTTTTGGTTCCAACCGCTGTGTCTTCGTGTGACGCAGTGTGGGTGAACGGATCATCTCTGCATGTGTGGTTCCCACCGTGAAGCATGGAGGAGGAGGTGTGATGGTGATTTGCTGGTGACACTGTCAGTGATTTATTTACAATTCAAAGCACACTTAACCAGCAAGGCTACCACAGCATTCTGCAGCGATACGCCATCTCATCTGGCTTGCGCTTAGTCGGACTATCATTTATTTTTCAACAGGACACACACAACACACATCCAACAAGTGCTCAGCATATGTGGGAACTCCTTCCAAGACTGTTGGAAAAGTATTCCAGGTGAAGCTGGTTGAGAGAATGCCAAGAGTGTGCAAAGATGTCATCAAGGCAATGTTTTGCGGGTACTACTTAATGAAGCTGCCAGTTGAGGACTTGTGAGGCGTCTGTTTCTCAAACTAGACACTAATATACTTGTCCTCTTGCTCAGTTGTGCACCGGGGCCTCCCACCCCTCTTTCTATTCTGGTTAGAGACAGTTTACGCTGTTCTGTGAAGGGAGTAGTACACAACGTTGTACCAGATCTTCAGTTTCTTGGCAATTTCTCGCATGGAATAGCCTTCATTTCTCAGAACAAGAATAGACTGACGAGTTTCAGAAGAAAGTTTTTCGGTTTCTGACCATTTTGAGTCTGTAATGGATCCCACAAATGCTGATGCTCCAGATACTCAACTAGTCTAAAGAAGGCCAGTTTTATTGCTTCTTTAATTGCTTCTTTAAACAGTTTTCAGCTGTGCTAACATAATTTCAAAAGGGTTTTCTAATGATCAATTAGCCTTTTAAAATGAGAAACTTGGATTAGCTAACACAACATGCCATTGGAACACAGGAGTGATGGTTGCTGATAATGGGCCTCTGTACGCCAATGTAGATATTCCATTAATAAATCATCCGTTTCCAGCTACAAAAGTCATTTACAACATGAACAATGTCTACACTGTATTTCTGATCAATTTCATGATATTTTAATGGACAAAAAAAATTGCTTTTCTTTCAAAAACAAGGACATTTCTAAGTGACCCCAAACTTTTGAAAGGTAGTGTATGTTTGTTAGAGACCGCAGTACATAGCATGTCTTACCATATGTCGAGGCACCATGGTCGTAGCGCTCAGGCCCACGTTCAGGCCCGCGCTCGAACGGAGGTCTGTCATAACCCCCAGGCCTTCCATAAGGATCCTCTCTGTCTCTACTGGTCCGGTTGCCCTCCCTCTCCCTCATGTCTCTGTCCCTGTAGCCCGGGCGAGGAGGTGGGGGGCCGGGGCGAGGATGGCCCGGGGGTTGTCTGGAGAGATAGAGACACACGATGAAAACCCCTCAGAACATTGCATATCTGGACCCCTAGTTACAAAATAGTTTTTTTTTTTTAAATGGGAGTGCTGATCTTGGATCAGATTCTCCTTTTAGATCATAATGAATATGATAATATGGACAAGGAGGACCTGATCCCAGATCAGCACTCCTAACTCTTAGATGCTTTGTGAACACGCAGGCCCCGGAGCAGGCATCATTCACAAGGCCACACCAGCCAGCTGGACTAGTCACAGCAACACAGGGTGATATAATACCAGCTGGACTAGTCACAGTAACATAGGGTGATATAATACCAGCTGGACTAGTCACAGTAACACAGGGTGATATAATACCAGCTGGACTAGCACAGGGTGATATAATACCAGCTGGACTAGTCACAGCAACATAGGGTGATATAATACCAGCTGGACTAGTCACAGTAACACAGGGTGATATAATACCAGCTGGACTAGCACAGGGTGATATAATACCAGCTGGACTAGTCACAGCAACATAGGGTGATATAATACCAGCTGGACTAGTCACAGTAACACAGGGTGATATAATACCAGCTGGACTAGTCACAGCACACAGGGTGAAATAATACCAGCTGGACTAGTCACAGTAACACAGGGTGATATAATACCAGCTGGACTAGTCACAGCAACATAGGGTGATATAATACCAGCTGGACTAGTCACAGTAACACAGGGGTGAAATAATACCAGCTGGACTAGTCACAGCACACAGGGTGAAATAATACCAGCTGGACTAGTCACAGTAACACAGGGTGATATAATACCAGCTGGACTAGTCACAGTAACACAGGGTGATATAATACCAGCTGGACTAGTCACAGCACACAGGGTGATATAATACCAGCTGGACTAGTCACAGCAACACAGGGTGAAATAATACCTTTCATCAACATCCATGAAGTGTTTGCTTGAAGCAGCAAGAACAGAAAACAAAAACAAAATGTCACACGTTTACTGTAGTTCTACATAGCATTGTCACACAGTTGTGTAAAAGCAGTCCAACTGCTGAGGTAAAAAGTGCTTTAGAAATAGATTTGATTGATAGACTGATTGCATTAACAAGAACAGAAGACAAAATTCATTAGTGGAGCTTGTAGTTATTTCACACACACACACACACACACACACACACACACACACACACACACACACACACACACACACACACACACACACACACACACACACACACACACACAGTAGCATTCACTGTGGGCGTCGTTAAACCCATAGCAATATCATGTATTATTCAATAATCTAGTTTAATCTCCACTAAATGTAACCGGGTATACCTGTCATCTCGAGGCGGATAACGCTCCCTCTCGTATCGCTCTCTTTCAAAGTCCATGGGAGCTTTTTCTCTGTACATCTCCCTCTCTCTGCTGTACTCCCTGCGCTCCATGTAGGGGTCTACCGGTCGTCTGTCGTAGTACATGTCTCTGTGGTAGGGGTCTCTCTCTCTCAGGGGCCCCAGGAGTTCTACAGGGGGAAAGGAGGATATCGTTATTATCGATGCCATTTAGCAGGCACTTTTTATCCAAAGCGACATACAGAATTAGCTGCTACCTGCAAAACCAATGCTAGCAACTCTCAAAACGATGAACCATCCAAAAATAAATACAGTCACCTTTTTCATAGCTCCTCTCCCTCCCTCTGTCAGGTAAAGGATCAGGCCTCAACACAATCCTCTCACCGTAAGAGATTCGCTCCACCGTGGCAGCACCCAGGTCTGGATAGCAACATGGAAATGTGGGGGTCAATGTCTTGGGGAGGGAAAACACACACACACACGCACAGCCTACAGGTACCTGGAGCGGCAGGTAACCTAGTGGTTAGAGCGTTGGACTAGTAACCAGCAGGTAGCCTAGTGGTTAGAGCGTTGGACTAGTAACCAGCAGGTAGCCTAGTGGTTAGAGCGTTGGACTAGTAACCAGCAGGTAGCCTAGTGGTTAGAGCGTTGGACTAGTAACCAGCAGGTAGCCTAGTGGTTAGAGCGTTGGACTAGTAACCAGCAGGTAGCCTAGTGGTTAGAGCGTTGGACTAGTAACCAGCAGGTAGCCTAGTGGTTAGAGCGTTGGACTAGTAACCAGCAGGTAGCCTAGTGGTTAGAGCGTTGGACTAGTAACCAGCAGGTGGCCTAGTGGTTAGAGCGTTGGACTAGTAACCAGCAGGTAGCCTAGTGGTTAGAGCGTTGGACTAGTAACCAGCAGGTAGCCTAGTGGTTAGAGCGTTGGACTAGTAACCAGCAGGTAGCCTAGTGGTTAGAGCGTTGGACTAGTAACCGAAAGGTTGCAAGATCGAATCCCCGAGTTGACAAGGTAAAAATCAGTCGTTCTGCCCCTGAACAAGGCAGTTAACCCACTGTTCCTAGGCCGTCATTGTAAATAAGAATTTGTTCTTAACGGACTTGCCTAGTTAAATAAAGGTGTGTGTATAAGGTAGATGTTGTGAAATTGTTAGGTTAGATGACTTGTTAGATATTACTGCACGGTCGGAACTAGAAGCACAAGCATTTCACTACACTCGCATTAACATCTGCTAACCATGTGTATGAAACAAATACATTTGATTTGTAAAATAAAATAGAAAAATAAACAAGGAGGCAACGGCGTGTTTCTGAAGCAGAATAACCACTTCATTTAAAACCTTTCAGGCCTATAGTTTTTAAAGATACAAGCCACAACTTCCTGTGTTATCTCTCTATGTTTCCAATGAGCACCATTCAGTTCAGATTTATATATTTTTACAGAAGCAATTCCATTTTAACATCAGTCAATTAAGGAAGTACCAATTCCTAAACAAATTCCAATACGCATTCCAATTCTCTTTAATGCTTTTCAATAAAGGACATTTGGAATTGGAACTGGAATTTAGATTACTTTCTGAATTGAACGGAATTGGAACTGGAATTTAGATTACTTTCTGAATTGAACGGAATTGGAACTGACCCCAACCCTGCTTCCTATTTCCTTCCCTACCATGTCCATGTCCATAGTCGACAGTCTTATGGATGACTGGTGCGTTGGGCACTGGAGGAACGGAGGACAGGTACCCAGTATCTTGAGGTTTGGTGTCTCCCCACGCCACTGTT
The DNA here is from genome assembly GCF_901001165.1 of Salmo trutta. NCBI lineage: Eukaryota > Metazoa > Chordata > Actinopteri > Salmoniformes > Salmonidae > Salmo > Salmo trutta. The sequence continues at coordinate 5,042,388 of NC_042957.1, read as the reverse complement.
TTTGCAGCAGTTGAGCTAGAAATGAGATTGGTCGCCTGGGGTGGAGACACAGTGATGTGGGTTAAAAACACATTTTAAAATGGGTAAATATCTATAATTTATAACTAAAACTATTTTTTTTTAAAGAGTAAGAAATATGAATGTGACCTGGAAATGACAACGAAGTGGTCTTCTTCAAATACATTGTTGGACTATAACCAGGTTTATACCCATATTACGACCAGGTTTATAACCAGGTCTATAACCAACTATTATAACCAGGTTTATAACCAGGTTTATAACCAACTATTATAACGAGGTTTATACCCATATTACGACCAGGTTTATAACCAGGTCTATAACCAACTATTATAACCAACTATTATAACCAGGTTTATAACCAGGTCTATAACCAACTATTATAACCAACTATTATAACCAGGTTTATAACCAGGTCTATAACCAACTATTATAACCAACTATTATAAATCAGGTTTATAACCAACTATTATAACCAACTATTATAACCAGGTCTATAACCAACTATTATAAATCAGGTTTATAACCAACTATTATGACCAACTATTATAACCAGGTTTATAACCAACTATTATAACCAACTATTATAAATCAGGTTTATAACCAACTATTATAACCAACTATTATAACCAGGTTTATAACCAACTATTATAACCAGGTTTATAACCAACTATTATAACCAGGTCTATTACCAACTATTATAATCAGGTTTATAACCAACTATAATAACCAACTATTATAACCAGGTTTATAACCAACTATTATAACCAGGTTTATAACCAGGTCTATAACCAACTATTATAACCAACTATTATAAATCAGGTTTATAACCAACTATTATAACCAACTATTATAACCAACTATTATAACCAACTATTATAAATCAGGTTTATAACCAACTATTATAACCAACTATTATAAATCAGGTTTATAACCAACTATTATAACCAACTATTATAACCAGGTTTATAACCAACTATTATAACCAGGTTTATAACCAGGTTTATAACCAACTATTATAACCAGGTTTATAACCAGGTTTATAACCAACTATTATAATCAGGTTTATAACCAACTATAATAACCAACTATTATAACCAGGTTTATAACCAACTATTATAACCAGGTTTATAACCAGGTCTATAACCAACTATTATAAATCAGGTTTATAACCAACTATTATAACCAACTATTATAACCAACATCATAACCAGGTTTATAACCAACTATTATAACCAGGTCTATAACCAACTATTATAACCAACTATTATAACCAGGTTTATAACCAACTATTATAACCAACTATTATAACCAGGTTTATAACCAACTATTATAACCAGGTTTATAACCAACTATTATAACCAACTATTATAACCAACTATTATAACCAACTATTATAACCAACTATTATAACCAGGTCTATAACCAACTATTATAACCAACTATTATAACCAGGTCTATAACCAACTATTATAACCAACTATTATAACCAGGTTTATAACCAGGTCTATAACCAATTATTATAACCAGGTCTATAACCAACTATTATAACCAACTATTATAACCAACTATTATAACCAGGTTTATAACCACTATTATAACCAGGTCTATAACCAACTATTATAACCAGGTTTATAACCAACTATTATAACCAACTATTATAACCAGGTTTATAACCAACTATTATAACCAGGTCTATAACCAACTATTATAACCAGGTCTATAACCAACTATTATAACCAACTATTATAACCAGCTATAATAACCAGGTTTATAACCAACTATTATAACCAGGTCTATAACCAACTATTACAACCAACTATTATAACCAGGTTTATAACCAACTATTATAACCAACTATTATAACCAGGTTTATAACCACTATTATAACCAGGTCTATAACCAGGTTTATAACCAACTATTATAACCAACTATTATAACCAACTATTATAACCAGGTTTATAACCAACTATTATAACCAGGTCTATAACCAACTATTATAACAAACTATTATAACCAGGTTTATAACCAACTATTATAACCAACTATTATAACCAGGTTTATAACCAACTATTATAACCAGGTCTATAACCAACTATTATAACCAGGTCTATAACCAGGTCTATAACCAACTATTATAACCAGGTTTATAACCAACTATTATACCCAACTATTATAACCAACTATTATAACCAGGTTCATAAACAACTATTATAACCAACTATTATAAACAGGTTTATAACCATCTATTATAACCAGGTTTATAACCAACTAATATAACCAACTATTATAACCAACTATTATAACCAGGTTTATAACCAACTATTATAACCAGGTTTATAACCAACTATTATAACCAGGTTTATAACCAACTATTATAGCCAACTATTATAACCAACTATTATAACCAGGTCTATAACCAACTATTATAACCAGGTTTATAACCAACTATTATAACGAACTATTATAACCAGGTTTATAACCAACTATTATAACCAGGTTTATAACCAACTACTATAACCAGGTTTAAAACCAACTATTATAACCAACTATTATAACCAGGTTCATAACCAACTATTATAACCAGGTTTATAACCAACTATTATAACCAGGTTTATAACCAACTATTATAACCAGGTCTATAACCAACTATTATAACCAACTATTATAACCAGGTCTATAACCAACTATTATAACCAACTATTATAACAAACTATTATAACAAACTATTATAACCAGGTCTATAACCAACTATTATAACCAGGTTTATAACCAACTATTATAACCAACTATTATAACCAGGTTTATAACCAACTATTATAACCAACTATTATAACCAGGTTTATAACCAACTATTATAACCAACTATTATAACCAACTATTATAACCAACTATTATAACCAGGTCTATAACCAACTATTATAACCAACTATTATAACCAAGTATTATAACCAGGTCTATAACCAACTATTATAACCAACTATTATAACCAGGTTTATAACCAACTATTATAACCAGGTCTATAACCAACTATTATAACCAGGTCTATAACCAACTATTATAACCAACTATTATAACCAACTATTATAACCAGGTTTATAACCACTATTATAACCAGGTCTATAACCAACTATTATAACCAGGTTTATAACCAACTATTATAACCAACTATTATAACCAGGTTTATAACCAACTATTATAACCAGGTCTATAACCAACTATTATAACCAACTATTATAACCAGGTTTATAACCACTATTATAACCAGGTCTATAACCAACTATTATAACCAACTATTATAACCAGGTCTATAACCAACTATTATAACCAACTATTATAACCAACTATTATAACCAGGTCTATAACCAGGTCTATACCCAACTATTATAACCAGGTTTATAACCAACTATTATAACCAGGTTCATAACCAACTATTATAACCAGGTTCATAACCAACTATTATAACCAACTATTATAACCAACATCATAACCAACTATTATAACCAGGTTTATAACCAACTATTATAACCAACTATTATAACCAACTATTATACCCAACTATTATACCCAACTATTATAACCAACTATTATAACCAGGTTTATAACCATCTATTATAACCAGGTTTATAACCAACTAATATAACCAACTATTATAACCAGGTTTATAACCAACTATTATAACCAACTATTATAACCAGGTTTATAACCAACTATTATAACCAGGTTCATAACCAACTATTATAACCAGGTTCATAACCAACTATTATAACCAACATCATAACCAACTATTATAACCAGGTTTATAACCAACTATTATAACCAACTATTATAACCAACTATTATAACCAGGTTTATAACCAACTATTATAACCAGGTTTATAACCAACTATTATAACCAACGATTATAACCAACTATTATAACCAGGTTTATAACCAACTATTATAACCAGGTTTATAACCAACTATTATAACCAACTATTATAGCCAACTATTATAACCAACTATTATAACCAGGTCTATAACCAACTATTATAACCAGGTTTATAACCAACTATTATAACCAACTATTATAACCAGGTTTATAACCAACTATTATAACCAGGTTTATAACCAACTATTATAACCAGGTTTATAACCAACTATTATAACCAGGTCTATAACCAACTATTATAACCAGGTCTATAACCAACTATTATAACCAACTATTATAACCAGGTTTATAACCAACTATTATAACCAGGTTTATAACCAACTATTATAACCAGGTTTATAACCAACTATTATAACCAGGTCTATAACCAACTATTATAACCAACTATTATAACCAACTATTATAACCAGGTCTATAACCAACTATTATAACCAACTATTATAACAAACTATTATAACCAGGTCTATAACCAACTATTATAACACACTATTATAACCAGGTTTATAACCAACTATTATAACCAGGTCTATAACCAACTATTATAACCAGGTCTATAACCAACTATTATAACCAACTATTATAACCAACTATTATAACCAGGTTTATAACAACTATTATAACCAGGTCTATAACCAACTATTATAACCAGGTCTATAACCAACTATTATAACCAGGTTTATAACCAACTATTATAACCAACTATTAAAACCAGGTTTATAACCAAGTATTATAACCAGGTCTATAACCAACTATTATAACCAGGTCTATAATCAGGTTTATAACCAACTATTATAACCAACTATTATAACCAGGTTTATAACCAACTATTATAACCAACTATTAAAACCAGGTCTATAACCAACTATTATAACCAACTATTATAACCAGGTCTATAACCAACTATTATAACCAGGTCTATAACCAACTATTATAACCAACTATTATAACCAGGTCTATAACCAACTATTATAACCAACTATTATAACCAGGTTTATAACCAACTATTATAACCAGGTTTATAACCAACTATTATAACCAGGTTTATAACCAACTATTATAACCAGGTCTATAACCAACTATTATAACCAACTATTATAACCAACTATTATAACCAGGTCTATAACCAACTATTATAACCAACTATTATAACAAACTATTATAACCAGGTCTATAACCAACTATTATAACACACTATTATAACCAGGTTTATAACCAACTATTATAACCAGGTCTATAACCAACTATTATAACCAGGTCTATAACCAACTATTATAACCAACTATTATAACCAACTATTATAACCAGGTTTATAACAACTATTATAACCAGGTCTATAACCAACTATTATAACCAGGTCTATAACCAACTATTATAACCAGGTTTATAACCAACTATTATAACCAACTATTAAAACCAGGTTTATAACCAAGTATTATAACCAGGTCTATAACCAACTATTATAACCAGGTCTATAATCAGGTTTATAACCAACTATTATAACCAACTATTATAACCAGGTTTATAACCAACTATTATAACCAACTATTAAAACCAGGTCTATAACCAACTATTATAACCAACTATTATAACCAGGTCTATAACCAACTATTATAACCAGGTCTATAACCAACTATTATAACCAACTATTATAACCAGGTCTATAACCAACTATTATAACCAACTATTATAACCAGGTTTATAACCAACTATTATAACCAACTATTATACCCAACTATTATAACCAACTATTATAACCAGGTTTATAACAAACTATTATAACCAACTATTATAACCAACTATTATAACCAGGTTTATAACCAACTATTATAACCAACTATTATAACCAGGTTTATAACCAACTATTATAACCAGGTCTATAACCAACTATTATAACCAGGTTAATAACCAACTATTATAACCAGTTTCATAACCAACTATTATAACCAACATCATAACCAACATCATAACCAACTATTATAACCAGGTTTATAACCAACTATTATAACCAACTATTATAATCAGGTTTATAAACAACTATTATAACCACTATTATAACCAACTATTATAACCAACTATTATAACCAACTATTATAACCAGGTTTATAACCAACTATTATAACCAGGTTTATAACCAATTATTATAACCAACTATTATAACCAACTATTATAACCAGGTCTATAACCAACTATTATAACCAGGTTTATAACCAACTATTATAACCAGGTTCATAACCAACTATTATAACCATGTTTATAACCAACTATTATAACCAACTATTATAATCAGGTTTATAACCAACTATTATACCCAGGTTTATAACCAACTATTATAACCAGGTCTATAACCAACTATTATAACCAGGTCTATAACCAACTATTATAACCAACTATTATAACCAGGTCTATAACCAACTATTATAACCAACTATTATAACCAAGTATTATAACCAGGTCTATAACCAACTATTATAACCAGGTTTATAACCAACTATTATAACCAGGTTTATAACCAACTATTATAACCAGGTCTATAACCAACTATTATAACCAGGTTTATAACCACTATTATAACCAGGTCTATAACCAACTATTATAACCAGGTTTATAACCAACTATTATAACCAACTATTATAACCAGGTTTATAACCAACTATTATAACCAGGTCTATAACCAACTATTATAACCAGGTCTATAACCAACTATTATAACCAGGTTTATAACCAACGATTATAACCAGGTTTATAACCAACTATTATAACCAGGTCTATAACCAACTATTACAACCAACTCTTATAACCAACTATTATAACCAACTATTATAACCACTATTATAACCACTATTATAACCAACTATTATAACCAGGTTTATAACCAACTATTATAACCAACTATTATAACCAGGTTTATAACCAACTATTATAACCAGGTCTATAACCAACTATTATAATCAGGTCTATAACCAACTATTATAACCAGGTCTATAACCAACTATTATAACCAGGTTTATAACCAACTATTATAAACAGGTTTATAACCGACTATTATAACCAGGTCTATAACCAACTATTACAACCAACTCTTATAACCAACTATTATAACCAACTATTATAACCACTATTATAACCAGGTCTATAACCAACTATTATAACCAGGTTTATAACCAACTATTATAACCAACTATTATAACCAGGTTTATAACCAACTATTATAACCAGGTCTATAACCAACTATTATAATCAACTATTATAACCAGGTTTATAACCAACTATTATAACCAGGTCTATAACCAACTATTATAACCAGGTCTATAACCAACTATTATAACCAGGTTTATAACCAACTATTATAATCAACTATTATAACCAGGTTTATAACCACTATTATAACCAGGTCTATAACCAACGGTTATAACCAGGTTTATAACCAACTATTATAACCAACTATTATAACCAACTATTATAACCAGGTTTATAACCAACTATTATAACCAGGTCTATAACCAATCATTATAACCAACTATTATAACCAGGTTTATAACCAACTATTATAACCAGGTTTATAACCAACTATTATAACCAGGTTTATAACCAACTATTATAACCATGTCTATAACCAACTATTATAACCAGGTTTATAACCAACTATTATAACCAACTATTATAACCAACTATTATAACCAGGTTTATAACCAACTATTATAACCAGGTCTATAACCAACTATTATAACCAGGTTTATAACCAACTATTATAACCAGGTCTATAACCAACTATTATAACCAACTATTATAACCAGGTTTATAACCAACTATTATAACCAACTATTATAACCAGGTCTATAACCAACTATTATAACCAGGTCTATAACCAACTATTATAACCAACATCATAACCAACATCATAACCAACTATTATAACCAAATATTATAACCAACTATTATAACCAGGTCTATAACCAACTATTATAGCCAGGTTGATAACCAACTATTATAACCAGGTTTATAACCAACTATTAAAACCAGGTCTATAACCAACTATTATAACCAGGTTTATAACCAACTATTATAACCAGGTCTATAACCAACTATTATAACCAGGTCTATAACCAACTATTATAACCAACTATTATAACCAACTATTATAACCAACTATTATAACCAACTATTATAACCAGGTTTATAACCACTATTATAACCAGGTTTCTAACCACCTATTATAACCAGGTTTATAACCAACTATTATAACCAGGTTTATAACCAACTCTTATAACCAGGTTTATAACCAACTCTTATAACCAGGTTTATAACCAACTCTTATAACCAGGTTTATAACCAACTCTTATAACCAGGTTTATAACCAACTATTATAACCAGGTTTATAACCAACTATTATAACCAGGTTTATAACCAGGTTTATAACCAACTATTATAACCAACTATTATAACCAGGTTTATAACAAACTATTATAACCAGGTTTATAACCAACTATTATAACCAGGTCTATAACCAACTATTATAACCAGGTTTATAACCAACTATTATAACCAACTATTATAACCAGGTTTATAACCAACTATTATAACCAGGTTTATAACCAACTATTATAACCAGGTTTATAACCAACTATTATAACCAGGTCTATAACCAACTATTATAACCAGGTCTATAACCAACTATTATAACCAACTATTATAACCAGGTTTATAACCAACTATTATAACCAGGTTTATAACCAACTATTATAACCAGGTTTATAACCAACTATTATAACCAGGTCTATAACCAACTATTATAACCAACTATTATAACCAACTATTATAACCAGGTCTATAACCAACTATTATAACCAACTATTATAACAAACTATTATAACCAGGTCTATAACCAACTATTATAACACACTATTATAACCAGGTTTATAACCAACTATTATAACCAGGTCTATAACCAACTATTATAACCAGGTCTATAACCAACTATTATAACCAACTATTATAACCAACTATTATAACCAGGTTTATAACAACTATTATAACCAGGTCTATAACCAACTATTATAACCAGGTCTATAACCAACTATTATAACCAGGTTTATAACCAACTATTATAACCAACTATTAAAACCAGGTTTATAACCAAGTATTATAACCAGGTCTATAACCAACTATTATAACCAGGTCTATAATCAGGTTTATAACCAACTATTATAACCAACTATTATAACCAGGTTTATAACCAACTATTATAACCAACTATTAAAACCAGGTCTATAACCAACTATTATAACCAACTATTATAACCAGGTCTATAACCAACTATTATAACCAGGTCTATAACCAACTATTATAACCAACTATTATAACCAGGTCTATAACCAACTATTATAACCAACTATTATAACCAGGTTTATAACCAACTATTATAACCAACTATTATACCCAACTATTATAACCAACTATTATAACCAGGTTTATAACCAACTATTATAACCAACTATTATAACCAACTATTATAACCAGGTTTATAACCAACTATTATAACCAACTATTATAACCAGGTTTATAACCAACTATTATAACCAGGTCTATAACCAACTATTATAACCAGGTTAATAACCAACTATTATAACCAGTTTCATAACCAACTATTATAACCAACATCATAACCAACATCATAACCAACTATTATAACCAGGTTTATAACCAACTATTATAACCAACTATTATAACCAGGTTTATAAACAACTATTATAACCACTATTATAACCAACTATTATAACCAACTATTATAACCAACTATTATAACCAGGTTTATAACCAACTATTATAACCAGGTTTATAACCAATTATTATAACCAACTATTATAACCAACTATTATAACCAGGTCTATAACCAACTATTATAACCAGGTTTATAACCAACTATTATAACCAACTATTATAACCAGGTTTATAACCAACTATTATAACCAGGTTTATAACCAACTATTATAACCAACTATTATAACCAGGTTCATAACCAACTATTATAACCATGTTTATAACCAACTATTATAACCAACTATTATAATCAGGTTTATAACCAACTATTATACCCAGGTTTATAACCAACTATTATAACCAGGTCTATAACCAACTATTATAACCAGGTCTATAACCAACTATTATAACCAACTATTATAACCAGGTCTATAACCAACTATTATAACCAACTATTATAACCAAGTATTATAACCAGGTCTATAACCAACTATTATAACCAGGTTTATAACCAACTATTATAACCAACTATTATAACCAGGTTTATAACCAACTATTATAACCAGGTCTATAACCAACTATTATAACCAACTATTATAACCAGGTTTATAACCACTATTATAACCAGGTCTATAACCAACTATTATAACCAGGTTTATAACCAACTATTATAACCAACTATTATAACCAGGTTTATAACCAACTATTATAACCAGGTCTATAACCAACTATTATAACCAGGTCTATAACCAACTATTATAACCAGGTTTATAACCAACTATTATAACCAGGTTTATAACCAACTATTATAACCAGGTCTATAACCAACTATTACAACCAACTCTTATAACCAACTATTATAACCAACTATTATAACCACTATTATAACCACTATTATAACCAACTATTATAACCAGGTTTATAACCAACTATTATAACCAACTATTATAACCAGGTTTATAACCAACTATTATAACCAGGTCTATAACCAACTATTATAATCAGGTCTATAACCAACTATTATAACCAGGTCTATAACCAACTATTATAACCAGGTTTATAACCGACTATTATAAACAGGTTTATAACCGACTATTATAACCAGGTCTATAACCAACTATTACAACCAACTCTTATAACCAACTATTATAACCACTATTATAACCAGGTCTATAACCAACTATTATAACCAGGTTTATAACCAACTATTATAACCAACTATTATAACCAGGTTTATAACCAACTATTATAACCAGGTCTATAACCAACTATTATAATCAACTATTATAACCAGGTTTATAACCAACTATTATAACCAGGTTTATAACCAACTATTATAACCAGGTCTATAACCAACTATTATAACCAGGTTTATAACCAACTATTATAATCAACTATTATAACCAGGTTTATAACCACTATTATAACCAGGTCTATAACCAACGGTTATAACCAGGTTTATAACCAACTATTATAACCAACTATTATAACCAACTATTATAACCAGGTTTATAACCAACTATTATAACCAGGTCTATAACCAATCATTATAACCAACTATTATAACCAGGTTTATAACCAACTATTATAACCAGGTTTATAACCAACTATTATAACCAGGTTTATAACCAACTATTATAACCATGTCTATAACCAACTATTATAACCAGGTTTATAACCAACTATTATAACCAACTATTATAACCAGGTTTATAACCAACTATTATAACCAGGTCTATAACCAACTATTATAACCAGGTTTATAACCAACTATTATAACCAGGTCTATAACCAACTATTATAACCAACTATTATAACCAGGTTTATAACCAACTATTATAACCAACTATTATAACCAGGTCTATAACCAACTATTATAACCAGGTCTATAACCAACTATTATAACCAACATCATAACCAACATCATAACCAACTATTATAACCAAATATTATAACCAACTATTATAACCAGGTCTATAACCAACTATTATAGCCAGGTTGATAACCAACTATTATAACCAGGTTTATAACCAACTATTAAAACCAGGTCTATAACCAACTATTATAACCAGGTTCATAACCAACTATTATAACCAACTATTATAACCAGGTCTATAACCAACTATTATAACCAACTATTATAACCAACTATTATAACCAACTATTATAACCAACTATTATAACCAGGTTTATAACCACTATTATAACCAGGTTTCTAACCACCTATTATAACCAGGTTTATAACCAACTATTATAACCAGGTTTATAACCAACTATTATAACCAGGTTTATAACCAACTCTTATAACCAGGTTTATAACCAACTCTTATAACCAGGTTTATAACCAACTATTATAACCAGGTTTATAACCAACTATTATAACCAGGTTTATAACCAGGTTTATAACCAACTATTATAACCAACTATTATAACCAGGTTTATAACAAACTATTATAACCAGGTTTATAACCAACTATTATAACCAACTATTATAACCAGGTTTATAACCAAAATCATAACCAACTATTATAACCAGGTTTATAACCAGCTATACTGCTCCAAAAAATAAAGGGAACACTTAAACAACACAATGTAACTCCAAGTCAATCACACTTTTGTGAAATCAAACTGCCCACTTAGGAAGCAACACTGATTGACAATAAATTTCACATGCTGTTGTGCAAATGGAATAGACAACAGGTGGAAATTATAGGCAATTAGCAAGACACCCCCAATAAAGGAGTGGTTCTGCAGGTGGGGACCACAGACCACTTCTCAGTTCCTATGCTTCCTGGCTGCTGTTTTGGTCACTTTTGAATGCTGGCGGTGCTTTCACTCTAGTGGTAGCATGAGATGGAGTCTACAACCCACACAAGTGGCTCAGGTAGTGCAGCTCATCCAGGATGGCACATCAATGCGAGCTGTGGCAAGAAGGTTTGCTGTGTCTGTCAGCGTAGTGTCCTGAGCATGGAGGCGCTACCAGGAGACAGGCCAGTACATCAGGAGACGTGGAGGAGGCCGTAGGAGGGCAACAACCCAGCAGCAGGACCGCTACCTCTGCCTTTGTGCAAGGAGGAGCACTGCCAGAGCCCTGCAAAATGACCTCCAGCAGGCCACAAATGTGCATGTGTCTGCTCAAACGGTCAGAAACAGACTCCATGAGGGTGGTATGAGGGCCCGACGTCCACAGGTGGGGGTTGTGCTTACAGCCCAACACCGTGCAGGACGTTTGGCATTTGCCAGAGAACACCAAGATTAGCAAATTCGCCACTGGCGCCCTGTGCTCTTCACAGATGAAAGCAGGTTCACACTGAGCACATGTGACAGACGTGACAGAGTCTGGAGACGCCGTGGAGAACGTTCTGCTGCCTGCAACATCCTCCAGCATGACCGGTTTGGCGGTGGGTCAGTCATGGTGTGGGGTGGCATTTCTTTGGGGGGCCGCACAGCCCCCCATGTGCTCGCCAGAGGTAGCCTGACTGCCATTAGGTACCAAGATGAGATCCTCAGACCCCTTGTAAGACCATATGCTGGTGCGGTTGGCCCTGGGTTCCTCCTAATGCAAGACAATGCTAGACCTCATGTGGCTGGAGTGTGTCAGCAGTTCCTGCAAGAGGAAGGCATTGATGCTATGGACTGGCCCGCCCGTTCCCCAGACCTGAATCCAATTGAGCACATCTGGGACATCATGTCTCGCTCCATCCACCAACGCCATGTTGCACCACAGACTGTCCAGGAGTTGGCGGATGCTTTAGTCCAGGTCTGGGAGGAGATCCCTCAGGAGACCATCAGGAGCATGCCCAGGTGTTGTAGGGAGGTCATACAGGCACGTGGAGGCCACACACACTACTGAGCCTCATTTTGACTTGTTTTATGGACATTACATCAAAGTTGGATCAGCCTGTAGTGTGATTTTCTACTTGAATTTTGAGTGTGACTCCAAATCCAGACCTCCATGGGTTGATAAATTGGATATCCATTGATTATTTTTGTGTGATGTTGTTGTCAGCACATTCAACTATGTAAAGATAAAAGTATTTAATAAGATTATTTCATTCATTCAGATCTAGGATGTGTTATTTTAGTGTTCCCTTTATTTTTTTGAGCAGTGTATTATAACCAGGTTCATAACCAACTATTATAACCAGGTTTATACCCAACTATTATAACCAGGTTCATAACCAACTATTATAACCAGGTTTATAACCAACTATTATAACCAGGTTTATAACCAACTATTATAACCAGGTTTATAACCAACTATTATAACCAGGTTTATAACCAACTATTATAACCAGGTTTATAACCAACTATTATAACCAGGTTTATAACCAGCTATTATAACCAGGTTTATAACCAGCTATTATAACCAGGTCTATAACCAACTATTATAACCAACTATTATAACCAGGTTTATAACTAACTATTATAACCAGGTTTATAACCAACTATTATAACCAGGTTTATAACCAGCTATTATAACCAGGTCTATAACCAACTATTATAACCAGGTTTATAACCAACTATTATAACCAACTATTATAACCAACTATATAACCAACTATATAACCAACTATTACAACCAGGTTTATAACCAACTATTATAACCAGGTTTATAACCAACTATTATAACCAGGTTTATAACCAACTATTATAACCAGGTTTATAACCAGGTTTATAACCAACTATTATAACCAGGTTTATAACCAACTATTATAACCAACTATTATAACCAGGTTTATAACCAACTATTATAACCAACTATTATAACCAGGTTTATAACCAGGTCTATAACCAGGTCTATAACCAACTATTATAACCAGGTTTATAACCAACTATTATAACCAACTATTATAACCAACTATTATAACCAACTATTATAACCAACTATTATAACCAACTATTATAATCAGGTTTATAACCAACTATTATAACCAGGTTTGTAACCAACTATTATAACCAGGTTTATAACCAACATCATAACCAACTATTATAACCAACTATTATAACCAGGTTTATAACCAACTATTATAACCAGGTTTATAACCAACTATTATAACCAACTATTATAACCAGGTTTATAACCAACTATTATAACCAACTATTATATCCAGGTATATAACCAACTATTATAACCAACTATTATAACCAACTATTATAACCAGGTTTATAACCAACTATTATAACCAGGCTTATAACCAACTATTATAACCAGGCTTATAACCAACTATTATAACCAACTATTATAACCAGGTTTATAACCAGGTCTATAACCAACTATTATAACCAGGTTTATAACCAACTATTATAACCAACTATTATAACCAACTATTATAACCAGGTCTATAACCAACTATTATAACCAGGTTTATAACCAACTATTATAACCAGGTTTGTAACCAACTATTATAACCAACTATTATAACCAGGTTTATAACCAACTATTATAACCAACTATTATAACCAGGTTTATAACCAACATCATAACCAACTATTATAACCAACTATTATAACCAGGTTTATAACCAACTATTATAACCAACTATTATAACCAGGTTTATAACCAACTATTATAACCAGGTTTATAACCAACTATTATAACCAGGTCTATAACCAACTATTATAACCAACTATTATAACCAGGTTTATAACCAACTATTATAACCAACTATTATAACCAGGTTTATAACCAACTATTATAACCAGGTCTATTACCAACTATTATAACCAACTATTATAACCAGGTTTATAACCAACTATTATAACCAGGTCTATAACCAACTATTATAACCAGGTTCATAACAACTATTATAACCAGGTTCATAACCAACTATTATAACCAGGTTTATAACCAACTATTATAACCAGGTTTATAACCAGGTCTATAACCAACTATTATAACCAACTATTATAACCAGGTCTATAACCAACTATTATAACCAGGTTCATAACCAACTATTATAACCAACTATTATAACCAACTATTATAACCAACATCATAACCAACTATTATAACCAGGTCTATAACCAACTATTATAACCAACTATTATAACCAGGTTCATAACCAACTATTATAACCAGGTCTATAACCACTATTATAACCAACTATTATAACCAGGTTTATAACCAGGTTCATAACCAACTATTATAACCAACTATTATAACCAGGTTTATAACCAACTATTATAACCAACTATTATAACCAACTATTATAACCAGGTTTCCAACCAAACTTTTTATGAGAGTAAAGTACATACAGTATAATAAAAAATTACTAAAATGCCACGAGAGGCCTGATGACAACCACAAATCTGGCAGTAAACTTTCTAACTGTCTAACAAAACACACTAGACAAGGTGGGCGCTTGAGTCGGTAAAATAAATAGGTGCAAGACATGGAGGTGGAAACGTTGTTGTGTGCTCCTCCCACTATGACTGGGTAAATGCACGCAGTTTATTAGACTACAGATTAAATAAGTTCTGAACTTCACAGGGTGGTAAAAGAGCACAGTGATGAGCTTGATGCTCCTTTCCAATAAATATTGAGGGTCTTATTCTGGTGACATGATGATCGATGCTTGGGTGCCCATTTGACAAATCAAAATAGCATGACTCTTATCCATAATAATCTCATCATGTAGGTAGTTTACCTGCACTGGCTGAGATGTTGGCTAAAGCACGTGGAAATAAACACAGGGCACATTTGCTTTATAAAACTCAACCATTTTTTTGTGTGCCAAAACCATCAGCAGAGATGAAAATACAACGGAAAAAGTCATTTGGATGTGCATAATGTCATCACACACAACTTTTTATCCACAACTAGTCAACTGGATGGAAACATCTCTGGTGGAGAAAATGCGTATAATTCACGTCGATTTCTTTGAATATTTGCATGTAAATCTGTCGCCAATTGGATGGAAACCTAGCTAGTGACATGGCTCAACTGTAAGATTGAACAGTTATACATAGGGTTCCAAGAACTTTCAATAAATTCCCTGCTTTTCCCAAATTCCGATTGGCGGATTCCCGGAATCAGGAGGGAACAAGCAGGAAACCTGGAACCCTCTAAACCAGGATTTCATTCAAAGTTCCCGGAGAGTTCAATTCTATATTTTATGTCAAATATATAAATGATTTAGTACTATTTTATATCAATAAGGTGTGGTTGTTTACCTGCAGGGCACTCCGGACCTCAGGGGGTATCTCCAGCCCCAGTAGCCCAGCAGGGAGCTCCGTCTTGGGGTCAGACGTGATGGATAGGGCCTCTCCCTCGGTCAAATTCTCCTGCATTTCTCTGTTCAGTACCAGAGAAACAGACCTATATTGTATTTAAAGTGCTGTGTGATTCATTTGCTAATATGCATGTACAGAGTAGCCTGGAATCCAGAACCTATTTTGTGCTAACATTCCTCTCCGTGTACTCCAAACATGGTATCACAAAAGGGTGGCAATGAGTAGAATGATAGCACAAACAGGCAGGTCCTCAGGCTACATACAGAGGTGTCTCACAAAAAAACAGTTGTGAAAAACAGCATTTCAAAAAACTATACATTGCCAGTCAAAAATTTGGACACACCTACTCGTTCAAGTGAATAATAGTGAAGACATCAAAACTATGTGCAGAGCTGTCATCAAGGAAAAGGGTGGCCACTTTGGAAAATCTCAAATATATTTTGATTTATTCAACACTTTTGGTTACTACATGATTCCATATGTGTTACTTCATGGTTTTGATGTCTTCACTATTTTTCTACAATGTAGAAAATAGTAAAAATAAAGAAAAACTAAAAATATTCAGACCTAGACTTTTTCCACATTTTGTTATGTTACAGCCTTATTCTAAAATGGATTCAATTGTTTTTTTCCCCCCTCCTCAATCTACACACAATACCCCATAAAGACGAAGCAAAAACAGGGTTTTAGAAATGATTGCGAATAAAAAAATAGAAATACCCAGTAGTAGAAAAAGTACCCAAATGTCATACTTGAGTAAAAGTAAAGATACCTTAATAGAAAATGACTCAAGTAAAAGTGAAAGTCACCCAGTAAAATACTACTTAAGTAAAAGTCTAAAAGTATATGTTTTTAAATATACTTAAGTATCAAAAGAAAATGTAATTGATAAAATGTACTTAAGTATCAAAAAGTACAAGTATAAATAATTTCAAATTCCTTATATTAAAGCAAACCAGACCACTACATTGTCTAGTGTTTTAAAAAATGTATTTAAAAGATAGCCAGGGGCACGCTCCAACTGTCAAAGATAATTTACAAATGAAGCATGTGTTTAGTGAGTCCGCCAGATCAGAGGCAGTAAGGATGACTAGGGTTCTCTTGTGAGAAGTGGGTGAATTAGACATTTTTCCTGTCCTGCTAAGCCTTCAAAATGTAACGAGTACTGTTGGGTGTCAGGGAAAATGTATGGAGTAAAAAGTACATTATTTTCTTTAGGAATGTAGTGAAGTAAAAGTTTTCCAAAATATTAATAGTAAAGATACCCAATAAAACTACTTAAGATGAACTTTCAAGTATTTTTACTTAAGTACTTTACACCAATGGAAAACCTCCTTCCTTAAGTATTCAGACCCTTTACTATGAGACTTGAAATTGAGCTGGTGCATTACTGTTTCCACTGATCATCCCTGAGATGTTTCTACAACTTGATTGGAGTCCACCTGTGGTAAATTCAATTGATTGGACATGATTTGGAAAGGCACACACCTGTTTATATAAGGTCCCACAGTTGACAGTACATGTCAGAGCAAAAACCAAGCCATGTCGAAGGAATTGTCCATAGAGCTCCGAGACAGGATTGTGTCAAGGCACAGATCTGGGGAAGGATACCAAAACATTTCTGCAGTATTGAAGGTCCCCAAGAACACAGTGGCCTCCATCATTCTTAAATGGAAGAAGTTTGGAACCACCAAGACTTTTCCTAGAGCTGGCCACCCAGCCAAACTGAGCAATTGGGGCAGAAGGGCCTTGGTCAGGGAGGTGACCAGGAAAACCTTCCAGAAGGACAACCATCTCTACAGCACTCTACCAATCAGGCCTTTATGGTAGAGTGGCCAGAAGGAAGCCAATCCTCAGTAAAAGGCACATGACAGCCCGCTTGGAGTTTGCCAAAAGGCACCTAAAGGACTCTCAGACCATGAGAAACAAGACTCTCTGGTCTGATGAAACCAAGATTGAACTCTTTGGCCTGAATGCCAAGCATCACATCTGGAGGAAACCTGGCACCATCCCTACGGTGAAGCATGGTGGTGGCAGCATTGTGCTGTGGGGATGTTTTTTAGCGGCAGGAACTGGGAGACGAGTCAGGATCGAGGGTAAGATGAACGGAGCAAAGTAGAGAGAGATCATTGATGAAAACCTGCTCCATAGAGCTCAGGACATCAGACTGGGTCAAAGGTCCACTTTCCCACAGGACAACGACCCAACGCACACAGCCAAGACAACGCAGGAGTTGCTTCTGGACAAGTCTCTGAGTGCCCCAGCCAGAGCCCGGACTTGAAACTGATCGAACATCTCTGGAGAGACATGAAAATATCTGTGCAGCGACGCTCCCAATCCAACCTGACAGAGCTTAAGAGGATCTGCAGAGAGTAATGGGAGAAACTCCCCAAATACAGGTGTGCCAAGCTTGTAGCATTATACCCAAGAAAACTCAAGGCTGTAATTGCTGCCAAAAGTGCTTCAACAAAGTACTGAGTAAAGTGTCTGAATACTTATATAAATGTGATATTTAAGGTTCAATTTTTTTATACATTTGCAACGATATCTAAAACTGTTTTTGCTTTGTCATTATGGGGTATTGTGTGTCGATTGATCAGATTTAAAAAATAATTTTTGAATCAATTTTAGAATAAGGCTGTAACGTAACAAAATGTGGGAAAAGTCAAGGGATCTGAATACTTTCCAAATGTAATGTATAGTTTGATATATATTGTGGTCTTTAAAAAAGGTTTCACCAAGACAGTTTCTATCTTATGGGCAACCCTTTCCATACATACATATCTTATGGTTGGGGGTCAATTCCATTTCAATTCCAGGCAATTACAAAAGTAAACCAAATTGCAATTCCACATTTTCCTAATTGAAAAGCATCGAAGAGAATTGGAATGTACTTCCCGAATTGAACCCGACCCCGATGTCTCTAATTTACCTGATAAGCTTCAGCTCATGGGCAGCTTTCAGGATGATCTCATGTTGTCGTTGTGACAGAGCCAGTATGCCCGGTCCAGTTCCCTGTGAGGCTGGTTCTGAGGAACTGTCTGGTCCAGTACTGGGAGGAGCAGGGGCCTGGGAAGGTGTGGATGGAGGGATACCTAGATCTGATCTAGGTGGTTCGGCTCGCCCGTCGTAATGGGGCCTACGCTCCTCAAAGTCTGGGGGGTAGTTTCTCTCCGGAAGGGGTGGTCTTGATCTCTCCCACTCTGGAGGGGGCAAGTAGGGGGGTTCATCGTGCCTGTAAGGAGGGTCGTCCGGGTAGTCGCGACTTTGTAGCTTGCTTCCTCTTCCATGCTCTTCTCCCTCGTAGGCATATGGAGGACGGTCTCTGTCTCCTTCGTAGGCGAATGGAGGACGATCTCTGTCTCCCTCGTAGGCGTATGGAGGACGATCTCTGTCTCCCTCGTAGGCGTATGGAGGACGATCTTGGTCCCTTTCATCAGTCCACTCGTCCTCTCTGAAGCGGTCTGGGGGAGGGTAGGGAGGGTAGTCTCTCTCTGGTAGTGGTCGTCCTCTCTCCCTGTCCCACTCCCCACCACGAGGAGGTTGCTCATGGGGATAATACTCCTCCTCACGCTCGTATTCATGTGGCGGGCGGTTCGGCCAATCACGTGGTGGTAGCGGTCTTCCATACCCATCATCATCAGGACCACCAAACTCCTCCCCATACCCGTCGTGGGGGTACCCCTCCATCTCCTCGTGTGGGTGAGGTGGTTGCTGCATCATGCCCCGGCCCCTGCCCATCGGGGCTCCCCGAGGGCCCATAGGACGCCTCCTCATCCCCCCTCGCTCCATCATCATCTCAAGGGGAGGTGGACCCCTTGGCCCGACTCTGCCGTGGTTGGGGGGTCGTCCTGGGCCCGGGGGCCAGCCAAGGTCCCTATCCATGTCGTGGTATGGAGGAGGATCACCAGGCCCCATCAGATCTCTGTCCATCATCTCTCTTGGTGGAGGAGGCCGTCCCCTCATGTCTCGCTCCATCATATCGTGGTGTATGGGCGGCCCTCTGGGGTTGTAGTCTCGATGCAGCGGGGGTCCCAGAGGATCCATGTCATCATGAGGCCCCATGGGGGACCCTAGAGGGTCATGGGGGTCCATGGCTCCGTGAGGAGGAGGAAGGGGGCGTCTGGGACCCCCCTGGTGCATGAAGCCGGGTCGGCCGCGTGGAGGGCGACCACGCCCAGGAGGGAAGGGGGCTCGGGGGCCTCCTCTCATGCCATGAGGAGGGGGCCTCCGGTCCATCCAGTAGGGATCTCCTTCCTCTCCCCAGTACTCTGGAGGTGGGGGGTCTGCTTCCTCCCAGTGGTGCCCGTCTAGATGCTCTCCTCTCCCCATAGGGGGACCTCCTCTCCCTGGGTCTTCGTAGTAGTCCTCTGGAGGGTAGTAGTGTTCTTCAGGGACCCACATCTCCTCTTCAGCCAGAGGAGGACCTCCAGGTTTCTCCAGTGAAGGGTCCTGCTGCCAGTCCTCCTCTGGTCCTCCATGTTGTGATCTCATCTCTTCATGTGGAGGTCTGTAGTCGTAAGGAACACCCTCCATGTCGTCCTCCGTCCTCCCACCTCCCAGGGGGATAGTGTTGGGACTGAAGTCTGGGATACCGGGCTGTTTTCCTCCACGTCCACTCAGACCACCTCTTCCTCCTCGCCCCCTCATCCCTCCATCCGCCTCTCCTCGTCCTCTACCTCCCCTCATCCCTCCATCCACCTCCCCTCTTCCTCTACCTCCCCTCATCCCTCCATCTGCCTCCCCTCTTCCTCTACCTCCCCTCATCCCTCCATCCACCTCCCCTCTTCCTCTACCTCCCCTCATCCCTAAATCTACCTCCCCTCTTCCTCTACCTCCCCTCATCCCTAAATCTACCTCCCCTCTTCCTCTACCTCCCCTCATCCCTAAATCCACCTCCCCTCTTCCTCTGACAGACCCTAGCGGCTGGCCACGTCCCCCTCTACCACGTCCCATGGGCCCCGGAGGACCAGGAGGTTGATTGGTCATTGGGTCTGTCTTCGAAGGCTCCGGTCCGTGGGGCTTCGGCCCTGGTGGTCCCTGAGGCCTGTTGTTGTTACTGACATTATTCTTCAATGGCCCATCCGGTCCACCTGGTTTGAAAGCGGTATTGGCGGGGGAAGCGGTTTTCTGGGACACCGAGGCGTCGGTGGACACATGGGGCTTGGCACCGGCAGGACCAGTAGGGCTCATCTTCTCCATGTTGGCGGTGGATCCCTTACTAGCAGCAGCAGCAGCAGCAGCAGCAGCAGCAGCGTCAGCTTCTGCCTTCGTCTGAGGGATGGGGTCATTTTGGACGAAGAAGCCGTCCAGTGAGTCCAACATGTCCTCTGACATATCCTCCGGTTCTGCTCCTGGTTCTGCTCCTGGTTCTGCTGGCCCGGTAGGTTTATTAGCAGGAGGCTTGGAGCCCGCCGGCGTCTCAGTCTTACCCTGTAGTGGTTGTGTGTCTTTACCAGTGTCTGGTTTAGGCTGTGGGCCTATATGGGGTACTGGGGGACCAGGTGGTCTTTCAAAGCGGCCAGGGGGGCTCTGTCTCGGGGGCTGGTCGAACCGGGACCCCTGCTGCCCAAATCGAGGCCCTGGTCCTCTGGGGCCAGGCTGGTCGAACCTCTGGCGCTGCTCGTTGAACCTGGGGCCTGGTGGAGCATTAAACCTCTGCTGTTGACCAGATTGCTGCTGCTGGTCAAACAGTGGGCCGTTCCCTCTCGGACCATCAAACCTTGAAAAGAAAGCAAATCACATGAATGTCTGTCAACAGCCTGTTTTTGGAAATTGCAACTTTTTTTTAACCATTGTCCAAGCCACAATTATTTTCCTTTATTAATTTAACCTCCAGATTGTCATGTTCAGGTACAAACAACATATCTCTGGTCAAGAGGGTAGCCCCCAAGTGAAACACAATCACACAGTTTGAATATCATTATGTCATGAATACACAAGTTACCTTGGTCCTCTGGGGCCTTGGTAGGGTGGAGGCTGTCCTGGTGGTGGAACTGGTGGTCTGGCCGCCCCTCTCCCTCCTGGGCCTGCCCCTCTCCCTCCTGGGCCTGCCCCTCTCCCTCCTGGGCCTGCCCCTCTCCCTCCTGGGCCTGCCCCTCCTGGGCCTGCCCCTCTCCCTCCTGGGCCTGCCCCTCTCCCTCCTGGGCCTGCCCCTCCTGGGCCTGCCCCTCCTGGGCCTGCCCCTCTCCCTGGAGGTCCAGACAGGTTGTACTGCTCTGCCTGAGGCCCTTGGTGTGGTTCTCCTGTGGGGGTTCCCATGCGTTGGGCATTTGAGGGGCCTTGCTGCCCTGGTCGAGGGCCCTGCGACATGGATCCAGAGGCGGACGATGGCTGGCTACCTGGCTGGGACGGCATGGACGGGCTCACCATGTGACCTTGTTGAATCTGCGAGTCCGGTCCAGAGTGTGGGTACTGACCATATTGGTTATACTGGTCCCCGTACCCTCCACTACCATACTGATTACTACTACTGTATTGATCAGCGCCGTACTGTCCACCGCCACCGCCTCCGTACTGTTGCTGCATGGCTCGCAGGGTGGTGACCCTCTCCTGCAACGAATCAATCAGATTTATGAATCCTCTTTTCACATCAGTAGCGCCTTCACATGAAGCTGCCTGGGGATGTATTCAGCAACGTAAAACGATGCAGATAGAAATGCAATGACTACAGCTGAATCTAGTCCCTTATTGTATGTGACAGATGACCATATATATATATATATATATATATATATATATATCTAAAACGTCCTGTAACATTACATCCTACTGAACAGACCCCAGAGGCAGAGGAGAGGCCTCTCCTCTTCAGGCTGTACTGTACCTGTAGGTGTGCTGAGGTGGAGTTCATCTGTTCCTGCCACTGTTTCCACTGTAACTCATAGTCCTGTAGCTGGTCTTTATGTGGGTAGGACTGGAACTGCTCTTGCCACTGGCTGAAGGTGCGGCCCCAGTCTGCAAACACCGGGACAAACTGCTGCTGCTGCGTCTCATAGTGACCCAGCTGCATGGCCATAGCCATCGTCTACACAGGTGGGAATTAGAAAAACTTTTATTTAAGTGGAAATTTAAGCTGTGTGTCCATGGCATTGTCTACAGAGGAGAATAGAACAGGCTTAATCTGTTCATCTTTCAAAATGAAACTATAAATACCCTGACAGGAGAAGAGACAGCACACACTTTGACAGGAGAAGAGACAGCACACACTTTGACAGGAGCAAAGAGACAGCACACACATTGACAGGAGCAAAGAGACAGCACACACTTTGACAGGAGCAAAGAGACAGCACACACTTTGACAGGAGCAAAGAGACAGCACACACTTTGACAGGAGCAAAGAGACAGCACACACTTTGACAGGAGCAAAGAGACAGCACACTTTGACAGGAGCAAAGAGACAGCACACTTTGACAGGAGCAAAGAGACAGCACACTTTGACAGGAGCAAAGAGACAGCACACTTTGACAGGAGCAAAGAGACAGCACACACTTTGACAGGAGCAAAGAGACAGCACACACATTGACAGGAGCAAAGAGACAGCACACACTTTGACAGGAGCAAAGAGACAGCACACACTTTGACAGGAGCAAAGAGACAGCACACACTTTGACAGGAGCAAAGAGACAGCACACACTTTGACACGAGCAAAGAGACAGCACACACTTTGACACGAGCAAAGAGACAGCACACATTGACAGGAGCAAAGAGACAGCACACACTTTGACAGGAGCAAAGAGACAGCACACTTTGACAGGAGCAAAGAGACAGCACACACTTTGACAGGAGCAAAGAGACAGCACACACTTTGACAGGAGCAAAGAGACAGCACACACTTTGACAGGAGCAAAGAGACAGCACACACTTTGACAGGAGCAAAGAGACAGCACACACTTTGACAGGAGCAAAGAGACAGCACACACTTTGACAGGAGCAAAGAGACAGCACACTTTGACAGGAGCAAAGAGACAGCACACACTTTGACACGAGCAAAGAGACAGCACACACTGACAGGAGCAAAGAGACAGCACACACTTTGACAGGAGCAAAGAGACAGCACGATACGATAATACTTTCTATGCTCACTCCACAATGTTATTTTATTTTATCAGTGCAAGATTCTGTGCAAATAAAGTGGATTGCTATTAGCATTAAACTAGTTGAACAGACCACAACCTTGTATACAGCTGCTGGATTCTGGTGGAAGCAGTAGTCCTAGGCCCAGTAAGACCTAGGCCCAGTAAGACCTAGGCCCAGTAGTCCTAGGCCCAGTAAGACCTAGGCCCAGTAAGACCTAGGCCCAGTAAGACCTAGGCCCAGTAAGACCTAGGCCCAGTAAGACCGAGTTAGACATAGACCTAGTTAGAAAGGATGGAAATAATATTGTGTCATTAGAGCATTGCTTACCTCTAGATGTGCAGGTTGTTGGATACACTGCTGGTACTGGTTGAGGATGGCCTGAAGCTGAGCATGGTGACGCATCAGGGCTTGGTACTGGTAGCCCGCTCTCTGCTGCTGGGCCTGCTGCCACTGGGCCGCTGCGCTCTGGAGCTGCTGCAGCCGGGCTGCCTCTGCTGGGTCCTGGACTGGGGGTGCAGGCTGCAGGTGGAGAGGAGTAGTAGTAAAGTTAACCCAAACTAACTAAGGAAGGAAGGAAGCCTTGGAAGAGTTTAAGGGCTCTACAAAATCTACGCAAACAGAGCAACGGATCATCATAATACGGTCCGTTCCAAATATTCATCTGCACAGAACTACGTAGAACAACGCAGAGAGCAATGAAAATGGAGCTTTGATGCTACGTTTACGTAGAGTCCTTTAGCCTTGTCCCAGTCAGAATGACATATAGGGGCAGGAGCCTTTCTCTTGTTTCTGTAGCGTGAGGCAACTTAATTAACATTCCCATTCAATGATTTGTATTTTTTCCCGTGACATTGGTAAACCGATACGTGAATACCTACCATATCACTGAATTGTTACCACACAGTCATTACATTCTGAAGATGTTGCATTTTAAAACATATCACACTCTCAGGAGACAATTGTGTGGAGAAGATTGCGTATGTCAACATTATCCCTTTCATACACAGAGAAAAATCGCACAAATTCATTATTATTTTTTTTAAACAGGTAACATATCACATCGTCTGTTATAAATGGGATATGTCTCACAGACCAATATATTTACCTACAATTCTAATGTCAGACGTGTGAAGCAGTCAGGTTTCTCCTTACCGTTTTGTCCTCTGGTGGAGGTGGTGGTGGGGGCTGCTCTTTGGGTGGAGGTGGTGGAGGGGCGTTCTTAGGGGGTTCCGATGGAGGGGGAGGCGCGGCTGCCGAGTGGGGCCGGGGCGCTGGGCCATCACCCAGGCCTTGTTTGGCCTTCTCTGCTTTCAGCCTCTGCAGATTCTGGAGATGCTGCTTGTACCAGTACTGCTGCTGCTCCTGGATGACAACAACAACAAACATAATATCAACATGACAATATTAGACACGCTGGTTAGGATGTGCAGCCCCCTTTCCCTTCCTGCTTGTTGTAAATATGATGGAATAAACATGGCTACTATTGTGTTATAGTTAAAACCCTGCTCTGAGAGATGAGTGGGGGAATGATAAGTAGGCCTATCTCATGCAAGATGGGTGATGAGAAGATCACAATACAATTAGAAACCAACAATACTACTAGCTTGGTCCCAGATCTGTTTGTGCTGTTTTGCAGACTCCTACGGTCATTGATAAATCATAGGAGCTTGATATACAACACAAACAAATCTGGGGTCAGGCTATGACAATAGCACGCAGAAACAACGACTTCCTGATGCGATGAGTAATTGCAAATCATATAAGTTACATTCTCGTCATTCCTGAGATGAAGTACGGTACGTTTGCATGCGCCGTGGAAAGGAGACCTACTGCTGCAATGTGAAATACACATCCAAGATATTACCTGCAAAGACATTGACGTAAAATCGGGCTTTTCCTCCTCCGACGCAGAGGAATGTGCCTGGTCTTTCGAGGCCAAAGATTCTTTCTTGTTTACCTCTTTAGTCGCTGGAGTACCATTGTTCTGAGTGGGCACCGGAAGGGTCGAATCTGGTGTGGGAGGCTGGGCCTCCTTGGACTGCGGGGACTGTGGTGGTTGCGGCGGCAGCTGCTGTTGTGGTCCGGGGGGACCGGCTTGCACGGTCTGATACTCATCTTGATAAGGGGAAGGGGCACCGGGCCCCGTTGAACCATACCCATATCCCGTACTGCCTTGCCACGATTCGGCCGCAGTACCACCGCCGCCATAGGGGTTTGAATCTACGTTCCTGTCGTGGTGCAGCACGGATTGGAGTTGTTTTTGGTGGAGCTGTTGCAGCTGCTGCATCTGCTGGAGATGCTGCTCCCGCAGGCTGTTGAAAGTCGAACCGGGTGCAGCTGTGGGCGTAGCGGCTCCGTAGCTCCCGAATCCTCCTCCGAAGCCTTCGCCTTGAGGAGACGGCGCACCAAAGTTCTGCTGCGAAGGTGGTTGATGGCCACCACCGTAGTTAGTACCCCAAGGATACATGCTTGGAAACAGCGGGCTGTATGGGCCTTTGTGCTCACATAAAACCGGTGCAGTGGAAAAATACAAGGTAATGCGACGCTACCCTCGATTATAGAGGTACGTTTTCACGCGCGTTACAAACCGTAAACAAACGCTGATTATTGATCGCGTTTGTTGTATCATTAAACGTTAACAAATTAAAGAAAATGCGTTGTTCGCTTTGGTTTTCGGGTTCCGTATCATTTAGCTAGAAAGCTAACTAGCTGGTTGTGGAGGGAGACGTGGGAAACGTACACGCTGATTGGTTGGTATGACGGATGTACGTCATGAGTACATCATTTCCGGATCGCCCAAATTGTTGTTATTTTTCCATTCCACAAGAGGGTGACATTTCTACATAAACACACAGGCCTCACATGCCACAACCAGATTTCAGTAGTCCAAAACAACATGATGAGAAAAGGGTTTTTGGAACCAATCAGATAGATTATTGGGTCAAACAGTAAGTTATTGGTTCAAAACAAAAGGCTCTGTTTTTTTTAAAGAGTTGGATCAGATAATTGTGCTTTGAAGGCCTACAATATGGCTTAAAAATAAAACCTGTGTGTGTGTGTGTGTGTGTGTGTGTGTGTGTGTGTGTGTGTGTGTGTGTGTGCAGCCTTTGTTGAATACCTTTTAAAATAGGTATATTTCTAATGATCTCCATCACAAAAGTCTGAACCACTAACAAAATGTAGGACTGTTGGGATGGTTTGGAAATAATTTTGGTTCCCCTTGAGCCCTTTGAAGTTCAGCTAAAAGGGAATGAAGGAGAGAGGACACTTGCTGTGGTCAAACGCCAACGACTTTATCTTGCCCTTCAGGGCCTCTCGACTCCCTACCCTTCACACAGTGTTACTGTTTTGTCTTCATTTAGATCCCCAGTAAATCTGTATTAAGTTTAAACCAGAACCACTTAAAAATAATCGTTAAAGCGGATTAATCAACCCCCGCCCCGTTTAATGTCTCCTGTTAATGAGTTTGTCAGCAGTGTTTTAATATCTCCTAATGACCTCATATTTCATGATGACATTAAAGGGGTGTTAAACAGAGAATAAATGGCATCCTATTCCCTATATAGTGCACTACTTTTGACCAAATCCCTATGCACTATATAAGGCAGGGGTACTAAACTCTTACCCTACGAGGTCCGGAGCCTGCTGCTTTTCTGTTCTACCTGATAATTAATTGCGCACACCTGTTGTCCCAGGTCTAAATCAGTCCCTGATTAGAGGGCAACAATGGAAACAATGCAGTGGAACTGGCTTGGAGGTCCAGAGTTGAGTTTGAGGGATATAGGGAATAGGGGGCCATTTTGGACGCTGGCTCAGCTCTTTATACTCTCAAGACGGGACGCCCTCCCTGATGGAAGACAAGGTCACACTACGAGCTCTGACCTTTAGGGAGGGATACAGATACATTGTCAAGGGATGGAGCAGGGAATGGGGAGGAGGGATGGAGGGAGGGATGGAGCGGGGAATGGGGAGGAGGGATGGAGGAAGGGATGGATGGATGGAGGGAGGGATGGAGGGAGGGAGGGATGGAGGGAGGGATGGAGGGAGGGAGGAATGGAGGGGGGAATGGGGAGGAGGGATGGAGGGAGGGATGGAGGGGGGAATGGGGAGGAGGGATGGAGGGAGGGATGGAGGGGGGAATGGGGAGGAGGGATGGAGGGAGGGATGGAGGGGGGAATGGGGAGGAGGGATGGAGGGAGGGATGGAGCGGGGAATGGGGAGGAGGGATGGAGGGAGGGATGGAGGGGGGAATGGGGAGGAGGGATGGAGGGAGGGATGGGGAGGAGGGATGGATGGATGGAGGGGAGAATGGGGAGGAGGGATGGAGGGAGGGATGGAGGGGGGAATGGGGAGGAGGGATGGAGGGAGGGATGGAGGAGGGATGGAGGGAGGGATGGGGAGGAGGGATGGAGGGGGGAATGGGGAGGAGGGATGGAGGGAGGGATGGGGAGGAGGGATGGATGGATGGAGGGGGGAATGGGGAGGAGGGATGGAGGGAGGGATGGAGGGGGGAATGGGGAGGAGGGATGGAGGGAGGGATGGAGGGATGGAGGGGAGAATGGGGAGGAGGGATGGAGGGAGGGATTGAGCAGGGAATGGGGAGGAGGGATGGAGGGAGGGATTGAGGGGAGAATGGGGAGGAGGGATGGAGGGAGGGATTGAGCAGGGAATGGGGAGGAGGGATGGAGGGAGGGATTGAGCAGGGAATGGGGAGGAGGGATGGAGGGAGTGATGGAGCAGGGAATGGGGAGGAGGGATGCGGTGGAGGGTGGAGGAATCCCTAAACAGGAAGGAAGCTGAGCTCTCTCCTTTAAAAAGCATGACGGGCACACTCATACAGTTCTGTTTAGATTAGAACACTAGACTGTGTAGCATAGGGGGGCCAGGGAATAGAGTGGGGGGGGATTAGGGAATAGAGTGGTGGGGGGGGTTAGGGATTAGCATGGGCAGGCCAGGGAATAGAGTGGAGGGGGGGCCAGGGAATAGAATGGTGCAGTTTAGGGCAGTGCTGTGTTGAATAGCAGGATATGCCATTACAGTTTAGAAGAGTAGGCCTTTGTATCTTTTGGTATAGGGTACACTGTACCACTATGATAGACAGGTAACTGGTGATACTACACTGTACCACTATGATATAGTATTTGTGTGATATATGGAATAAACCAAATAATGGTCTGCCCATTTTTATAGATGACCCTAAGCATGATGGGATGTTAATTTATTAATGAACTCACTTGTGTGGAAGCACCTGCTTTCAATATACTTTGTATCCCTCATTTACTCAAAAGTTTTCATTATTGTTGCAGTTACCATTATTTGAGTGATGTATGGAAGAAATGTGAAAAGTCAGATCATTTTTGTAAACAATATCCATATTTTTTATTATCTGGTTATTTCTGACCAAGTTAGTATACGTCGTGGTCCAAATGGTGTCTAGAAGTGAAACATCTACAAGCATGTAGTATTATAGAACAGAATAGCACAGCGTATTATGTACTTAACAGCACAACCCTTTCCAAAGCTGTTTGAACAATTTCAAACACTTAAAATTGGACAGTTATACAATATTGAGGACAGTGCATTTTCTCCTGTGATGAAAATCCTATGTTAAACAAAATGCTCAATGCGGTCTAATGGATTCAGCACAAGCCCATGTATCCATAGTTGTTCCCTGGCTGGCTGGCTGGCTGGCTGCTTTCAAAACGCTTTGCTTTGTTTGACAAATCAATTTTCCCATAACCCTGTGAGGGGAAGAGTGATGCCGATTGATCAGCCTCTGACTTTGTTTTCCAGAATATTGTTTGATGGCTGGATAGATTAATTGGTGTGACATTTAAAAGCCTCCCTCCTCTCTCTCTCGACTGTCAGCAGCATTCCAAGCTCTCCTCTCAACTCCTCTCCTCTGCTCTCCTCCTCTCCAATCGAACCCAGAACTACGTCCCAATTTGCACCCTATTTCCCATATAGTGCACTTCCTTTGACCAGGGTAGTGCACTATATAAGGAATAGCTAGGGTGGCATTTGGGATGCAGCCCCCAGGTCGTCTGGTCTGTATCTAGTCTGTAATGCCCTCACTTCTCCAATTAGGAGACAGAGGATCTGAAAGATAATACCAATATACAGTGTAGCACAGCAGCAATATGAGCTGCTACTGAATCACCTGGTTATAATGATGAAGCTGATTTAACAAAGAACATCACCTATAATGATGAAACTGATTAATACAGAACATCACCTATAATGATGAAGCTGATTAATACAGAACATCACCTATAATGATGAAGCTGATTAATACAGAACATCACCTATAATGATGAAGCTGATTAATACAGAACATCACCTATAATGATGAAGCTGATTAATACAGAACATCACCTATAATGATGAAGCTGATTAATACAGAACATCACCTATAATGATGAAGCTGATTAATACAGAACATCACCTATAATGATGAAGCTGATTAATACAGAACATCACCTATAATGATGAAGCTCATTAATACAGAACATCACCTATAATGATGAAGCTGATTAATAAAGAACATCACCTATAATGATGAAGCTGATTAATACAGAACATCACCTATAATGATGAAGCTGATTAATACAGAACATCACCTATAATGATGAAGCTGATTAATACAGAACATCACCTATAATGATGAAGCTGATTAACAAAGAACCTCACCTATAATGATGAAGCTGATTAATACAGAACATCACCTATAATGATGAAGCTGATTAATACAGAACATCACCGATAATGATGAAGCTGATTAATACAGAACATCACCTATAATGATGAAGCTGATTAATACAGAACATCACCTATAATGATGAAGCTGATTAATACAGAACATCACCTATAATGATGAAGCTGATTTAACAAAGAACATCACCTATTATGATAAAGCTGATTAATACAGAACATCACCTATAATGATGAAGCTGATTAATAAAGAACATCACCTATAATGATGAAGCTGATTAATACAGAACATCACCGATAATGATGAAGCTCATTAATACAGAACATCACCGATAATGATGAAGCTGATTAATACAGAACATCACCTATAATGATGAAGCTGATTAATACAGAACATCACCTATAATGATGAAGCTGATTAATACAGAACATCCCCTATAATGATGCCATCCTGATAAGATGAAGCTGAAACATTATGTTCAGTATGACTACAGTCAATATGTTATTAACATATTTAGTATATATTTATATTTTATTAAATATATATACTCCGTTTACAATAAGATGTTCAGTCTAATAGTGATGATGCTTTATTCCCCCCTCCCCCAGCTGATTCATCCGATGTCAGAACAAAAGAACAAAAGCAGAGCTGTTTCTTCAGGTATGATTAATATATCCTCATTGAGACTGAATGGTATAGGCCTATAGTCAATTCTGATTGGGTGAAATGAAACCAAAGGGCGAATAACATTAAATAAAAAGGCTGTCTGATGCTTATTGCAATATAACACTATACACAATGTAGATCCAGTTAAAGTGTGTGCATCTAATATTTGAATTGTCTTTAAGTCAAATAGAAAGAGCTTTGAATGGGGTAGAAGAAGATTAAAGCTCCCAGGTCTCATCTTCATCTGGGTGTTGTTTCCCCTGATGGTTTAATACCCCACTGTGGTGTCATTTAGTGGGATACGTTCTTCTGTCCTCTCCTTTCTTCATCCTCTCTTCCCTCCCTATCACCTCAACACACCCACTCGCCTTTGAAAACCTGGAATGAGTTGATGTAGTCAATTTGATTAATCATATTAATTTGTACTTATTAGCGGCCGCTTGAAAAGGGATGACAATGAGATGAATGAAATTAGTTAATTTTTCCCTCCCTTTCACACCATCCCTCCAGCTGAGAGAGAGAGAGAGAGAGAGAGAGAGAGAGAGAGAGAGACTGTTATGATGACAAAATTGGCTATCAAGCTTTGGTTACTAATTGAATGTCTGTTTTTATTAATGATGAGATTTATAAAAAGTCCTTGAGAGAGAAATATTAATTATTTAATCAACGCTCTACAAATTAAAGGGGGAGTATAGGTCTACAACACAGATGGTTTATAAATACCCTGCCTGTTTTGGTTGCCAGTTTTCCATTTTACCAGTCAAAAGTGTGAACACACCTACTCATTCAAGGGTTTTTCTTTATTTTTTATTATTTTCTACATTGTAGAATAATAGTGAAGACATCAACACTATGAAATAACACATATGGAATCATGTAGTAACCAAAAAAGTGTTAAACAAATCAAAATACATTTCATATTTGAGATTCTTCAAAGTAGCCACCCTTTCCCTAGATGACAGCTTTGCACACTCTTGGCATTCTTTCAACCAGCTTCATGAGGTAGTCACCTGGAATGCATTTCAATTAACAGGTGTGCCTTGTTAAACTTACATTTGTGGAATTTTGTTTGAGCCAATCAGTTGTGTTGTGACAAGGTAGGTGTCACGTCCTGACCAGTAAAGAGGTTATTTGTTATTGTAGTTTGGTCAGGACGTGGCAGGGGGTGTTTGTTTAATGTCTTTCGGGGTTTGTTGGGCAATGTTCTATGTTAGTCTATTTCTATGTCTGTGTCTAGTTTATCTAATTCTATGCTTAGTTTATTGGTTTGACTTTCAATTGGAGGCAGCTGTTTCTTGTTGCCTCTAATTGAAGGTCCTATTTAGTAAGGGTGTTTTTTCATGGGTTTTTGTGGGTAGTTGTTCCGTAAGTGTAGCTGTGTGCCTCACAGGACTGTTTTCTCGTCGTTGTTTTGATTAAGTGTTTGTTTTGATTTTTCTTCATAATAAAGAAGATGAGCATACACATTCCCGCTGCGCCTTGGTCTAATCCCTACGACAAACGTGACAGTAGGGTTGGTATACAGAAGATAGCTCTTTTTGGTAAAAGACCAAGTCCATATTATGGCAAGAACAGCTCAAATAAGCAAAGAGAAACAACAGTCCATCATTACTTTAAGACATGAAGGTCAGTCAATCTGGAAAATGTCAAGAACTTTGAAAGTTTCTTCAAGTGCAGAAACAAAAACCATCAAGCGCTATGATGAAACTGGCTCTCATGAGGACCGCCAAGCTGGTTGAGAGAATGCCAAGAGTTTGCAAAGCTGTCATCAAGGCAAAAGGTGGCTACTTTGAAGAATCACAAATGTAAAATATATTTAGATTTGTTTAACACTTTTGTTTACTACATATGTGTTATTTCATAGTGTTGATGTCTTCACTATTATTTTACAGTGTAGAAAATAGTTAAAATAAAGAAAAACCCTTGAATGAATAGGTGTGTCCAAACTTTTGACTGGTACTGTATATATGTGTATATAATTATGCAATTATATCAAAATCAAATCAAATCAAATTTAGTTATATAGCCCTTCTTACATCAGCTGATATCTCAAAGTGCTGTACAGAAACCCAGCCTAAAACCCCAAACAGCAAGCAATGCAGGTGTAGAAGCACGGTGGCTAGGAAAAACTCCCTAGAAAGGCCAAAACCTAGGAAGAAACCTAGAGAGGAACCAGGCTATGAGGGGTGGCCAGTCCTCTTCTGGCTGTGCCGGGTGGAGATTATAACAGAACATGGCCAAGATGTTCAAATGTTCATAAATTACCAGCATGGTCAAATAATAATAATCATAGTAGTTGTCGAGGGTGCAACAAGTCAGCAACTCAAGAGTAAATGTCAGTTGGCTTTTCATAGCCGATCATTGAGAGCATCTCTACCGCTCCTGCTGTCTCTAGAGAGTTGAAAACAGCAGGTCTGGGACAGGTAGCACGTCTGGTGAACAGGTCAAGGTTCCATAGCCGCAGGCAGAACAGTTGAAACTGGAGCAGCAGCACGGCCAGGTGGACTGGGGACAGCAAGGAGTCATCATGTCAGGTAGTCCTGAGGCATGGTCCTAGAGCTCAAGTCCTCCGAGAGAGAGAAAGAAAGAAAGAGAGAAAGAGAGAATTAGAGAGAGCATATTTAAATTCACACAGGACACCGGATAAGACAGGAGAAATACTCCAGATATAACAGACTGACCCAACCCCCCGACACATAAACTACTGCAGCATAAATACTGGAGGCTGAGACAGGAGGGGTCAGGAGACATTGTGGCCCCATCCGACGATACCCCCGGACAGGGCCAAACAGGAAGGATATAACCCCACCCACTTTGCCAAAGCACAGCCCCCACACCACTAGAGGGATATCTTCAACCACCAACTTACCATCCTGAGACAAGGCCGAATATAGCCCACAAAGATCTCCGCCACGGCACAACCCAAGGGGGGGCACCAACCCAGACAGGAAGGCCACGTCAGTGACTCAACCCACTCAAGTGACGCACCCCTCCTAGGGACGGCATGGAAGAACACCAATAAGCCAGTGACTCAGCCCCTGTAATAGGGTTAGAGGCAGAGAATCCCAGTGGAGAGAGGGAACTGGCCAGGCAGAGACAGCAAGGGCGGTTCGTTGCTCCAGAGCCTTTCCGTTCACCTTCACACTCCTGGACCAGACTACACTCAATCATAGGACCCACTGAAGAGATGAGTCTTCAGTAAAGACTTAAAGGTTGAGACCGAGTCTGCATCTCTCACATGGGTAGGCAGACTATTCCATAAAAATGGAGCTCTATAGGAGAAAGCCCTGCCTCCAGCTGTTTGCTTAGAAATTCTAGGGACAATTAGGAGGCCTGCGTCTTGTGACCGTAGCGTACGTGTAGGTATGTACGGCAGGACCAAATTGGAAAGATAGGTAGGAGCAAGCCCATGTAATGCTTTGTAGGTTAGCAGTAAAACCTTGAAATCAGCCCTTGCCTTAACAGGAAGCCAGTGTAGGGAGGCTAACACTGGAGTAATATGATCAAAGTTTTTGGTTCTAGTCAGGATTCTAGCAGCCGTATTTAGCACTAACTGAAGTTTATTTAGTGCTTTATCCGGGTAGCCGGAAAGTAGAGCATTGCAGTAGTCCAACCTAGAAGTAACAAAAGCATGGATTAATTTTTCTGCATCATTTGTGGACAGAAAGTTTCTGATTTTTGCAATGTTACGTAGATGGAAAAAAGCTGCCCTTGAAACAGTCTTGATATGTTCTTCAAAAGAGAGATCAGGGTCCAGAGTAACGCCGAGGTCCTTCACAGTTTTATTTGAGACGACTGTACAACCATCAAGACTAATTGTCAGATTTAACAGAAGATCTCTTTGTTTCTTGGGACCTAGAACAAGCATCTCTGTTTTGTCCGAGTTTAAAAGTAGAAAGATTGCAGCCATCCACTTCCTTATGTCTGAAACACAGGCTTCTAGCGAGGACAATTTTGGGGCTTCACCATGTTTCATTGAAATGTACAGCTGTGTGTCATCCACATAGCAGTGACATTTAACATTATGTTTTCGAATGACATCCCCAAGAGATAAAATATATAGTGAAAACAATAGTGGTCCTAAAACGGAACCTTGAGGAACACCGACATTTACAGTTGATTTGTCAGAGGACAAACCATTCACAGAGACAAACTGATATCTTTCCGACAGATAAGATCTAAACCAGGCCAGAACTTGTCCGTGTAGACCAATTTGGGTTTCCAATCTCTCCAAAAGAATGTGGTGATCGATGGTATCAAAAGCAGCACTAAGATCTAGGAGCACGAGGACAGATGCAGACCTCGGTCTGACATCATTAAAAGGAAATTTACCACCTTCACAAGTGCAGTCTCAGTGCTATGATGGGGTCTAAAACCAGACCGAAGCGTTTCGTATACATTGTTTGTCTTCAGGAAGGCAGTGAATTGCTGCGCAACAGCTTTTTCATTTTTTTTGAGAGGAATGGAAGATTCGATATAGGCCGATAGTTTTTTATATTTTCTGGGTCAAGGTTTGGCTTTTTCAAGAGAGGCCTTATTACTGCCACTTTTAGTGAGTTTGGTACACATCCGGTGGATAGAGAGCCGTTTATTATGTTCAACATAGGAGGTCCAAGCACAGGAGGCAGCTCTTTCAGTAGTTTATTTGGAATAGGGTCCAGTATGCAGCTTGAAGGTTTAGAGGCCATGATTATTTTCATCATTGTGGCAAGAGATATAGTACTAAAACACTTTGGTGTCTCCCTTGATCCTAGGTCCTGGCAGAGTTGTGCAGACTCATTTGCTTTCTAATGATCATGATCTTTTCCTCAAAGAAGTTCATGAATGTATTACTGCTGAAGTGAAAGCCATCCTCTCTTGGGGAATGCTGCTTTTTAGTTAGCTTTGCGACAGTATCAAAAATAAATTTCGGATTGTTCTTATTTTAATAATAATAATAATAACCGGTTAATGCCGGTGTCTGATGATTTAAAAATGTTTTGTAATTCTATGAATCTTACCCAGTTGATTAACTCACCCACTCGCCCAAATCTAAAATGCCCAGATAAATCTACCCTGATTGATTTGATATTGACAAATGTTCCACATAAATATTCTGCGGTTGGTGTTTTTTGTAATGATTTAAGTGACCATTGTGCTGTTGTTGCTATTAGAAATACTAAGATTTCTAAGTCTAACCCGCGTTTTATTCGTAAGAGAAATCTGAAGTGTTTCATTGAGCAGGCTTTCTTTCATGATTTGTTTTATTTTGACTGGAGCAAGATTGAGCTTATCCCTGATGTGGAAACTGCCTGGAAATTCTTTCATGATGGTTTTCTCCAAATAGTAAACAGACATGCTCCATTCCGCAGGTTCAGGGTTAAAGGGAGGGATAATCCATGGTTTTCGTCTGAGCTTTCTTGCATTGTTCACGACCGTAATCTAGCCTGGGCTAAAGCAAGGAAATCGTGTTCTGATGCTGATTGGCTTGTTTTTAGGCAGTTACGAAACAAGTGTTCTTCTCTTCTCAGGAAGGCCAAGTCTGATTATTTTATGTCTGTTACCACTGATAACCTGAATGACCCTAGAAAGTTTTGGAAGGCTATTAAGTCTATGTCTGGTAACAGTAATGTTAATGAATTACCGTCATGTGTATTGAAGGACTCTGTTGCTATATATGACAAAACTGAAATGCTGAATTGTTTCAATGAGCACTTTGTATCATCTGGTAGACTGTTTGATTCAGTGTCCTCTGTCTCTGTACAACCTTGTGTGGATGAACTAGTGAGAGCTGGTCAAACTTTTAGCTTTTTGCCATTCTCAGTGCAGGTGGTACGTAAGGCCCTGAAATCCTTAGACCAGAAAAAGCCTGCAGGTCCTGATCTTTTGGATCCCTGCTTTTTAAATCTGGCAGCTGATTTCATAGCTGAACCACTTACATATCTGTTTAATCTAACCCTGGAATGTAATGAAATTCCAAAGATCTGGAAATCAGCATTTGTCCTGCCACTTTTAAAAGGGGGAGATCCAACTCTTTTAAATAATTATAGGCCAATCTCAAAGCTGTCACCCCTGGTGAAAATACTTGAAACCCTTGTGAGTGACCAGCTAAAAGAGTTTTTATATACTAACTCTATTTTATCAATGTACCAATCGGGTTTCAGGAAGAAGCACAGCACAATTACAGCAGCCATGAAGGTTTTAAATGATATCACTGAAGCTCTTGACAAGAAACAGCATTGTGTCTCACTTTTTATTGATCTCTCTAAGGCTTTTGATACAGTTGATCATGCTATACTAAGGCAGAGATTGTCGAGTGTAGGTCTTTCAGAGCATGCAGTTGCATGGTTTGTTAACTATCTGTCTGATAGAACTCAGTGCACTCAATTTGATGGGCTTAGGTCTGTTAAATTGTCTGTCTTAAATGGTGTGCCCCAAGGCTCTGTACTTGGTCCTCTCTTATTCACTATTTATATAAATAATTTAGACAAAAATGTCCAAAATGCACAACTTCATTTTTATGCTGATGATACTGTTATTTACTGTTGTGCTTCATCTCTTACAAAAGCTTTCCAGAACTTGCAAACTGCTTTTAATACTGTTCAACATACCTTGTCTCAATTGAAGCTTATCCTCAATACTGACAAAACAAAACTACTGGTGTTTTCTAAAGCAAGAAATAGACCTCTGAACCTTTCACCTATTACTACCTGTCAAGGCAAGGAGATTGAGGTTGTAACCTCATATAAATATCTTGGAATTTTGATTGATGATGGCCTCTCTTTTAAAATGCATATTCAACAACTTACAAAAAAATTGAAGCTGAAATTAGGATTTTATTTTAGGAATAAGGCTTGTTTTTCTTTTGAAGCCAGAAGGAGGCTAGTATCAGCTACATTTATGCCTTTACTAGACTATGGGGATATTTTATATATGAATGCTTCCGCTCAGTGTTTGAGATCAATTGACACCCTTTACCATGGCACTTTAAGATTTATTTTAAACTGCAAAACCCTTACGCACCACTGCACTTTGTATACCAGGGTTGGCTGGCCTTCTCTAGTCACTCGTAGGCTCAGTCACTGGTATACTTTTATTTACAAAGGCATTTTGGGTTTACTACCTTTTTATTTGGGCATTTTTATTGTTCAGAAATGTGGTGGGTACTCTCTTCGTTCGCGGGACTTTATCCTGCTAACTGTTCCAAATGTCCGAACTGAATTTGGTAAAAGGGCTTTTATGTATTCTGCACCATCGTCTTGGAACGCCTTACAAAATACTTTTAAACTGGATGAACTTGTCCCGATTGGTATTTTTAAATCACGGATGAATGATCTGGAGACTGATTCCCTGACCTGTCAATGTTTTCAATTTGCTGTTTTTGATTTTGTTATATTCTTTGTTAATTCTATGGTTTTTACTAGATTACTTGTAGTTTTTCATGTTGTTTGTCTGTAATTTTTGTAATGACTTGGCGCTGCCTATCTTGGCCAGGACGCTCTTGAAAAATAGATTTTAAATCTCAATGAGCCCTTCCTGGTTAAATAAAGGTTAAATAAAAATAAAATAAAAATTTTCCTCAATTAAGTTGGAAAAATAGGATGATCGAGCAGCAGTGAGGGCTCTTTGATACTGCACGGTACTGTCTTTCCAAGTTAGTCGGAAGACTTCCAGTTTGGTGTGGCGCCATTTCCGTTCCAATTTTCTGGAAGCTTGCTTCAGAGCTCGTGTATTTTCTGTATACCAAGGAGCTAGTTTCTTATGACAAAT
Organism: Salmo trutta; assembly: GCF_901001165.1. NCBI lineage: Eukaryota > Metazoa > Chordata > Actinopteri > Salmoniformes > Salmonidae > Salmo > Salmo trutta. Next base: position 5,002,240 of record NC_042957.1, on the reverse strand, counting down.
GTTTTTCGTTTTTAGGGGTGCAACTGCATCTAGGGTATTGCGCAAAGTTAAATTGAGTTCCTCAGTTAGGTGGTTAACTGATTTTTGTCCTCTGATGTCCTTGGGTAGGCAGAGGGAATCTGGAAGGGCATCAAGGAATCTTTGGGTTGTCTGAGAATTTATAGCACGACTTTTAATGCTCCTGGAGGGTGCTCCAGGAGCTCCTGGAGGGGTTTGAGCAGATTATTTGTTGCGATTGCAAACGTAATAAAATGGTGGTTAAGATGTTAATTTTAAAATAACAACTCATTTAAAACCAAAACACATTGCTAACTTTGCTGTAAACTTCCCTGTGTCCTCTGATATATTGTCTATATACAATTAATACATTTGTAATAATAAGATATTTCATTCCAATAGACAGACTCCTAACCTTGTTGTAAATGTAAACTGTAACTTTCCTGGCCTCAGATATATTGTGTGTGTATATATAGTGCCTGTTTCTGTCCCAGACCCCCAGACAGACCACAGCTATGCATTCATCATACTTGGACGATGTTGAAAAATAAACACACAGAAATATATGTAAATCCAGCTAAACAGAGAGGAAGATCCCTAGACCCAATAGCCTGCTTTGAATATCATTACAGAACCAGCTGTCCACTGGTTATAAATGATACCTATGAAAAAAGAGGTGATTGCCTGGTATGATAACGATAACATGTAATAGTATGATTGTAACCAGACAGACTATTAGGAGAGAAGAAGAGCGCATTTGTGACTATTTGCTTTGTGTCATAAAGGAACTTAGCTGTTTGATTTATACGAATAGCCGGGCCTACCAGTGAGTTGAACAGACTGTGTTTATTCTATTGCATGTATCTTAAAGAGACTATAATGTCATGGGTCTATAATATAATTCCTCAAAATGTGAGACAGATATTTCAGATAACCAGAGGTATGAATAAGGCATTCCCACATTTAAAAGTATGATGTTGTTTGAAATGCAAGGGGCAGAAGTGGACGATAGAATAATGGGAATGTTTTTGGTGAAGGGGGATCCAGATGTTATCTGATCTCCACAATCTGCAAATATCTCTCTTCCCCCCCTTTATAAAATTCAGATACGTTTGTTCCTCATTCAACAACAACAACAACAACAACAGATGAAAAGACAAAAAAAGTAAACGCAATAGAGATGGCAAAAATATGAGAACATCCACACCACATTGCCAGACTGGGACGAGAATGTGTGTCCCCGTCTGCGTGTGGTGTTTTTCATTTTACAATGAAAAGCTGTTCTCTTGTTAGCTTGTCCATAACAAGATTGATCATGGAAACCAAGCCTTCCCCACAGAACACAATTTATATATTTAATGAGCATGACTCCAATACATTAAAGTAATTAGTCAAACCTCCCTCTCAACCAATGGAACCCACTACCTGTATTATTGGATCTTATTAACGATGTTGCTATATGGATAGGACGTGTGTTAGCCAGAGTTAGCAGGATGGGGGTGCAGAGATGATTGTTATGGCTTTGTTTTTATAATAATCTACTTCACAAGCATATTTATGACAATCTCATGTATCTCTAAGGTCTCACCTCATCATACAAAAAGGTGCATAGGATATTATATTGATGGCATAATCCCCCTTTGTTACATTTGGCGTAGTCGGCAGGATTCAAACCTGCACGGGCATACCCCTGAATGGAAAGGCAAACATTTATTATATACAAAAGGCAAACGGCATCCCCATCCTGATTATCATTCAGGAGCTCTCTAGGGATTATGAAGGAACATTGAAAGTGTTAGGTTGGTGGGTTACACGAAACTACTATCACACAATTTTAGTTGCGTTTAGCCATCAGGCTTTCTTTCAGTTGAGTTGATGCAGTCATATAAAACAAAGTGAGAAACATAGAAAACGTGAGAGGACAGAACTGTTACAGCCCCCCAAGCATCGCCATTGTACAGCCGAGTCCGGGCTGCTACTGACAGCCGAGTCCGGGCTGCTACTTACAGCCGAGTCCGGGCTGCTACTTACAGCCGAGTCCGGGCTGCTACTTACAGCCGAGTCCGGGCTGCTACTTACAGCCGAGTCCGGGCTGCTACTTACAGCCGAGTCCGGGCTGCTACTTACAGCCGAGTCCGGGCTGCTACTTACAGCCGAGTCCGGGCTGCTACTTACAGCCGAGTCCGGGCTTCTACGTACAGCCGAGTCCGGGCATCTACTCCTCTCCTGTTTTGAATAATTGCATATCTCCTCCCAGCATCACCAGTGTGTCGGCTCTCAGCAGACATAGAGACCCTGGAGGATCACAACACACACACACACACAGAGGTCAGTGTGAGGAGACACACACACACACAAACGTACACCAAGAGAGACCCATTTGTAATGAGTGATGGTGCTGTCACTGCTGACATTTCGGAGGCCTAGTAGAAAGGTGTTAGAGCCTTATCTCTTCGACTTCTGATGCTTTATTAAGTCCAGTGTTGTATTCCACTTCCTGCGGCCTGCGACACTCACATCTCCCCTGATATCCCTATCAGCCTCTGCATGAGGAGAGAGGCATTATTCTTGTAGCTTTAATCCGTCTGGTTCTGTCTGTACATGTACGGTATAGCTGGGTGTATTTTGATTCTTGTGTCTGTGCAGTTGGACTACACAACCAATTTAGGAGTGTCGCTTGTTGGTATATAGGTCAGTGATTGAGTGTTTTTGTTGCTCCTTTTCATTGCTACTTCTAACAAGTAGCAGGGCTGATCTAGGATCAGGCTCCCCCTGGTCAGGGCTGATCTAGGATCAGGCTCCCCCTGGTCAGGGCTGATCTAGGATCAGGTTCCCCCTGGTCAGGGCTGATCTAGGATCAGGTTCCCCCTGGTCAGTAGCAGGGCTGATCTAGGATCAGGCTCCCCCTGGTCAGGGCTGATCTAGGATCAGGTTCCCCCTGGTCAGTAGCAGGGCTGATCTAGGATCAGGTTCCCCCTGGTCAGTAGCAGGGCTGATCTAGGTGTCAAATCTAAATGTCAAAACTGTTCCTAAATCAGCACGCCTACTCTGAGACACTTTGTAAATACGGGGGCCCCGATTCAGTAAATCTTTATTGTCCCCGAAAGTCCATTTGAAGGCATCATAATTCATAATAATTCCATCATAATAGATATTTAAATATAAACGTTAAACTAATTGGTACAACACACAAACGTGAAGAATAAAAGCATGATATGAACTGTGCCTTATTCTCACATCTGAAGCTGGAAAATTGCATTGTCTTACATCACCGGGGTGGTCATCATTCCTACGTGACGCTGGTCCCTCGGTGCATGCGGAATTGTCGCGCTATCTGACATAAAATACTGGGATCGGTGAGGTTTCCCATGGCTGTGGTACCGAGTGATCTGATAGGGTCAAATTTCATCAGGAACCAATAACTTTTAATCAGAGAAAAGTGACTCAGTCTCATTGACCTGTTATCCAATCAAAGGCCATTCAGAGTGACCGCTAAGCTAATGAGTGTGACGTTATAATAGAAAAAAAACAATTAACACAACTTCATCTATTAACACAACATAATAACCTTAATCAGCAGAACTAACAGGCTGGAATTAGTGAATAATATAGACACTATATTACTTTGATGCTTTTGTATCATCAAACAGTGGAACAGACAACATTTAAACCACATCCTGCCAGCTTATCGTAAAACCCTGCTTCATTTCAACCATAAATAGCATGTCATTATTTGAAAATGCAGCTAAAACCCCTTAAATAATCTCTTGAGATTTCAGTTTTAAGCGCTGAGATTGAAGTTTGTTCTTACGTGTGCGAGTGAAACTGAGGAGGAGCACATTACTGTTGAAAGACGAGGCTGAATGCGACAGAGGTCATGATGGTTGAGAAGCTGTCGTATGGGATTCTCATGAGCCCCGATGTGATGCCGAAGGGTGTTGGGTGTAGTTTGGTGAGTGTCGCTGAAGGGTGTAGTTTGGTGTGCATCACTGAAGGGTGTAGTTTGGTGTGCATCGCTGAAGGGTGTTGGTTGGGTGTAGTTTGGTGTGCATCGCTGAAGGGTGTTGGTTGGGTGTAGTTTGGTGTGCATCGCTGAAGGGTGTTGGTTGGGTGTAGTTTGGTGTGTATCACTGAAGGGTGTTGGGTGTAGTTTGGTGTGTATCGCTGAAGGGTGTTGGGTGTAGTTTGGTGTGCATCACTGAAGGGTGTTGGTTGGGTGTAGTTTGGTGTGCATCGCTGAAGGGTGTTGGTTGGGTGTAGTTTGGTGTGCATCACTGAAGGGTGTTGGGTGTAGTTTGGTGTGTATCACTGAAGGGTGTTGGTTGGGTGTAGTTTGGTGTGTATCGCTGAAGGGTGTTGGTTGGGTGTAGTTTGGTGTGCATCGCTGAAGGGTGTTGGTTGGGTGTAGTTTGGTGTGCATCGCTGAAGGGTGTTGGGTGTAGTTTGGTGTGCATCGCTGAAGGGTGTTGGTTGGGTGTAGTTTGGTGTAGTCCTTGTCCTTGCAGTCCTCTTAAGGGGTTCGCATGTTTCCCAGCCGAAACAGTTTGGAACAGTTTGTGCACACGATATATTATGTTGATATTTTGTGACGTTTTAGAATTTTTTTCTCGAAGCAAGCCGAAGTCAGTAGCCGAAGTTTATGCCCGGTCGTTGACCAATTGGTCAACAGTAGGGATTCTTCAGTGAAGTGCCTGTTGTCATTCAACTAGAGATGATTTGTCCTCATGCAATTCTTTTCACTTCAGAAATACTGCACACCAAACATCCTAGTCAGATGTAAAATCTCCTCGACAACAACGTCAAAATTAATGACAGATTTCTTGAGTTATCTTAGATGAATTCTGACTGCATCTCAAAATGGACAAACGTGCTACTTTTTTCTCGTTTTTCAACCAATGGTATTTCATGTCAGCACACCCGTTCAAATCAAATCAAATCAAACTTTATTTGTCACCATGCGCCGAATACAACAAGTGTAGACTTTACCGTGAAATGCTTACTTACATGCCCTTAACAAACAGTGCATTTCAAGAAGAGTTAATAAAATATTTACGAAGTAGCCTAAGATTAAAAGTAATAATAAAAAGTAACACAATAAGAATAACTAACGAGGTTATATACAGAGGTAATTTGTACATGTAGGTGGGGGTGAAGTGACTATGCATAGATAACAAACAAACAGCGAGTAGCAGCAGTGTACAAAAGGGGGGGGGGGGGGGTGTCAGTGTAAATTGTCCGGTGGGGATTTTATGAATTGTTCAGCAGTCTAATGGCTTGGGGGTAGAAGCTGTTGAGGAGCCTTTTGGTCCTAGATTTGGCGCTCCGGTACCGCTTGCCGTGCGGTAGCAGAGAAAACACTCTATAACTTTGGCAACTGGAGTCTCTGAGAATTTTATGGGCTTTCCTCTGACACCGCCTATAATATAGGTCCTGGATGGCAGGAAGATTGGCCCCAGTGATGTACTGGGCTGTTCGCACTACCCTCTGTAGCGCCTTACGGTCTGATGCCGAGCAGTTGCCATACCAGGCGGTGATGCAACCGGTCAGGATGCTCTTGATGGTGTAGCTGTAGAACCTTTTGAGGATCTGGGGACCCATGCCAAATCTTTTCAGTCTCCTGAGGGGGAAAAGGTTTTGTCGTGCCCTCTTCACGACTGTCTTGGTATGTTTGGACCATGATAGTTCGTTGGTGATGTGGAAACTCTCGACTCGCTCCACTACAGCCCCGTCGATGTTAATGGGGGCCTGTTCGGCCCGCCTTTTCCTGTAGTCCACTATCAGCTACTTTGTCTTGCTCACATTGAGGGAGAGGTTGTTGTCCTGGCACCACACTGCCAGTTCTCTTACCTCCTCCCTATAGGCCGTCTCATCATTGTCGGTGATCAGGCCTACCACTGTTGTGCCGTCAGCAAACTTAATGATGGTGTTGGAGTCATGTTTGGCCACGCAGTCATGGGTAAACAGGGAATACAGGAGGGGACTAAGTACACACCCCTGAGGGGCCCCAGTGTTAAGCCTACTCTTACAACCTGGGGGGCGGCCCGTCAGGAAGTCCAGGATCCAGTTGCAGAGGGAGGTGTTTAGTCCCAGGGTCCTTAGCTTAGTGATGAGCTTCGTGGGCACTATAGGTTGGAAGGTTGGAAGGGCAGTGTGGAGTGCAATAGAGATTGCATCATCTGTGGATCTGTTTGGACGGTATGCAAATTGGAGTGGGTCTAGCGTGTCTGGGATAATGGTGTTGATGTGAGCCATTACCAACCTTTTCAAAGCACTTCATGGCTACAGATGTGAGTGCTACGGGTTGGTAGTCATTTAGGCAGGTTACCTTAGTGTTCTTGGGCACAGGGACTATGGTGGTCTGCTTGAAACATGTTGGTATTACAGACTCAATCAGGGACATGTTGAAAATGTCAGTGAAGACACCTGCCAGTTGTTCTGCACATGCCCGGAACACACGTCCTGGTAATCCATCTGGCCCCGCAGCCTTGTGTATGTTGACCTGTTTAAATCGATGCAGTTATTGATGAAGCTGATGACTGAGGTGGTGTACTCCTCACTGCCATTGAATGAATCACAGAACATATTCCAGTCTGTGCTAGCAAAACTGTCCTGTAGTGTAGCATCCGCATCATCTGACCACTTCCATATTGAGCGAGTCACTGGTACTTCCTGCTTTAGTTTTTGCTTGTAAGCAGGAATCAGGAGGATAGAATTATGGTCAGATTTGCCAAATGGAGGGAGGGGGAGAGCTTTGTATGCATCTCTGTGTTCTCTGTGTGTGGAGTAAAGGTGGTCTAGGATTTTTCCCCCCTGGTTGCACGTGACAAGCTAGTAAAGATTTGGTAAAACTTATTTAAGTTTGCCTGCATTAAAGTCCCCGTCCACTAGGAGCGCCGCTTCTGGGTGAGCAATTTCTTCTTTGCTTATGGCCTTATAGAGTTGGTTGAGAGCGGTCTTAGTGCCAGCTTCGTTCTGTGGTGGTAAATAGACGGCTACGAATAATACAGATGAGAACTCTCTTGGTAGATAGTGTGGTCTACAACTTATCATGAGGTATTCTACCTCAGGCAAGCAATACCTAGAGACTTCTTTAATATTAGACATTGCGCACCAGCTGTTATTGACAAATGGACACACACCCCCACCCCTCGTCTTACCAGAGGTAGTGTCTCTGTTCTGCCGGTGCATGGAAAATCCCGCTAGCTTTATATTGTCTATCTTCGTTCAGCCACGTCTCGGTGAAACATAAGATGTTAAACTTTTTAATGTCCCGTTGGTAGGATAATCTTAATAGTAGGTCATCAATTTTATTTTCCAATGATTGCATGTTAGCAAGAAGAACGGAAGGCAGTGGGAGTTTTACTCGCTTGCCCCCAGATTCTCAGAAGGCAGTGGGAGTTTTACTCGCTTGCCCCCAGATTCTCAGAAGGCAGTGGGAGTTTTACTCGCTCGCCCCCAGATTCTCAGAAGGCAGTGGGAGTTTTACTCGCTTGCCCCCAGATTCTCAGAAGGCAGTGGGAGTTTTACTCGCTTGCCCCCAGATTCTCAGAAGGCAGTGGGAGTTTTACTCGCTTGCCCCCAGATTCTCAGAAGGCAGTGGGAGTTTTACTCGCTTGCCCCCAGATTCTCAGAAGGCAGTGGGAGTTTTACTCGCTTGCCCCCAGATTCTCAGAAGGCAGTGGGAGTTTTACTCGCTTGCCCCCAGATTCTCAGAAGGCAGTGGGAGTTTTACTCGCTTGCCCCCAGATTCTCAGAAGGCAGTGGGAGTTTTACTCGCTCGCCCCCAGATTCTCAGAAGGCAGTGGGAGTTTTACTCGCTTGCCCCCAGATTCTCAGAAGGCAGTGGGAGTTTTACTCGCTTGCCCCCAGATTCTCAGAAGGCAGTGGGAGTTTTACTCGCTTGCCCCCAGATTCTCAGAAGGCAGTGGGAGTTTTACTCGCTTGCCCCCAGATTCTCAGAAGGCAGTGGGAGTTTTACTCGCTTGCCCCCAGATTCTCAGAAGGCAGTGGGAGTTTTACTCGCTTGCCCCCAGATTCTCAGAAGGCAGTGGGAGTTTTACTCGCTTGCCCCCAGATTCTCAGAAGGCAGTGGGAGTTTTACTCGCTTGCCCCCAGATTCTCAGAAGGCAGTGGGAGTTTTACTCGCTTGCCCCCAGATTCTCAGAAGGCAGTGGGAGTTTTACTCGCTTGCCCCCAGATTCTCAGAAGGCAGTGGGAGTTTTACTCGCTTGCCCCCAGATTCTCAGAAGGATCCCCGATCTGCGGCCCCTTTTCCGGCGTATTTTCTTCACGCAAAAGGCGTGGATCTGGGCCTGTTCCAATGAAAGCAGGACTCGTTAAAGGAAAGAGTTTCTTCCAGTCCGCATTGAGTGATGTCCAGAAGTTATTTTTGGTCATAAGAGATGGTAGCAACAACATTATGTACACAATAAGTAAACAAAGAAGTTACACAAAACAAACAAAAAATATGAAAAAATATAACAATTGGTTGGGAGAATGTAAAACGTCAGCCATGTTCTGCGACGCCATCTTATTCGAGCTTGCCGAGCTTGTCTAGGCGTCAGCCGAACTGAGGCATGCTGAAGCCTTTTGGCATGGTGGATTAGCTACCATATTGCATATAATGTAGGTATCCAGTCCTTTCAGCTGTCAACAAGTGCTATGAGGGTAGGGGCTACTGCATAAGAGTTGTTTCTAGCCATCTCTCTGTTCCAACCACTGCTGTAGTCCTACAGCCACACACAGCCCTCTGCAGCACACAGCCCTCTGCAGCACACAGCCTTATTAGCACAATGTTAATGTAGCGTTAATTGCTTTTACTTTCTCCCTCTATTAAGTGGGGCGCTGGCTGCTATCTCTCCTCCTCTCTTTCTTCTCAGGAGAAACACACACAGACACACACACACACACACACACACACACACACACACACACACACACACACACACACACACACACACACACACACACACACTAATGTCACTAATGGACTAAGACACTGGGGCTGTAAAATAACGCCGGCTACGCTCGATGACTAACGCTCATCGTTGCTAATTGAAAAGTAATTGGGGGGGGGGGGGGGAGGGGGTACAGGGCACCTGTCACACCGTGAAAGGTAGTGTCATGGAGCCACAAGGACGACTGATGCACTCAGAGAGGTGGTATGTTGTTGTTATTATTGTTGTTGTTGTGCATGGCTGAATGGAGGGAGAGGCCAATGATGATGATGATGAAGCAAAGAAGAACAACTCCACTGCAGAAATCCTTTTGGCCTTACAGTATGCTATTTCAATATGTCCTCTGTTGGAACACAGATCAGGCTAGTGCCAATACAATGGAACACAGATCAGGCTAGTGCCAATACAATGGAACACAGATCAGGCTAGTGCCAATACAATGGAACACAGATCAGGCTAGTGCCAACACAATGGAACACAGATCAGGCTAGTGCCAATTCAATGGAACACAGATCAGGCTAGTGCCAATTCAATGGAACACAGATCAGGCTAGTGCCAATACAATGGAACACAGTTGAAGCCACTAGAGTGTGTGTGTTTTCCAGCTGTCACCGATGAGGATGTGACCGTCCCCATTGAGGACCCGCTGAACGTATTGGCAGCAGCCATTGACTATATGTCTGAGGAAATACCAACAGGTCTTACTGTCTGCATCCCATCCCTAACAACCACCCCGTCCCCACACACACACACACACACACACACACACACACACACACACACACACACACACACACACACACACACACACACACACACACACACACACACACACAGACACACACACACACACACACACACACACACACACACACACACACACACACACACACAGACACACACACACACACACACACACACACACACACACACACACACACACACACACACACACAGACACTCAACCCTACATTGGTACATCCACCGGCATTCTTTGCGTGTCACGCCAACAGGAATAAACATCTCTCAGGGAAGAAGATGGGAGGGGGGTGTATGTTTCATGATTAATAAATCATGGTGTAATTGTAACAACCTACAGGAACTCAAGTCCTTCTGTTCACCTGACCTAGAATTCCTCACAATCAAATGCCGTCCGTATTATCTTCCAAGAGAATTCTCGTCGGTTATTGTCACAACCGTGTATATCCCCCCTCAAGCCGATTCTAAGATGGCCCTCAAGGAACTCCACTGGTTTCCGCAAACTGGAAACCATATATCCGGAGGCTGCATTTATTGTAGCTGGGGATTTTAACAAAGTAAATTTGAGAACAAGGCTACCTAAAATATTGATTGTAGTACCAGGGCTGGTTAAACTCTGGATCATTGCTACTCTAACTTCTGTGAGTTTCCTGTAGGCAGAACTCAAACAGAATGTACCCGTGACAAGGAACATTCAACGCTGGTCTGACCAATCGGAATCCACGCTTCAAGATTGTTTTGATCACGCGGACTGGGACATGTTCCGGGTAGCTTCAAAGAAAAATATAGATTTATATGCTGATTCAGTGAGTGAGTTTATAAGGAAGTGTATAGGAGATGTTGTACCCACTGTGACTATTAAAACCTACCCTAACCAGAAACCGTGGATAGATGGCGGCATTCGCGCAAAACTAAAAGCGCGACCCACCACATTTAACCATGGAAAGATGACCAGGAATATGGCCGAATACAAACAGTGTAGTTATTCGCTTCGCAAGGCAATCAAACAAGCGAAATGTCAGTAAAGGAACAAAGTGGTGTCGCAACTCAACGGCTCAAGCACAAGACGTATGTGGCAGGGTCTACAGACAATAAAAGAAAAATCAGCCACAACACTGACACCGACGTCTTGCTTCCAGACAAACTAAACACCTTCTTTGCTCGATTTGAGGATAACATAGTGACACTGACGCAGCCCGCTACCAAGGACTGTGGGCTCTCCTTCTCTGTGGCTGACGTGAATAAGACATTTAAACGTGTTAACCCTCGGAAGGCTGCCGGCCCAGACGGCATCCCTAGCCGTGTCCTCAGAGCATGCGCAGATGAGCTGGCTGGTGTGTTTACGGACCTATTCAATCTCTCCCTATCCCAGTCTGCTGTCCCCACATGCTTCAAGATGGCCACCATTGTTCCTGTACCCAAGAAGGCAAAGGTAACTGAACTAAATGACTACCGCCCCATAGCACTCACTTCTGTCATTATGAAGTGCTTTGAGAATCTAGTCAAGGATCATATCACCTCCACCTTACCTGTCACCCTAGACCCACTGCAATTTGCATACCGCCCCAATAGGTTCACAGACGATGCAATCGCCATCAAACTGCACACTGCCCTATCCCATCTGGACAAGAGGAATACCTATGTAAGAATGCTGTTCATTGACTACAGCTCAGCATTCAACACCATAGTACCCTCCAAGCTCATCATTAAGCTTGAGGCCCTGGGTCTCAACCCCGCCCTGTGAAATTCGGTCCTGGACTTCCTGATGGCCGCCCCCAGGTGGTGAACGTAGGAAACAACATCTCCACTTCACTGATCCTCAACACTGGGGCCCCACAAGGGTGCGTTCTCAGCCCCCTCCTGTACTCCTTGTTCACCCACGACTGCGTGGCCATGCACGCCTCCAACTCAATCATCAAGTTTGCAGACGACACAACAGTAGTAGGCTTGATCACCAACAATGACGAGACAGCCTATAGGGAGGAGGTGAGGGCACTCGGAGTGTGGTGTCAGGAAAACAACCTCTCACTCAACGTCAACAAAACAAAGGATATGATCGTGGAAACAGCAGATGGAGCACCCCCCTATTCACATCAACGGTACAGCAATGGAGAAGGTGGAAAGATCCGCAGTGTACACATCATGGACAAACTGAAATGGTCCACCCATACCCATCTAAAACCCTCACAAACTTTTACAAATGCACAGAGAGGCTGCTGCCTACGTACAGACTTGAAATCATTGGCCACTCTAACAAATGGATCACTAGTCACTTTAGTAATGCAATTTTAATAATGATGTTTACATATCTTGCATTACTCATCCCATATCATTATACTGTATTTTATACCACCTGTTTCATCTCGCCGATGCCGGTTGGTCGTTGCTCATCCATATATTTATATCTACATATTCTCATTCACCCTTTTTAGATTTGTGTGTATTAGGTAGTTGTTGTGGAATTGTTAGATTACTTGTTAGATATTACTGCATTGTTGGATCCAAAAGCACAAGCATTTCACTACACCTGCAATAACATCTGCTAACCATGTATATGTGGCCAATAACATTTGATTTAATTCGATTCCTGTTGTCAATGCCTTTCCGTGAGGGCCTAATTTATCTTTTATTTTCTTATCTCTGTGTATTTAAGCAGCTGTCACGACCCTGAAGCCAAAATGTATTCGTCTCTGAGCAGCCGTTTCCCCTGGGGCTGAAGAATATTCTGGGGCTGAAGCATATTCTGGGGCTGAAGCATATTCTGGGGCTGAAGAATATTCTGGGGTTGAAGAATATTCTGGGGCTGAAGCATATTCTGGGGCTGAAGAATATTCTGGGGCTGAAGAATATTCTGGGGCTGAAGCATATTCTGGGGCTGAAGAATATTCAATCTCCAATCAGAGACAACGATAGACAGCTGCCTCTGATTGGAAACCATACCCGGCCAAAACATAGAAACAAAAAACATAGAATGCCCACCCCCTATCACACCCTGACCTAACTAACTAAACAGAGAAAAAACAGCTCTCTTAGGTCAGAGCGTGACAAGCATATTCTGGGGTTGAAGCATATTCTGGGGTTGAAGCATATTCTGGGGCTGAAGAATATTCTGGGGCTGAAGCATATTCTGGGGCTGAAGAATATTCTGGGGCTGAAGAATATTCTGGGGCTGAAGCATATTCTGGGGCTGAAGCATATTCTTCACCCTGACTGTGGTTCCAAATGGCACCCTATTCCCTACATAGTGCAGACAAAAGGACTGTCTGCAGGATAATCTGCACTAAAACCAATACAACAGGACTGTCTGCAGGATAATCTATACTAAAACCAATACAACAGGACTGTCTGCAGGGTAATCTTTACTAAAACCAATACAACAGGACTGTCTGCAGGATAATCTATACTAAAACCAATACAACAGGACTGTCTGCAGGGTAATCTTTACTAAAACCAATACAACAGGACTGTCTGCAGGGTAATCTTTACTAAAACCAATACAACAGGACTGTCTGCAGGATAATCTTTACTAAAACCAATACAACAGGACTGTCTGCAGGATAATCTGCACTAAAACCAATACAACAGGACTGTCTGCAGGGTAATCTTTACTAAAACCAATACAACAGGACTGTCTGCAGGATAATCTATACTAAAACCAATACAACAGGACTGTCTGCAGGGTAATCTTTACTAAAACCAATACAACAGGACTGTCTGCAGGACAAAAGTAATGTGTAATGTCATGGGTGTGTTGTTTGCAGGTGTTGTGAGTCAGTCTACAGTTGTTCCCTCTTATATGTCCTGTGGTATAGAGATAGTTGTAAAGTCCAAAATACATGTTGGAATACCAGAGTAATCTTCTCCCAGCTTTCTCCTGAGTCAGTACCTCCAGTGAGCTATAGATGGCACTCACTTCAGGGGGATAGGGAAGGGGGGGGGAGAGATGGAGAGGGGAGAGGGAGAAGGGAGTGGGATAGGGAGTGGGAGGGGAGGGAGGGAGATGATGGAGATGAGATGGAGATGAGGGGGGTGGAGAGGGGAGCGGGAGGGGAGGGAGGAGGAGAGGGAGAGGGAAAGGGGGGAGAGTTGGAGAGGGGAGAGGGAGGGGAGGGAGGTGGATAGGAGAGGGTAGGGAGGTGGAGAGGGGAGGGGAGGGAGATGGAGAGGGAGGGGTAGAGGGAGGGGAGGGGGAGGGGGATGGAGAGGGAGAGAGAGAGAGAGAAAGAAAAAGCGAGAGAGGTAGACAGGGAAAGGCACCCTTACCTGTCCTTGAGACGGCCAGCAGAGTGGAGGAGAGGGAGAGGGGGAGGGAGAGGGGGAGTGGGAGAGGGAGGGAGAGGGGGGTGGGAGAGGGAGGAAGAGGAGAGGAAAACACTATCTATCATGTTATGGTACACTATCTATACAAAAGTATGTGGACACCCATTCAAATGAGTGGATTTGGCTCCCGAATGGCACAGCAGTCTAAGGCACTGCATCTCAGTGCTAGAAGCGTCACTAAAGACCCTGGTTCGATCCCGGACTGTATCACAACCGGCCATGATCGGGAGTCCCATAGGGTGGCGTGCAATTAGCCCAGCGTCGTCCGGGTTAGGGGAGGGTTTGGCCGGGGTAGGTCCGTCGTTATAAAATAAGAATTTGTTCTTAACTGACTTGCCTAGTTAAATAAAGGTTAGAGAGAGAAATTTCAGCCACATCCGTTGCTGACAGGTGTATAAATTCGAGCACACAGCCATGCAATCTCCATAGACAAACATTGGCAGTAGAATGGCTTAACTGAAGAGCTCAGTGACTCATGCCACCTTTCTATCAAGTCAGTTCGTCAAATTTCTGCCCTGCTAGAGCTGCCCCCAGTCAACGGTAAGTGCTGTTATTGTGAAGTGGAAAAGTCTAGGAGCAACAACGGATCAGCCGCGAAGTGGTAGGCCACACAAGCTCACAGAATGGGACCGCCCAGTGCTAAAGCGCGTAGTGCATAAAAATCGTCTGTCCTCTGGTTGCCACACTCACTACTGAGTACCAAACTGCCTCTGGAAGAAACGTCAGCACAATAACTGTTTGTCGGGAGTTTCATGAAATGGGTTTCCATGGCCAAGCAGCCGCACACAAGCCTAAGATCACCTTGCGAAATGCCAAGCATCAGCTGGAGTGGTGTAAAGCTCACCTCCATTGGACTCTGGATCAGTGGAAACGAGTTCTCTGGAGTGATGAATCACGCTTCACCATCTGGCAGTCCAATGGACGAATCTGGGTTTGGCGGATGCCAGAAGAACGCTCCCTGCCCGAATGCATAGTGCCAACTGTAAAGTTTGGTGGAGGAATAATGGTCTGGGGCTGTTTTTAATGATTCGTGCCCCTTAGTTCCAGTGGAGGGAAATCTTAACACTACAGCATACAATTAAATTCTAGACGATTCTGTACTTCCAACTTTGTGGCAACAGTTTGGGGAAGGCCCTTTCCTGTTTCAGCATGACAATGCCCCCGTGCACAAAGTGAGGTCCATACAGAAATGGTTTGTCGAGATCGGTGTGGAAGAACTTGACTGGCCTGCACAGAGCCCTGACCTCAACCCCATCGAACACCTTTGGGATGAATTAGAACAGACAGCGAGCCAGGCCTAATCACCCAACATCGGTACCCAACTTCCCTAATGCTCTTGTGGCTGAATAGAAGCAAGTCCCCACAGCAATATTCCAACATCTAGTGGAAAGCCTTCCCAGAGGAGTGGAGGCTGTTATAGCAGCAAAGGGGGGATCAACTCCATACTAATGCCCATGATTTTGGAATGAGACGTTAGACAAGCAGGTGTCCACATACTTTTGGTCATGTAGGGGTCAAACGCCCTCAACGCCAGAAAGATGTAAATCATTACCTCCTCTTCCTTTAATTACACACTGAGCATATTGATGTAGTTCCATTCTATGACAATCTCCTCCACTGACTCTCACCTGGTGTACCTGTATCTCCTACACTCACTTCTCTCACCTGGTCTATCTCCTCCACTCACTCACTTCTCTCTCTCACCTGGTCTATCTCCTCCACTCACTCACTTCTCTCTCACCTGGTTTCATATTGATGGTTTCCTTCTTCTGTTCTCTCAGATTATTGGAAACCAACTGAGCCACACGGGACCATGCGGGACCATTTATTAAGTGTTTGAAAAACTTGTCCATAATCAATTGATTGTCTTTCTTGATGTCTATAGTATTCTCTCTGGTATGTAATCTGGTTTCCGCTCAGGTTATGGACGTATCACTGCAACCTTAAAGGTCCTCAATGATGTCACCATTGCCCTTGATTCTAAGCAATGTTGTGCTGCTATTTTTATTGACTTGGCCAAATCTTTTGAAACGGTAGACCATTCCATTCTTGTGGGACGGCTAAGGAGTATTGGTGTCTCTGAGGGGTCTTTGGCCTGGTTTGCTAACTACCTCTCTCAAAGAGTGCAGTGTATAAAGTCAGAACATCCGCTGTCTCAGCCACTGCCTGACACCAAATCAAATCAAATCAAATTTTATTTGTCACATGCGCTGAATGTAATGAATACTCAGGGAGAAAAAGGTGTAGATTGACGCGCAGAGCGCGGCAGGTGATTATTTCACCTTCGCAGAAGGCAGGAATCGTGGTCACAGGCAGGCAATGGTCATACACAGGTAGGCAAACAGGCAGGTGTTCAAAACTAGGACTGAAGGCTATAACTGGTTCTCACAAACGAGCTAGGAAAAGGCTTAGTAGAGTCAAAACGAGCAATACCTCACAAAGGCCCAAACAGAATGAACTGAACTAAATAAGGAGCTGATGAAAACAGGGGAGTAATTAACACAGGTGAAATCAATGAACAAAAATGACAGACAGGGCTTCTTTCCAGAACACAACGAAACAGGGCTACGTTCCAGAACACAAAGAAACAGGGCTACGTTCCAGAACACAAAGAAACAGGGCTACGTTTCAGAACACAAAGGAACAGGGTTACGTTCCAGAACACAAAGAAACAGGGCTACGTTCCAGAACACAAAGGAACAGGGTTACGTTCCAGAACACAAAGGAACAGGGTTACGTTCCAGAACACAAAGAAACAGGGCTACGTTCCAGAACACAAAGAAACAGGGCTACGTTCCAGAACACAAAGAAACAGGGTTACGTTCCAGAACACAAAGAAACAGGGTTACGTTCCAGAACACAAAGAAACAGGGCTACGTTCCAGAACACAAAGAAACAGGGCTACGTTCCAGAACACAAAGAAACAGGGCTACGTTCCAGAACACAAAGAAACAGGGCTACGTTCCAGAACACAAAGAAACAGGGCTACGTTCCAGAACACAAAGAAACAGGGCTACGTTCCAGAACACAAAGAAACAGGGCTACGTTCCAGAACACAAAGAAACAGGGCTACGTTCCAGAACACAAAGAAACAGGGCTACGTTCCAGAACACAAAGAAACAGGGCTACGTTCCAGAACACAAAGAAACAGGGCTACGTTCCAGAACACAAAGAAACAGGGCTACGTTCCAGAACACAAAGAAACAGGGCTACGTTCCAGAACACAAAGAAACAGGGCTACGTTCCAGAACACAAAGAAATAGTGCTACGTTCCAGAACACAAAGAAACAGAACACAAGGTTGACTAAGAAAATAAATACAGAACCTTACACTGAATACAACAGGTGTACAGTCGTGGCCAGAGGTTTTGAGAATGACAAATATTAATTTTCACAAAGTTTGCTGCTTCAGTGTCTTTAGATAATTTTGTCAGATGTTACTATGGAATACTGAAGTATAATTACAAGCATTTCATGTGTCAAAGGATTTTATTGACAATTACAAGTTGATGCAAAGAGTCAATATTTGCAGTGTTGACCCTTCTTTTTCAAGGACCCAAAATATCGATAGAGTTGGAGTTCCCGTACCGCTTGGCGTGGAGTAGCAGGGAGAACAGTCTATGACTTGGGTGACTGGAGTCTTGGACCTTCTTCTGACACCGCCTAGTATGTACTGTAGGTCCTGGATGGCAGGAAGCTTGGCCCCAGTGATGTACTGGACCGTACACACTACCCTCTGTAGTTAATTACGGTCGGATGCCGAGCAGTTGCCATACCAGGTGATGATGCAACCTGTCACGATGCTCTCGACGGTGCAACTGTAGACATTTTTGAGGATCTGGGTCGCCAAATCTTTTCAGTCTTCTGAAGGAGAATAGGTGTTGTCGTGCGCTCTTCACGACTGTCTTGATGTGTTTGGACCATTCTAGTTTGTTGGTTATGTGGACACCAAGGAACTCGAAACTCTCGAACTGCTCCACTACAGCCCCGTCGATGTTAATGGGGGCCTGTTCGGCCCTCCCTTTCCTGTAGTCCACGATCAGCACCTTTGTTTTGCTCACGCTGAGGGAGAGGTTGTTGTCCTGGCAACACACTGGCAGGTCTCTGACCTCCTCCCTATGTTGTGTCGTCAGCAAACTTAATGATGGTGTTGGAGTCGTGCTTGGCCATGCAGTCATGGGTGAACAGGGTGTACAGGAGGGGACTAAGCACGCACCCCATTAAAATGGCATATACACATGGTTAGCAGATGTTATTGTAGGTGTAGTGAAATGCTTGTGCTTCTAGTTCCGACAGTGCAGTAATATCTAACAAGTAATCTAACAATTCCACAACAACTACCTAATACACACAAATCTAAAAAGGGTGAATGAGAATATGTACATATAAATATATGGATGAGCAATGACCATCCTGCCACAACTTCCACAGGTGGCGCTCGGCGGTCGTCGTCGCCGGCCTACTAGCTGCCACCGATTTCCTTTTCTGTTTTGTTTGGTAATGTCTGGTTAGGGTAGCATCTGTTTTGTGTTTAGTAATTAGTGGGGTATTTAGTCTGTCTGTTTTGTGTTTGGGGTTGTGCGGGATTGTTTCGTGTCTGTTATTGTAGGAGGGGGAGGCTGCAGCTAGGAGGACCGGAGGGGGGTCTCTCCTGTGTGGTCGCAGAGGGCACACTGCCGACTGGTGCTGGAGAGGCTCACCCGGGAGTTCAGAGGGCAGGCAGAGTACCACGTCGACACCCCAGGTGAGTCAGCACCTTTCTCACCCAGAGCCCCCTGTTGGCCACATGCATGTCTTAGTGTCTTTTCCTGAGTTTTCCCCGCACTCCCAGTATAAGGCGCTAGTCGATTCAGGCGCGGCTGGGAGTTTTGTGGACCGTGGGGTCGCCCATAAGTTAGGGATTCCCCTTATCCAGTTGGACCAACCCTTCCCCGTGCACGCCCTAGACAGTCGACCACTTGGGTCGGGCCTGGTTAGGGAGGTTAATGCGCCACTGGTTATGGTGATGCGGGGGGGTCATGAGGAGCGTATCAGCCTCTTCCTCATTGACTCCCCAGCATTTCCGGTGGTACTGGGTATTCCCTGGTTAGCCACTCACAATCCCAAAATGTTGTGGAGACAGAGGGCTCCTAAGGGGTGGTCGAGGGAGTGCTCGGGCAGGTGTATAGGGGTTTCCATCGGTGCTACTACGGTGGAGAGTCCAGACCAAGTCTCTACCGTGCACATTCCCTCAGAGTATGCCGATTTGGCTAACGCCTTCAGTAAAACAAAGGCGACTCAATTACCACCTCATCGACGAGGAGATTGTGCGATAAACCTCCAGGTTAACGCTGCATATCCCAGGAGTCACATGTATCCTCTGTCTCAGGAGGACACAGTGGCTATGGAGACATACGTCACTGAGTCCTTGAGGCAGGGATACATTCGGCCATCCAAATCACCTGTCTCCTCAAGCTTCTTTTTTGTGAAGAAGAAGGATGGAGGTTTACATCCGTGCATTGATTATAGAGGTCTAAATGCCATCACGGTGGGTTTCAGTTACCCATTACCTCTCATCGCTACGGCGGTGGAGTCATTTCACGGGGCGCACTTCTTCACAAAGTTGGATCTCAGGAGCGCGTACAATTTGGTGCGTATTCGAGATGGGGACAAGTGGAAAACCGCATTTAGTACTACATCTGGCCATTATGAGTACCTCGTCATGCCATATGGGTTAAAGAATGCTCCAGCTGTCTTCCAATCCTTTGTGGATGAGATTCTCCGGGATCTGCTCGGTCAGGGTGTGGTGGTGTACATCGACGGCATTCTGATTTACTCCGCCACACGCGCCGAACATGTGTCCCTGGTGCGTAAAGTGCTTGGGCGACTGGTGGAGCATGACTTGTATGTCAAGGCTGAGAAGTGTGAGTTCTCCAAACGAGCCGTCTCATTTCTGGAGTATCGCATTTCCAGATCTGGGGTGGTGATGGAATGTGACCGCATTTCGGCCGTGCGTAATTGGCCGACTCTGACCATGGTTAAGGAGGAGCAGCGGTTCTTAGGGTTTGCCAATTACTACCGGAGGTTTATCCGGGGTTTTGGTCAGGTGGCGGCTCCCATTACCTCACTGATGAAGGGGGGCCCGGTGCGGCTGCAGTGGTCGGCGGAGGCTAACATAGCTTTTTGTTGGCTTAAGGCCCTGTTTACCGACGCTCCGGTGCTGGCTCACCCGGACCCCTCTTTACCATTCATAGTGGAGGTCGTCCACCTCCACTATGAATGGTAAAGAGGGGTCCGGAAAACTAGTTGCTAGCTGTGGTTAGAGCCCTGAAGGTGTGGAGACATTGGTTAGAGGGGGCGCAACACCCTTTCCTCATCTGGACTGATCACCGTAATCTGGAGTACATCCGGGCGGCGAGGAGACTGAACCCACGCCAAGCCAGGTGGGCTATGTTTTTTACGAGATTCCAGTTTACTATCTCGTACATCCTAGGTTCCCGGAACACCAAGGCTGACGCACTGTCTCGACTCTATGACGCCGAGGAGCGGTCCATCGACCCCACTCCCAGACTTCCAGCCTCCTGTCTGGTGGCACCGGTGGTCTGGGAGGTGGATGCGGACATTGAGCGGGCATTGCGGTCAGAAACCCCTCCCCCTCAATGTCCTGCAGGGCGGAAGTACGTCCCGCTCGGTGTTCGCGATCGCCTGATTCAGTGGGCACACACGCTACCCTCCTCGGGTCATCCTGGGGTTGAACGGACAGTGCGAGGTCTTAGAGGGAAGTACTAGTGGCCCACTGTGGTGAAGGACGTGAGGCTCTATGTCTCCTCCTGTTCGGTGTGCGCCCAGTGTAAGGCGCCTAGACACCTGCCTAGAGGGAAACTACAGCCCCTCCCCGTTCCACAGCGGCCATTGTCCCACCTGTCGGTGGATTTTTGTGACATATATGCTTGCTTTGAAAATGGCTGTGTGATTATTTTTGGCAGGGTACTCTCCTGACATAATCTAATGTTTTGCTTTCGCTGTAAAGCCTTTTTGAAATGGGACAATGTGGTTAGATTAACGAGAGTCTTGTCTTTAAAATGGTGTAAAATAGTCATATGTTTGAGAAATTGAAGTTATAGCATTTTTGAGGTATTTGTATTTCGCGCCACGCAATTCCACTGGCTGTTGACTAGCGTCCCACCTAGCCCATAGAAGTTAACAGTAGTCCAGGTGCGACAAAACTAGGGCCTGTAGGACCTGCCTTGTTGATAGTGCTGTGAAGAAGTTAGAGCAGCACTTTATTATAGACAGACTTCTCACCATCTTAGCTACTGTTGTATCAATATGTTATAACCATGACAGTTATAACCAGACTTCATTCATTACGAGATTTAGTTGAGGTTTAGGGTTTAGTGAATGATTTGTCCCAAATACAATGCTTTTAGTTTTTGAAAAATTTAGGACAAATTTATTCCTTGCCACCCACTCTGAAACTAACTGCAGCTCTTTGTTAAGTGTTGCAGTCATTTCAGTCGCTGTAGTAGCTGACATGTATAGTGTTGAGTCATCCATATACATAGACACCCAGGCTTTACTCAAAGCCAGTGGCATGTCCTTAGTACAGATTGAAAAAAGTAAGGGGCCTAGACAGCTGCCATGGGGAATTCCTGATTCTACCTGGATTTTGTCGGAGACGCTTCTATTAAAGAACACCCTCTGTGTTCTGTTAGACAAGTAAATCTTTATCCACAATATAGCAGGGGGTGTAAAGCCATAACAACTGCTCGGCCTCCGACCGCAAGGCACTACAGAGGGTAATGAGTATGGCCCACTTCATCACTGGTGCCAAGCTTCCTGCCATCGAGGCCTCCATACCAGGCGGTGCCAGAGAAAGGCCCTAAAAATAGTCAAATACTCCAGCCGCCCTAGTCATAGACTGTTCGATCTGCTACCGCACGGCAAGCGGTGCCGGAGTGCCAAGTCTAGGACCAAAAGGCTTCTTAACAGCTTCTACCCCCAATAAGACCCCCCCCCCTTCCACCCCCTCTTTTACGCTGTTGCTACTCTCTGGTTATTATCTATGCATAGTCATTTTAACTCTACCTACATGTACATATTACCTCAATTACCTCGAGTAACCTGTGTCCCCACACATTGACTCTGTACCGGTACCCCCTGTAAATAGCCTCACTACTGTTATTTTACTGCTGCTCTTTAAATATTTGTTATTTTTATTTTTATAATTAAAACTGCATTGTTGGTTTCAGGCGGGTAAGTAAGCATTACACCTGTTGTATTTGGTGCATTTGACAAATACAATTTTATTTGATGTTGTGTTTCTACCATGCTGTGTTGCTACCATGTTGTTTTGCTACCATTTTGTGTTGTTGTCATGTTGTGTTGCTACCATGTTGTTTTGCTACCATGCTGTGTTGCTACTATTTTGTATTGTTGTCATGTTGTGTTGCTACCATGCTGTGTTGCTACCATTTTGTATTGTTGTCATGTTGTGTTGCTACCATGTTGTTTTGCTACCATGCTGTGTTGCCACCATTTTGTGTTGTGTTATGTGTTTCTATCATGTTGTGTTATCATGTGTTTTTGCCATGCTGTGTTGTCTTAGGTCTCTCTTTATGTAGTGTTGTGGTGTCTCTCTTGTCCTGATGTGAGTTTTGTCCTACATTTTTACCTGTTGGTAGGACGACATTCCTAATTGACTTGCCTAGTAAAATAAAGTTTACATTATACAAAAAATGAGGGGGGGGGGGGGGGGGAAGCCCTTTCAAGTCCATGACACAATGATAAGTTAGGTCATTTGGGCCTAGAGGGGATAGACAGTTGACAAGGGCAGGCAGGTTACCCCCCTATTACCCCCACCCCCCCAACCAGCCTTTCTCCCCCCTCCTCCCTATACATCTCACGAATAATAATAACGTTAAATGAACAGTGAAAGGAAACGCTTGGCGGTCAATTCTGTGTCCGTCTGGGAGCTGGAAGGACAATGCCTTGGGGTGTAAACCCCCTCCCCCCCCAGACTGTCAGCTGGTCGGCTGCGTGGCTGTCAACACAGTGTCCCGTTTGACCTTGTGGTGGCTAGCTAACAACATGAAGACTTGAAAGCACATCCAACCGATGACATATTCACTTCCTTTGTGGTTCATCCAGTAGAAGTCAATTCATTTAGCGTCTGTCTTTCAGGCTTTTAGGCTTAGTCAATGTGGGGGGGGGGGGGGGGGGGATAGTTTGAGGAGAGATGGGGGGCCATGTTTAATCAACTTACCGTACAGCCCCTTCCCTGGCCCCCACCCACCCCCTTTCTCAAAATCATCCACAACATCCCGTGCTAAAAAGGATCTCTGTCAAACAGATTGAGATTATTTTATGTCGTTGTTTCATCCTCTAGATGGAAAAAAAGACTTCCACAGCTAACGTTGACCTTTCATTGCGACACTGGCCTCAAAATAGCCTGGGTACCAGTCTTTATTGTTATTAGCCAAAGACAGGAGTGGCAAGGAGTGGAATGTTAGTTACAAGACTGGTATCCAGGCTAGCCTCAAAAAGGGGGCCTGTTAGAATATTTCTAGATGTTGTATATTTCTGAAATATTGCAACAGAATGGTAAACAAAAAAAACAGAACACTGTGATGAATAAACCATGAGATTTTATTGTCACTGTACATTTAGTGCACTGGTAGAACTGACCCAGTCAAATAAAAGCAAAAAAACACATATTTACACATGAATACAGTGAGCATGAACACAACAAAAAAACATCAAATGCCCCATAATCTTTTCCTAATATGTTTTCCTTAATTTTGTACCAAATAACTACATTATTCTATTTGGCTTCTGAGATGAACATACATGCAGTTATCCCTAGTCTCTCATTTAGAAAGTATCACAACGAACCAAAGCTTTCGTTCTTACCCTGATAAATCATACATAACAACTACCATATTTAAAGGTGGAATCCACCCCTCTAGGGTAATCAAATCTCTACGGTGCATACTGTGTCCCATACCTTCACTGGTTTAGTACACCACGGGCCACAACAAACCCGGAGACACATTGTCGTCCGTGTTTTTATGTAAATCTAGTAATCTCTATGTGCATGGTGATAAGAAACTCTAGTCCTCCACAAATGGAACAGCAAATAAAGAAGCTTTCTTCCTCCCAGGAATGCCGCCCCCCCCCCCCCCCCCCCCGACAGGTTCATCTACATGTTTTTAATACCGACAGACAAGGATGTTAGATTATTTTTTTGTGCCACCAGGTCTCAGGGGGAAAAGCATGGCCCGCTTCCAAACCAGGAGTCATTTCAAAATCTGAATTAAAGTATGGACTAAGACAGTCTTCTGCATTACATGTTATGTCTGCTCTGTTGTTATATAATTATTATGTTGTTTCCCGCCATTTAGAGACATCAGGACACATGGCTTCTAAGTTTCCCCAAACACATCTAGAGATCATTTAAATAAATATAGCTAACTGTATATCTCTTTAAAATGTTCAGTTCTCAAAATAGGTGTTTAATAATATATTAGTTAGAAATATAATACTTAATTTATTTTAAATACTGAATCAAAACAAATAAAAACACATCATTGTGAAAGCACAGGGCCAAATCCAAACATGTATAGTATTTTAGGATTCAGAACCGTTGCATCAGTGCAGCTTCAACCCTTAACAGCTCACACTTCCAGTTTATTTCAATTGTCATTTCAACATTGTAAACAAAGTGCAACCCCCCAAAAAATAAAAAAGTCAGCGTGTATACAAACAACATTGTCCATATTTGGCTTTTTTTGCATAGCCCAGTGATCACTATTATAACACTGTTAATATAACAGTTATATCTCATCTTAATAACTGTTATTAAACTGCTAAAGACACCCATGAAATTGTATTAGGGGGGGGTCTAGAACCATTTAGCCAAACCCTTCAGTGCCAAGCCTGTTAAACCGGTCTCCTCTCAGTCCCAGAGGTGATGGAGTCAATGCTGACATTTAACTGCCTTATTTCTATTGAGGATCATCAGCTTATGAAGACAATTCAAATTAATTGGATATATGACCATTTAAGCCTCTTTAAAATAAATTAAGCATTTTTCCCTTTTATTTTCTTACATTAATTTGAGCGTGGGGGTGAGTTGGGAACAGAGGAGGGAATAGAAGTGAAACTTACCACTCATTGGAGAGAGAGAGAGACACACAGAGGGAAACTGTCTTTGTCTTCAGATTCAATCTGATCAGGGGTAGATTCAGAGCTAGACTTTTATAGGTCATTTCCGATTTAGCCGACACATGCAGCATTTACTGTGCATGGGAACATTGCCTTTAAAAAAAGGTTTATAGCCGACAAAACATAACGGGATTGAATTCTTAGTCTGTTATTAGAATGGATGATAATAATAATAAAATGGAAAGGGGGGGATACCTTGTCAGTTGTACAACTGAATGCATCTTCTGCATTTAACACAACACCATAATAATGTCAATTCTGGTTTTAGGCTTTTCTGATCTATTATAAACACGAACTGAGCATGTGCATAAGCTAACTTAATTCCAAATATATTACAATACTGTGGTAAAATCTGACCTGGGGACAGTTCTGTCTTTTAGATGCACAGCAGGTGTGGTTTACCATTGGGGGAGATAACTGATTCTGGAGCAGCACATAGGGCATGGTATCTCTGCTCTCATAACATCCTTACATTTTTTTATATATATTTTTTTTAAATCACTGAATTAGTCAGTTATCTTTTTGCCTAATAACCCTCTCATCCTCAACACCATTACAGTAGACTAGGTGTAACAGAAACGTACTGTAAGCTCACTCAGCAGCTAGCTTGAACGATTGCAGATGGAGCTACCGAATGACATATTTTTTTGGTAGGTTGTCAAAGAGGGTGGTCATGTGTGTCTGCGAGCAGAAGATCACTGGTTCGAGCCCGTTATGGGAACAGGGACACTGTTAGCAGAACACTAACGTCCATTTCATATGGCTGACAGTAGAAGAGATGTTTTGAACAGTGTATGGGTTTACATTAATAGTTCCACCTTTGAGAGGAGGGAGGTTGGGGTTGGTGGTGCCGTGGGAATGGCTGTCTGTCTCTACTGTATTGAGCTATAATTTGCTACGCATTACATTACTGTGAGTCAATGGAACTTCATACTGTGTCTGTTCTCCACATGGATCTCTGAAGAGGGGAACAGGGCTCTCTATTCCCTCCCTTTGTCTCTTCCCTCTCTCTCTGCCCAGGGTAGGACAGAATACGGTTCACACAATACCAGTTTTGCAATACGACAGTACTCAATTATCCAAAGCAAAAATAAAAAATAAAACAAAAGAGACTAAACTCTATGGTCATTTAAAAACCTGCTTTATGTCAAATGCTGTGTGATTTAGTCTATGGGGGGAAATAAAAAAATAGGACTTTGGGTGACAACAAAAGGCTGTGTGTTTAAAACAGGTTTTTTTCCCCTCACGAAAAAAACAGGCCGCTTCATGTTTTTTCCTTACCGCGATACCTCTGAGTGCAGCCATACTGGTGTCGTGGCAACCCCGTGACAGTGCAGCCATACTGGTGTCGTGGCAACCCCGTGACAGTGCAGCCATACTGGTGTCGTGGCAACCCCGTGACAGTGCAGCCATACTGGTGTCGTGGCAACCCCGTGACAGTGCAGCCATACTGGTGTCATGGCAAAATAAAGGTGAAATAAATCAAATAAAAAAACCCATGACAGACCGTCACTGTGACTGCATTCTCCACCAGATGTTTGAGTACTCTAACTAAATGGCACATAAGTTACACAATGACATATCCTGGATAAACTTCTCTGGATAAAGAACAATAGTTCGAGATATGCTAGTAATGTAAATGCATAAATTGGAATTACTGCTAATATATCCTGATTGATTTTTAATTATTGTTGACTAGAGGTCTGAGTCCATACACCATGTTATTATTGTTGACTAGAGGTCTGAGTCCATACACCATGTTATTATTGTTGACTAGAGGTCTGAGTCCATACACCATGTTATTATTGTTGACTAGAGGTCTGAGTCCATACACCATGTTATTATTGTTGACTAGAGGTCTGAGTCCATACACCATGTTATTATTGTTGACTAGAGGTCTGAGTCCATACACCATGTTATTATTGTTGACTAGAGGTCTGAGTCCATACACCGTGTTATTATTGCTGACTAGAGGTCTGAGTCCATACAGTATGTTATTATTGTTGACTAGAGGTCTGAGTCCATACAGTATGTTATTATTGTTGACTAGAGGTCTGAGTCCATACAGTGTTATTATTGTTGACTAGAGGTCTGAGTCCATACAGTATGTTATTATTGTTGAGAGGTCTGAGTCCATACACCATGTTATTATTGTTGACTAGAGGTCTGAGTCCATACAGTATGTTATTATTGTTGACTAGAGGTCTGAGTCCATACACCATGTTATTATTGTTGACTAGAGGTCCAAGTCCATACAGTATGTTATTATTGTTGAGAGGTCTGAGTCCATACACCATGTTATTATTGTTGACTAGAGGTCTGAGTCCATACAGTATGTTATTATTGTTGACTAGAGGTCTGAGTCCATACACCATGTTATTATTGTTGACTAGAGGTCTGAGTCCATACACCGTGTTATTATTGTTGACTAGAGGTCTGAGTCCATACACCGTGTTATTATTGTTGACTAGAGGTCTGAGTCCATACACCATGTTATTATTGTTGACTAGAGGTCTGAGTCCATACACCGTGTTATTATTGTTGACTAGAGGTCTGAGTCCATACACCGTGTTATTATTGTTGACTAGAGGTCTGAGTCCATACAGTATGTTATTATTGTTGACTAGAGGTCTGAGTCCATACACCATGTTATTATTGTTGACTAGAGGTCTGAGTCCATACAGTATGTTATTATTGTTGAGTAGAGGTCTGAGTCCATACACCATGTTATTATTGCTGACTAGAGGTCTGAGTCCATACAGTATGTTATTATTGTTGACTAGAGGTCTGAGTCCATACAGTATGTTATTATTGTTGAGAGGTCTGAGTCCATACACCATGTTATTATTGTTGACTAGAGGTCTGAGTCCATACGCCATGTTATTATTGTTGACTAGAGGTCTGAGTCCATACAGTATGTTATTATTGTTGAGAGGTCTGAGTCCATACACCATGTTATTATTGTTGAGAGGTCTGAGTCCATACAGTATGTTATTATTGTTGACTAGAGGTCTGAGTCCATACACCATGTTATTATTGTTGACTAGAGGTCTGAGTCCATACACCATGTTATTATTGTTGACTAGAGGTCTGAGTCCATACAGTATGTTATTATTGTTGACTAGAGGTCTGAGTCCATACACCATGTTATTATTGTTGACTAGAGGTCTGAGTCCATACAGTATGTTATTATTGTTGACTAGAGGTCTGAGTCCATACACCATGTTATTATTGTTGACTAGAGGTCTGAGTCCATACACCATGTTATTATTGTTGACTAGAGGTCTGAGTCCATACAGTATGTTATTATTGTTGACTAGAGGTCTGAGTCCATACACCGTGTTATTATTGCTGACTAGAGGTCTGAGTCCATACAGTATGTTATTATTGTTGACTAGAGGTCTGAGTCCATACAGTATGTTATTATTGTTGACTAGAGGTCTGAGTCCATACACCATGTTATTATTGTTGACTAGAGGTCTGAGTCCATACAGTATGTTATTATTGTTGACTAGAGGTCTGAGTCCATACACCATGTTATTATTGTTGACTAGAGGTCCAAGTCCATACAGTATGTTATTATTGTTGAGAGGTCTGAGTCCATACACCATGTTATTATTGTTGAGAGGTCTGAGTCCATACACCATGTTATTATTGTTGACTAGAGGTCTGAGTCCATACACCATGTTATTATTGTTGACTAGAGGTCTGAGTCCATACACCATGTTATTATTGTTGACTAGAGGTCTGAGTCCATACACCATGTTATTATTGTTGACTAGAGGTCTGAGTCCATACACCGTGTTATTATTGCTGACTAGAGGTCTGAGTCCATACACCGTGTTATTATTGTTGACTAGAGGTCTGAGTCCATACAGTATGTTATTATTGTTGACTAGAGGTCTGAGTCCATACACCATGTTATTATTGTTGACTAGAGGTCTGAGTCCATACAGTATGTTATTATTGTTGAGTAGAGGTCTGAGTCCATACACCATGTTATTATTGCTGACTAGAGGTCTGAGTCCATACAGTATGTTATTATTGTTGACTAGAGGTCTGAGTCCATACAGTATGTTATTATTGTTGAGAGGTCTGAGTCCATACACCATGTTATTATTGTTGACTAGAGGTCTGAGTCCATACGCCATGTTATTATTGTTGACTAGAGGTCTGAGTCCATACAGTATGTTATTATTGTTGAGAGGTCTGAGTCCATACACCATGTTATTATTGTTGAGAGGTCTGAGTCCATACAGTATGTTATTATTGTTGACTAGAGGTCTGAGTCCATACACCATGTTATTATTGTTGACTAGAGGTCTGAGTCCATACACCATGTTATTATTGTTGACTAGAGGTCTGAGTCCATACAGTATGTTATTATTGTTGACTAGAGGTCTGAGTCCATACACCATGTTATTATTGTTGACTAGAGGTCTGAGTCCATACAGTATGTTATTATTGTTGACTAGAGGTCTGAGTCCATACACCATGTTATTATTGTTGACTAGAGGTCTGAGTCCATACACCATGTTATTATTGTTGACTAGAGGTCTGAGTCCATACAGTATGTTATTATTGTTGACTAGAGGTCTGAGTCCATACACCGTGTTATTATTGCTGACTAGAGGTCTGAGTCCATACAGTATGTTATTATTGTTGACTAGAGGTCTGAGTCCATACAGTATGTTATTATTGTTGACTAGAGGTCTGAGTCCATACACCATGTTATTATTGTTGACTAGAGGTCTGAGTCCATACAGTATGTTATTATTGTTGACTAGAGGTCTGAGTCCATACACCATGTTATTATTGTTGACTAGAGGTCCAAGTCCATACAGTATGTTATTATTGTTGAGAGGTCTGAGTCCATACACCATGTTATTATTGTTGAGAGGTCTGAGTCCATACACCATGTTATTATTGTTGACTAGAGGTCTGAGTCCATACACCATGTTATTATTGTTGACTAGAGGTCCAAGTCCATACAGTATGTTATTATTGTTGAGAGGTCTGAGTCCATACACCATGTTATTATTGTTGAGAGGTCTGAGTCCATACACCATGTTATTATTGTTGACTAGAGGTCTGAGTCCATACACCGTGTTATTATTGTTGACTAGAGGTCTGAGTCCATACACCATGTTATTATTGTTGACTAGAGGTCTGAGTCCATACACCGTGTTATTATTGTTGACTAGAGGTCTGAGTCCATACACCATGTTATTATTGTTGACTAGAGGTCTGAGTCCATACAGTATGTTATTATTGTTGACTAGAGGTCTGAGTCCATACACCATGTTATTATTGTTGACTAGAGGTCTGAGTCCATACACCATGTTATTATTGTTGACTAGAGGTCTGAGTCCATACAGTATGTTATTATTGTTGACTAGAGGTCTGAGTCCATACACCATGTTATTATTATTGACTAGAGGTCTGAGTCCATACAGTATGTTATTATTGTTGACTAGAGGTCTGAGTCCATACACCATGTTATTATTGTTGACTAGAGGTCTGAGTCCATACACCATGTTATTATTGTTGACTAGAGGTCTGAGTCCATACACCATGTTATTATTGTTGACTAGAGGTCTGAGTCCATACAGTATGTTATTATTGTTGACTAGAGGTCTGAGTCCATACACCATGTTATTATTGTTGACTAGAGGTCTGAGTCTACACACCATGTTATTATTGTTGACTAGAGGTCTGAGTCCATACACCATGTTATTATTGTTGACTAGAGGTCTGAGTCCATACACCATGTTATTATTGTTGACTAGAGGTCTGAGTCCATACACCATGTTATTATTGTTGACTAGAGGTCTGAGTCCATACACCATGTTATTATTGTTGACTAGAGGTCTGAGTCTACACACCATGTTATTATTGTTGACTAGAGGTCTGAGTCTACACATTATACTGGGTTATTCTTTGCAGTGTTATAAGTGTTAACTGAAATGTACACACACACACCACAGGAGGTTGGTGGCAGGAGGGGCTTGTGGTAATTGCTGGAGCGGAATGGTATCAAATACAAACGCATGGTTTCCATGCGTTTGGTGCCATTCTATTCACTTCGTTCCAGCCATTATGAGCCATCCTCCCCTCAGCAGCCTCCACTGGTTCACTTCACACACACACATTTTGCTTAGGTGTCTTTAGTATCTAAAAGCAGTAGTGATGAACAGATGCTACCAGTGAGAACGAGCTAATGTACTACATTCATTAGTGCCACATTATTACCTAGGACCCAGAGACTCAGTGCAACATATTATTTAACTACTGTACAGATGTAGGATCTTAATTTGAGCCAGTTTGCTACAGCAGGGAAATAATCCTGCGGCAAAAGGAAATGTTAATTATTATGTGGATAATAATTAAAATGGACATTTTTGTAGTGGTTGCTACATTTTTTTGTAAGGAAAAATCAAGTCTGAAATTTCAAATGCCAGAAGCCTTTTTAAACCTCAATTACTCAAGTTTTTAATTTCCTGCCAAGTACTCAAGTTTTTAATTTCCTGCATTGCAAGAAAGTTCTCCTGAGACAGGGTGATCAAATTAAGATCCTACATCTATGCACTCACCAGTTCACTACACTCAGATTTAAAAAGGGTTAAAAAAAAAAATTATTTGGCTGCCTCCATAGGAAAACCCTTTTTGGTTCCAAGTAGAACCCTTTCAGGTTCCAGGTAGAACTCTACCTGGAACCAAAAAGGGTTTTTGAAAGAGTTCTACTGGTAGAGCCAAAGAACCCTTTCAGATTTTATATATATATATATATATATATTTTTAGAAGAGTGGACTCCATCCCTCCCTAAGCACCAGACTTGGATGGACAGTGTTATTGATGAAACTAGGAGGTAAATATGTTACAAACAGACCTGGGTTCAAATAGTATTTGGAATGAGTTTGCTTGACCAACTGAATTAATGCTATAGTCCCAAAAGGGCAAATCTCACCCATATGGCACTCCAGGCAGACTCAAACGTTCAACATATTTTGAACCCAGATCTGGTTAGGAAGACTTCAGAAGCTTTTATCTTCATAGGTGTAGGGATCTGTTTCTTTGAGGTTGATGAAGAACATAATATGAAATCATCCCCAAACCCCTTTAACACTGCAATTTGACACAATAACCGTAAATACATATATACCAGTACCTGTAATGCTGTACATCTGAGATTATAAAACAAAAGAGAGAAAGAGAACTGAGTGGCTCTAACCATTCAGATTCATCACAACATATTACTAATAGTCATACTTCAGCTTCAAGGTGAAAAGAAACAAACCTCTTTACAACTGAGATTATAAAACAAAAGAGAAAGAACTCCCAGTAGCTACCGGTGATCTAGAGCAAAGGTCTCTGATTATAACAAGACCCACAGTTCTGTACACAGCATCTTCATATACATGACTATATCCTACATCAAAGCGTTTTATATTCACCCCTAAAATCTGTTGGTCTATTTTCCTGCTCTATTGCTCTTTTCTTCAGTTCTAGACGTGGGTTTCGAGCCACAGTAACAGCAGTCAACTTCATCCCGTAGCTGTCATAGGTCTCCATGGTGTTACCCCACCTATTCACGGGCTGTCCATCCTCCTCATTGGGTGATGCAGCTGTCCGTCAATCCCCCGGTCCAATCATCAAGCCTTGGCCTCCAGCATCTCCAGGAAGAGTTTGTGCATGGGCACTTTCCCCTGCACCTTGATGCTGTAGAAGTGCTGCACGGCCTTGGCCGCGGTCTGACGGAGCAAGGGAAGGGTCATCAGCAGCTTTCCTGCCCGCCGAGGGTCCTCCGTGTTGTGGGCACCCAAGTCCTGCAATGCCTCATGGAGAGAGTCCTGGAGCCTCTGAACAGCCTCTACATCTTCTATATGCATGGAGTCTATACGGAGGGAGAGGAGGAGGGAAGGGGAGAGGGACGGAGGGAGAAGAGGCGGAAAGGGGGGAGGAGAAGGCGGGAAGGGGGGGAGGGAGAGGAGGAGGGAAGGGGCGGAGGGAGAAGAGGCAGGAAGGGGGGAGGGAGAGGAGAAGGGGGGGAGGGAGAGGAGAAGGCGGGGAGGGAGAGGAGAAGGCGGGGAGGGAGAGGAGAAGGCGGGGAGGGGGGGGAGGGAGAGGAGGAGGGAAGGGGCGGAGGGAGAAGAGGCAGGAAGGGGGGGGAGGGAGAGGAGAAGGTAGAGGAGGCAGGAAGGGACGGAGGGAGAGAAGGAGGGAAGGGGAGGGGCGGAGGGAGAAGAGGCAGGAAGGGGGGGAGGGAGAGAGAGAAACAAACTTTAGTTGTCTTTTATTTAATGCCAACAAAAAGTAGCTCGTAAATAAACATTTTTAGGAGCCACTTTAAATTCAGTGGCTCCTTTTAGCAAGCATCCAATTTCTGAGAGTCTCTCTCTCTCTCTAGTGAATGGTTAAATCACTGGACTTAATAAATGCCTGTGCGTGGCTAGGACTCCAGGGAGAGAATGGCTCGGCTGCATAAATAGAAATATGCTGTGGATAGGCAGGGAAAAATATTCATTTCTTTGTATACTGTACCATATAATCTCATCTACTAATGAATTAGTGTGTGTGTGTGTGTTATCGTTCAAGTGAAGGATAGCGGCAGATGGCCCCAGTTTACATAAGAAAGAGAAACCAGTTCCCTCAAGACAAAAACTCTAATAAAAGCAGCCTAGCCTGAACTGAAACGCACAGCGAACCTCCACTTCATATGAAGTCAGTTTAGGCCAAAATACAATCAATTGCTGGCTAGTGGATTTCCGGTTAGGGATAACGCTGTTCGAAAGTGCATTTGATTTGCACAGCAGCATGTCCTGACTGGATCGAGTTGACACTTGATATGCAGTGGAAATTGTCTGGTTGTGTGAACTGCGTAATGTTTCGAACACAGGACAACATAATTTTTTCATGAGACACCAAATGGGACTGCCTGTTTATAAATCACTGGATGATTCACCACGAGACGGCCTGTTTATAAATCACTGGATGATTCACCACGGGACTGCCTGTTTATAAATCACTGGATGATTCACCATGGGACGGCCTGTTTATAAATCACTGGATGATTCACCACGGGACTGCCTGTTTATAAATCACTGGATGATTCACCACGGGACTGCCTGTTTATAAATCACTGGATGATTCACCACGGGACTGCCTGTTTATAAATCACTGGATGATTCACCACGGGACTGCCTGTTTATAAATCACTGGATGATTCACCACGGGACTGCCTGTTTATAAATCACTGGATGATTCACCACGGGACGGCCTGTTTATAAATCACTGGATGATTCACCACGAGACGGCCTGTTTATAAATCACTGGATGATTCACCACGGGACTGCCTGTTTATAAATCACTGGATGATTCACCACGGGACTGCCTGTTTATAAATCACTGGATGATTCACCACGGGACTGCCTGTTTATAAATCACTGGATGATTCACCACGGGACTGCCTGTTTATAAATCACTGGATGATTCACCACGGGACGGCCTGTTTATAAATCACTGGATGATTCACCACGGGACTGCCTGTTTATAAATCACTGGATGATTCACCACGGGACGGCCTGTTTATAAATCACTGGATGATTCACCATGGGACGGCCTGTTTATAAATCAAGTGTCAACTCCCTCCATTTTGTTCCCATAGTTCCAGACAGGTATGAACAGAGTAAAACAGTAAAATAAGAGAAGTGACAGAACGTGTAAATGAGGCAGAAGAAAGTAAAGTAGAGGGCTAATTATATTCCTAACTGACTGATTAAGTGTTTCTTACCAGGCAGCTAGCCGTTCTCACACACACACACACACACACACACACACACACACACACACACACACACACACACACACACACACACACACCCAGGCAGCTAGCCGTTCTCACACACACACACACACACACACACACCCAGGCAGCTAGCCGTTTTCACACACACACACACACACACACACACACACACCCAGGCAGCTAGCCGTTTTCACACACACACACACACACACACACACACACACCCAGGCAGCTAGCCGTTTTCACACACACACACACACACACACACACACACACACACACACACACACGTCTTCTGTATAAATTATCTTTCTATCTAGGGAAATTAACTAGCCTATGTGGACTACACATGTGTTCTGTTCCAGTCTTCATTTGGCCCTTCATGTTGAAACTGATGTGATCCTATACTCCATTGCGTGTGTGTGGGTGTGTGGTTGTGGTTGTGTTCAGTGTGTGAAGGGCGTAATGCAAAACTAACTTTGAAGAAACAATTTCCATGTAATCCATCAGCTGGCTGGAGTAGATCCCATCGATACTGAGCTAATTACTAAATCAATGGCCATGATGTTCCACAGCTGTCACACAAACAGCACCAGATCTCTGTGAGACAGTGTTCAGCTGGCCCCCCCTCAGCTCTGCCCCCCCCCCCCCTCAGCTCTGCCCCCCCCCCCCTCAGCTCTGGCCCCCCCCCCTCAGCTCTGCCCCCCCCCCCTTCAGCTCTGGCCCCCCCCCCTCAGCTCTGCCCCCCCCCCCTTCAGCTCTGGCCCCCCCCCCCCCCTCAGCTCCCCTTTCTGTTATACCCCTCTCCCAGGAGAAAACATTTCCTCCAAACAGTCATAGATTTGTAAAGGGACAGGACCCTCCAAACAGTCATAGATTTGTAAAGGGACAGGACCCTCCAAACAGTCATAGATTTGTAAAGGGACAGGACCCTCCAAACAGTCATTGATTAGTAAGGGGACAAGCAAACTGTCGATAGGAGAGAGGCATCTTCACATGGAAACAAACAAGCCCCGTCGCTCCCTGATGCTCATTCCACTCCACTTAACACATTTTATTGACAGACACTGTTTTCCTAATGAAATGCTAAATATATCTCCCTTGGCTGTGGAGCGCTGGCAGGAAGCTACTGTTATAGAGACAGAGAGATGGGGAGAGAGCAAGAGAAGGGGAGAGAGCAAGAGATGGGGAGAGAGCAAGAGATGGGGAGAGAGCAAGAGAAGGGGAGAGAGCAAGAGATGGGGAGAGAGCAAGAGAGCAAGAGAGCAAGAGATGGGGAGAGAGCAAGAGATGGGGAGAGAGAAAGGGGGAGAGAGCAAGAGAGGGTGAGAGGGGAAGAGAAAGGGGGGAGAGAAAAAGGGGAGAGAGAAAAAGGGGAGAGAAAGGGGAGAAAAAGGGGAGAGAAAGGGGAGAAAAAGGGGAGAGAAAGGGGAGAGAAAGAGAGAAAGAAAAAGAGGGGAGGAGAGAGAAAGAGGGAGGAGATAGAACACTGATGCTATACACACACGTGCATTCAGAAGTGAGCACACACACACCCACCGTGGCACAGCAGAGACATTTAATTAAACAGCCGTGTTGTTGACCCCTTTGTCCCCTCTTATCTCAGATCGCCTGTGTGGATGCGATTGCCCTCTGAGATTGGTGACATTTTGTTTTGTTTTAATTACGTGTCAGCTACTTAGATTTACCAGAGATTGACCATTCAGACATACTCTAACGTCAATCTTCAAAAGGGGGACTGTTTCCTGTGTCTCCTATCAACAATAGGTTTTTATGAGTCTGACATATTTCAGCAAATATAATAATAATTTGTGCGTGTCTGTCATCTGTGTGCGTACCTGAGTTAGCGAGGGCGATGGCCTTGAGCGTGACAAACTCCTCCTTCTCCATGCTCAGGTTCTTATAGCGTCGGACTAGAGGCAGGATGGCAACGTGCAGGTCCAGCAGGCCAGATAGACGAGCGTGTTCCTCATCCACCACATAGTCCTCAGCATACACCAGCTCCTCCTCGCAGGCCAACGAGCGGAACACGATGCTCAGGACCAAGATCTCCATCCAGGCACTCTGCAGTAGACTCATCTGGTCTGCCAGAGACAGGCTGGAGAATCCTAGAGGATGATAAGTAGGGTTTAGGCATATATATAATATATGTTTGCCTTATTGGCTCCATGTGGAGGGTGTTAGACTTTCACGCCAGCATGTGGATTTTAGATCAAATATACAATTGTGATTTTCCACATTTATTAGTTAAAGCAAGGAGCTAGGTCACAAAGAAAATGTAATTTCCAGCAAAGTTTACTAATGAACAAGGGGGGGAAATATATATATATACGCACACACATTTGTTTTACTCTGGGAATGTCTCAAAGTCAGATCACTAGAAACTCAGTTTGTAAAAACTGAACTGAGACACTGAGTGTACAAAACATTAAGAACACCTTCCTGATATTGAGTTCCACCCCCTTTTGCCTTCAGAACAGAATCAATTTGTCGGGGGATGGACTCTACAAGTTCTCGAAAGCGTTCCATGTTGACTCCAATGCTGACTGGGCAGGCCACTGCAGTAAGCACAATTCACTGTCATGTTTGTGGAACTATTCCCGGGACAAATCTAGCCTTGTGGCATAGGGCATTGTCCTGCAAAAAAAACATAAAATATATTCGCAGATGGATAGACTGCTGCCATGAAGGGATGCACCAGATTGGCAATGATGTTCAGATATTACGTGGCATTAAAACACTTTTATCAAGGGGCCCAATGTGTGCCATGCAAATACACCCTACACCACCATCAGCATGCAATGTTGACATGCGGCATGATGGACACATGTACTTCCTAGTCCTTCCATCACCGTGTTAAACAGCAGGAACCAGGATTCATCAGATGTTTTTCACCTTCTCCACTGTTTTCGTTCCTCAACCCTCTCTAACCGCAGTTTTAGTTTGTTTTGCTGAAAGAGGTGGAACTCTGTCAGGTCGTCGGCTGCCGTACCCTATTCGTGTCAATATTTTAAGGGGCTTTGGTCACCAATGTTGTACTGGACTGTCCAACTGTTGCCCGTCTGTTACTCTGCACAATTCACGTCAGCCTCCTTTGTCCACTTTCATTAATGACCCATTTTCGACCACTGACCTGCCGTTGGCTGGATGTGCTTTTGGTGGTGGACCATTCTTGATACACACATGAAAGTGTTGAATGTAAAAAAAAAACAGCAGCGTTGCAGTTCTTGACACACTCAAAACCGGTGCACCTGGCACCTACTACCATTACCCCGTTCAAAGGCACTTCAATCTTTGTCTTACCCGTTCACTCTCTGAATGGCACACATACACAATCCATGTCTCAAGGCTTTAAAAATGATTATTTACCCTGTCTCCTCTTCTTCAT
Organism: Salmo trutta; assembly: GCF_901001165.1. Lineage (NCBI taxonomy): Eukaryota > Metazoa > Chordata > Actinopteri > Salmoniformes > Salmonidae > Salmo > Salmo trutta. Next base: position 4,963,809 of record NC_042957.1, on the reverse strand, counting down.
CTACACTAATTGAAATGGATTTAACGAGTATCAATAACGCATCATAGCTTTCACCTGGATTCACATGGTCAGTCGGTCATTCGGCAGGTGTCCTTAAGAGTTATACAAAGTTGGTCGAACATCTATTTTAATGCTCACAGCTCTCACTCCAGTTCATCTAATCTGTTGTGGCATTACATGTTATATGGGACTCACGGTCACGGCCGGTTGTGACACAGCCTGGGATCAAACCCGGGTTTGTAGTGACGCCTCAAGCACTGCGATGCAGTGCCTTAGACCGCTGCGCCACTCGGGAGGCCCCTTCAATGCACTTATTAATGAAACTGATGTAGTAAGCTTCTCAATGTTATCGGATGAATCCCGGAACATGTTCCAGTCTGTGTTATCGAAACAATTCTCCCTCACAGATAACAGTTCTCCATCACAGATAACAGTTCTCCCTCACAGATAACAGTTCTCTCTCAGCAGTTCACTCTCTATTAATTTGCCATCATTACAGTGCTCCTAAGGGCCATCATGGGCCCAATAAAGAGACAGAGGTAATGACATGACAGGGCCTGTGGTAGGTAGAGAGAGGTAGAGAGGGAGAGAGGGAGACATACCCTCCCCCTCCTCTCATCTGACAGTGTGGCAGGGTTGTGTGTAAATGTGTGTGAACGAGAGAAGAATCATTGCAGTGCATGCGTATAGTATGATTGTACTGTAAGTGGTGACTGTGCCGTGCAACTGCACAAATTAACGGTGACCTCTGACCTGTGGCAGCCATGCCAATGATTCTTGCCTGGTTGTCATGACAGCATGTGTAAGTAACAGCCAATCAGGACTCCCCATGACAATGAGATACAACGCCATGAGGCCTGTGTGTATGTGCAAGTGTGTGTGTGTGTGTGTGTGTCTACTATTCAGGCTACTCCGTGTCATCCCCTCAAACCACTGCTGACGGAGACTACAAAGTCAAACGGTCAGAGGTCTCACTAACAAACACATGCAACGAATAGCTTGCATTTTATGTTGGCACATTTTTGCATGTTTGTTCACTCAACTTGAAACGCAGTAAGGTATCACGAGGGGGTGGCCTGTCAATAGCACAACATACTTCCAAATATATTTCATTTAAACACCTAAAAATAGATGAAGTCACATCTACAGTGCATTCGGAAAGTATTCAGACCCCTTGACTTTTTCCACAATTTGTTACTTCACAGCCTTTACAGCCGTATTCTCAAACAGATTAAAAAACAACTATTCTCAATCTACACACATAACCCCATAATGACAAAGTGAAAACAGGTTCAGATTTTTTTTTTTTTTTATGTATTATTTAGCACAAATTTAAAGACCCTTTGCTATGAGACTCGAAATTTAGCTCAGGTGCATCCTGTTTCCTTTGATCATCCTTGAGATGTTTCTACAACTTGATTGGAGGCCACCTGTGATAAATTCAATTGATTGGACATGATTTGGAAAGACACCTGTCTATATAAGGTCCCACAGTTGACAGTGCATGTCAGAGGAAAAACCAAGCCATGAGGTCGAAGGAATTGTCCTTAAAGCTCTGAGACAGGATTGTGTCGAGGCACGGATCTGGGGAAGGGTATCAAAACATTTCTGCAGCATTGAAGGTCCCCAAGAACACAGCGGCCTCCATCATTCTCAAATGGAAGAAGCGTCAAGATTCTCTGGTCTGATGAAACAAACAAGATTGAACTCTGGCCTGAATGCCAAGCGTCACGTCTGGAGGAAAACATCCCTACGGTGAAGCATGGTGGTGGCAGAATCATGCTGTGGGGATGTTTTTCCAACGGCAGGGACTGGGAGGCTAATCAGGATCTAGGGGAAAATGAACGCAGCAAAGTACAGAGAGACCCTTGATGAAAACCTGCTCCATAGCGCTCATGACCTCAGACTGGGGCAAAGGTTTATCTTCCAAAAGGACTACAACCCTAAGCACACAGCCAAGACAACGCAGGAGTGGCTTCAGGACAAGTCTCTGAATGTCCTTGAGTGGCCCAGCCAGAGCCGGACTTGAACCCGATTGAACATCTCTGGAGAGACCTGAAAATAGCTGTGCAGCAACGCTCCCCATCCAACCTGACAGAGCTTGAGAGGATCTGCATAGAAGAATGGGAGAAACTCCCCAAATACAGGTGTGCCAAGCTTGTAGCGTCATACCCAAGAAGACTTGAGGCTGTAATCTCTGCCAAAGGTGCTTTAACAAAGTACTGAGTAAATGTCTGAATACTTATGTAAATGTAATTTCAGTTTTTATTTAATACATTTGCAAAAAATGTCTGAACCTATTTTTGCTTTGTCATTATTGGGTATTGTGTGTAGATTGAGATAAAAACAAATGAATCAATTTTAGAATAATGCTGGGACGTACCAAAATGTGGAAAAAGTCAGTGTCTGAATACTTTCCGAATGCAATGTATCGTAAACTATGTTCTACGTGTGTTTGGGTACCAGTTAAACAATTTGAAAGAGAGGGTCCTCACTCCTCTTAACACGCTAATAATGGACTGATCATAAGGCTGTTAATGATACTTGTTACCTGTCTGTAGCTCAGATGGTAGAGCATGGTGTTTGCAACGCCAGGGTTGTGGGTTCGATTCCCACAGGGGGCCAGCACAGAAAAAATGTATGAAATGTATGAAATTGTATGAAATGTATGCATTCACTACTGTAAGTCGCTCTGGATAAGAGCGTCTGTTAAATGACTAAAATGTAAAATGTTAAAATACTTGTTACCTGGCCATCATGTAGTCTAATCTCCCACTACTGGACTGTACATCTCCCCCGGGTCCACCCTGTAATCTCCCACTACTGGACATCTCCTCTGGGTCCACCCTGTAATCTCCCACTACTGGACATCTCCTCTGGGTCCACCCTGTAATCTCCCACTACTGGACATCTCCCCTGGGTCCACCCTGTAATCTCCCACTACTGGACTGTACATCTCCCCTGGGTCCACCCTGTAATCTCCCTAATCACACTGACTGTACATCGCCCCTGGGTCCACCCTGTAATCTCCCTAATCACACTGACTGTACATCTCCCCTGGGTCCACCCTGTAATCTCCCTAATCACACTGACTGTACCTCTCCCCTGGGTCCACCCTGTAATCTCCCTAATCACACTGACTGTACATCTCCCCCGGGTCCACCCTGTAATCTCCCACTACTGGACTATACATCTCCCCCGGGTCCACCCTGTAATCTCCCTAATCACACTGACTGTACATCTCCCCTGGGTCCACCCTGTAATCTCCCTAATCACACTGACTGTACATCTCCACCGGGTCCACCATGTAATCTCACACTACTAGACTGTATATCTCGCCAGGGTCCACACTGTAATCTCCCTAATCACACTACTGACTGTACATCTCCCCCGGGTCCACCCTGTAATCTCCCTAATCACACTGACTGTACATCTCCCCTGGGTCCACCCTGTAATCTCCCCCGGGTCCACCCTGTAATCTCCCACTACTGGACTGTACATCTCCCCTGGGTCCACCCTGTAATCTTCCTAATCACACTACTGACTGTACATCTCCCCCGGGTCCACCCTGTAATCTCCCTAATCACACTGACTGTACATCTCCCCCGGGTCCACCCTGTAATCTCCCACTACTGGACTGTACATCTCCCCTGGGTCCACCCTGTAATCTCCCTAATCCCACTACTGACTGTACATCTCCCCTGGGTCCACCCTGTAATCTCCCACTACTGGACTGTACATCTCCCCTGGGTCCACCCTGTAATCTCCCACTACTGGACTGTACATCGCCCCTGGGTCCACCCTGTAATCTCCCACTACTGGACTGTACATCTCCCCTGGGTCCACCCTGTAATCTCCCTAATCACACTACTGACTGTACATCTCCCCTGGGTTCACCCTGTAATCTCCCACTACTGGACTGTACATCGCCCCTGGGTCCACCCTGTAATCTCCCACTACTGGACTGTACATCTCCCCTGGGTCCACCCTGTAATCTCCCTAATCACACTACTGACTGTACATCTCCCCTGGGTCCACCCTGTAATCTCCCACTACTGGACTGCACATCTCCCCTGGGTCCACCCTGTAATCTCCCACTACTGGACTGTACATCTCCCCTGGGTCCACCCTGTAATCTCCCACTACTGGACTGTACATCTCCCCCGGGTCCACCCTGTAATCTCCCACTACTGGACTGCACATCTCCCCTGGGTCCACCCTGTAATCTCCCACTACTGGACTGCACATCTCCCCTGGGTCCACCCTGTAATCTCCCACTACTGACTGCACATCTCCCCTGGGTCCACCCTGTAATCTCCCACTACTGACTGCACATCTCCCCTGGGTCCACCCTGTAATCTCCCACTACTGACTGCACATCTCCCCTGGGTCCACCCTGTAATCTCCCACTACTGACTGCACATCTCCCCTGGGTCCACCCTGTAATCTCCCACTACTGGACTGTACATCTCCCCTGGGTCCACCATGTAATCTCCCACTACTGGACTGTACATCTCCCCTGGGTCCACCCTGTAATCTCCCACTACTGGACTGTACATCTCCCCTGGGTCCACCCTGTAATCTCCCACTACTGGACTGTACATCTCCCCTGGGTTCTACATAATCAGCAGATGACAGTAAACCACCGATTCAGGATCAGCTCACCCTCCCCAAATCTGAACTTTAATCACTGGGGGGGTTATGGTTAGAAACTGACCCAAGAACAGTACTCTCATGGCAAATAGCTGAGGGGAGATCAACCCAGCGATGCTAACAGTGAATACATTGCATGCTGGGAATATCTACAGAGGGATGATATATTAAGAGAATTCTAATTATTTATTTTAAGGAAATTAAATTCTTATTTTTCCAATTAAGACTCCTGAAAACAATGAGATCTAAGAAAGTGTATAACTATTCAGATGTAGGTTTGAGTCGAGAGGAAGAGAGGAATGAGTACCTCCCTAAATAAACCAATGGTACTGCCTGCTCCTTGTGTAATCAGTCTTAAAAAAATACAATCCTCTTACTGACTAAGTCTCAAATTGAAATGGAATACATTGACGTAAAGGGAGGTACCCCTACCCCCATCATCCTCCAACTGCCACACACACACACACAGCTTCAGTTGCTCTCTATTGATTTACATGTGTAGAATATGGAACTGTCTCTCCCCTCCGGGTAGATGAGGACCAGATGTTCATTATCCTTAGAGTGTGTGTGTGTGTGTGTGTGTGTGTGTGAGAGAGAGAGAGTTAATGAGAGCACTTATTCAAAAAGAGTTTTGAGGCTTTAATGTTTCTTTCCTCCAGTTCTATCTGGGATATGTTGGGAGTGGTTTGGTAATATAGTCCTCCTACCTGGGATGTGGTTAGGTAATATAGTCCTCCTACCTGGGATAGGTAATACAGTACTCCTACCTGGGAAGTGGTTAGGTAATATAGTACTCCTACCTGGGATAGGTAATATAGTACTCCTACCTGGGATGTGGTTAGGTAATATAGTACTCCTACCTGGGATAGGTAATATAGTCCTCCTACCTGGGATAGGTAATATAGTCACCCTACCTGGGATAGGTAATATAGTCCTCCTACCTGGGATGTGGTTAGGTAATATAGTACTCCTACCTGGGATAGGTAATACAGTACTCCTACCTGGGATGTGGTTAGGTAATATAGTACTCCTACCTGGGATAGGTAATATAGTCCTCCTACCTGGGATAGGTAATATAGTCCTCCTACCTGGGATGTGGTTAGGTAATATAGTTCTCCTACCTGGGATGTGGTTAGGTAATATAGTACTCCTACCTGGGATAGGTAATATAGTCCTCCTACCTGGGATAGGTAATATAGTCCTCCTACCTGGGATAGGTAATATAGTCCTCCTACCTGGGATGTGGTTAGGTAATATAGTCCTCCTACCTGGGATGTGGTTAGGTAATATAGTACCTCTACCTGGGATAGGTAATATAGTCCTCCTACCTGGGATAGGTAATATAGTCCTACCTGGGATAGGTAATATAGTCCTCCTACCTGGGATAGGTAATATAGTCCTCCTACCTGGGATAGGTAATATAGTCCTCCTACCTGGGATGTGGTTAGGTAATATAGTATTCCTACCTGGGATAGGTAATATAGTCCTCCTACCTGGGATGTGGATAGGTAATATAGTACTCCTACCTGGGATAGGTAATATAGTCCTCCTACCTGGGATAGGTAATATAGTACTGCTACCTGGGATGTGGTTAGGTAATATAGTCCTCCTACCTGGGATGTGGTTAGGTAATATAGTCCTCCTACCTGGGATGTGGTTAGGTAATATAGTCCTCCTACCTGGGATAGGTAATATAGTCCTACCTGGGATAGGTAATATAGTACTCCTACCTGGGATAGGTAATATAGTACTCCTACCTGGGATAGGTAATATAGTCCTCCTACCTGGGATGTGGTTAGGTAATATAGTCCTCCTACCTGGGATAGGTAATATAGTCCTCCTACCTGGGATGTGGTTAGGTAATATAGTCCTCCTACCTGGGATAGGTAATATAGTCCTCCTACCTGGGATGTGGTTAGGTAATATAGTATTCCTACCTGGGATGTGGTTAGGTAATATAGTACTCCTACCTGGGATAGGTAATATAGTCCTCCTACCTGGGATAGGTAATATAGTCCTCCTACCTGGGATGTGGATAGGTAATATAGTACTCCTACCTGGGATGTGGTTAGGTAATATAGTCCTCCTACCTGGAATGTGGTTAGGTAATATAGTCCTCCTACCTGGGATGGGGTTAGGTAATATAGTCCTCCTACCTGGGATAGGTAATATAGTACTCCTACCTGGGATGTGGTTAGGTAATATAGTCCTCCTACCTGGGATGTGGTTAGGTAATATAGTCCTCCTACCTGGGATGTGGTTAGGTAATATAGTCCTCCTACCTGGGATAGGTAATATAGTCCTCCTACCTGGGATGTGGTTAGGTAATATAGTACTCCTACCTGGGATGTGGTTAGGTAATATAGTACTCCTACCTGGGATGTGGTTAGGTAATATAGTCCTCCTACCTGGGATGTGGTTAGGTAATATAGTACTCCTACCTGGGATGTGGTTAGGTAATATAGTACTCCTACCTGGGATGTGGTTAGGTAATATAGTACTCCTACCTGGGATAGGTAATATAGTCCTCCTACCTGGGATGTGGTTAGGTAATATAGTACTCCTACCTGGGATAGGTAATATAGTCCTCCTACCTGGGATGTGGTTAGGTAATATAGTCCTGCCTGGGATGTGGTTAGATAATATAGTCCTACCTGGGATGTGTTTGGCCCAGCCGATAATGACCACCAGTTCTCTGTCAGCCAGGTCACACAGTGTGGTCAGGGCCTTGATGTCTCCGTCTGGCATGGTCGGGTCTGGCATGGCATAGATTTTCTCTGGCTCAACCACCAGCAGGTGAGACACAATCTTTGTCACTGGCCGAGAGAGAGAGAGAGAACAAGAAGAGAGAGGGAGGGGGGAGAGGAGAGGAGAGAGAGAACAAGAAGAGAGAGAGGGAGGGGGAGAGAGGACAAGATGTGTGATTAGATGGCTGTGGATGGACAGAGGTTTAGAGTAGATTGCATAGTGAGATGTTAGTGTTTCACAACCCAACATGCACCATGTTTAGAACCCCGTGTAGTAGAACCCCGTGTGGATCATGTCACATGACCTGGATTTGTACCTTTATTTAAAAACTTATGATTAATAAAAAAATAAAAAAAATAAATACATTTATTGAACATTAAAACCTACTTGCATTGAAGCCGCTCAACATTGAGTCATCTAGCAGAGACTCCATCCAGAGCGACCCACAGGGTCAACGCCCTGCTCAATGGCACGTCGACAGATCTCCCACAAGGTCAAAAATGGGGACCCGAACCAGCGACCTATCAGCCACCGGCCCAAGCTCCCAAACGCCAGGCCACCAACCATCCAGAATCACCCCCCCCCACAGTTCCCAGAGAGATACATAATATAAATAAATTCCACTCCCCATCCCCAAGACCCCCGATGCACCAACAAAATGAACAAAAGAGAAAAACAAAGGAAAACAGAAAACAACATCGCAAAAAAACATAAGACAACAAAGATCATAACAGCAAGATCAACTGGATACTTATGAGGGCATTGTATGGCACTATTTACACGTGTGTGTGTATGTCCGTGTATTTGCACGTGTGTGTATTTAAATGAGAGTGTGTGTATATGCATGTGTACAAACACCTGCACGGCATCAGCCTCAGGCAATAGATACAACGTTGCCCCTCAGTGTCATTCAAACCCCCCCGCCCAGCAACTCCACTCCCACTTGTCTCCAATTCCACATCCCAACCCTCAGCCCATCCCACCCATCTCTGCTGGCCACCCTCTTCGGGTTTCTAAGTACCATGTATCTTTTGAACAGTTTAAATAAATAAAAATAAATAAAAATAAATAAATAAATAAATAAAATAAATATATATATATATAAAATATATATTTATATAAAATATATATTTTACCTTTATTTAACTAGGCAAGTTAGTTAAGAACAAATTCTTATTTACAGTGACGGCCTATGAAAACTGGGTTAACTGCCTTTTTCATGGGCAGAACAGATTTTTACCTTGTCGGCTCGGGGATTCGATCTTGCAACCGTTCGGTTACAAGTCCAACGCTCTAACCTGCCACCAAACTATGCTGTGATGTTTAACATACAACTTGAATCTGTCTAATTGAACAGAATCCACAGATTGTGAGTTGAAGATAAATACTTTAAGAGTATTAGTATATTAGTAATTGACTGACCCGGTCTCTCCAGATCTCCTAACAGTACAATTTCTAGAGTCAATTTTAGATCAATGCTATGCATTTTCAGCCATTCCTGAACCTGAGACCAGAAACAGTCTACCTGAGGGCAATACCAAAATAAATGGTCTATTGGTTCTGTATCCTCACAACAAAATCTGCAGAGCTTCGATGATTTTATGCCCCAAATAATCAACATTTCATTGGTGGCAATAATTCTGTACAGTAAAAGCACGAAGTCTTGAATCTTGCGTTGTTTTATATATCAACTCATACACCCTGTTCCATGGAATCGGTACATCAAAAATCTCTTCTGAACCATTTTGCAATCTGTATGGCACAGCTGTCAACATCCTGGTCCTCAAATGAAACTGGTCTACTTTCCTTTATTTATGTTATTTTTTATTCCTACGCCAGTTGTTATCCTATAGTTCCCTACCTCCTCCCACCTCCATTTTTGGGGTAACGCTGTAATCTTGGATTGAGCAGACCTTCCCATACAATTCTGATAACTCCATGAAAAACAACTACCACTCCAATTTACAATATCGTTTAAAAACAGAATACCCTTTTCAAACTTTCCATAAAACAGGTATTTTATCAACCAGTACATTTGAGTTTAACTATAATATTTGTTCTATCGTTTCAGGGGGATGAAATTGGAATTGTAACCAGCTCTGCAATGCTTCTTTGAAAAAGAGAGATACTTTGAAAAACGGTTTCATTTTCAATCAATTGAAAATGAGACATGGCAATCTGCACAAAGACAAAAAAGGCCATTTTTAAACAATAGATTGCCTTAGTAATCTACTTGAGAACCATTTTGGGTTCAAGTAAAACTTTTGTATCAATGAAGCTTTTAGAGAGAGGTTTATGGATTTTAAATGTAATCATCTCAACCCACCCAGTTCATATTCATTATGTAGATAGGCACGCTTTATCTTGTCTGGTTTAGCATTCCAGATAAAGCAGAATATTTTTTGCTCATATGATTTGAAAAACGTTTTAATGGAACTTCCCACTTGTCGTTTTATGTCAGACGGCCGAGCACCAAATTCTAATTTCTGGAAAAGGCTTAAAATAAAAAGGTTAAAATCCAGGTCATGTGACATGGTACACCAATACACAGGGCCCTAAGTATAATACAAGCAGAAAGGGTAACTATTATTGTGACTCACATGGCTTTTTGGCAGGAGGGGGAAGTGTCAGGCCTAGATAGGACCCGTTCTCTGTATCCCCCATTCTCCTCTTGTACTTCTGTCTTCCACCCCTCACACGATCCAGACGCACACCTGGAAATAAACACGGGACAACAAGATCACATTCAACAAAACATGAGATTCATGATTTATGCAACAACAACCAAAAATGACAAAGATGATAATATAATACACCAGACGAAGTAGGAGCCTGTACACAGATCATCTTCTGCTAGGGTAGTTAGACTATATACTGTAATGTGTACTGATAGTGTTATGTTGCTGTAAAGTCAAGCCTCTGAACCCATCAATGAGAGCGTTATAAAGCTCTCTGTCTGTCAATGTGTTTTTTCCTTTGATGATGGCCAGCAGAGATCAGAGGGCTGCTTCCACTGAGCTGCATCAGTCAATGACTGGTAATCCTGTTCATCACTCCAATGGCTTCCTATCCTTCTTCTGTCCCTCTGTCAGCTAGATGGGGACACCACCAATATTACTCACAAACTCACTATCAAACACTCACGACTCAAACTCAATACCACACACTCATTACATTACACACTCACTACTCACAAACTCACTGGGTCAGAATGAGTCAGAGTAATTTGGTGCGTATTGTTAAAATGGGTAATCGATCACATGATAGAGGTTAGTTATCTAGGTTTTGTACTCATTTTACTATTTAAAAAAAAAAAACTGGCTTGATAATATCCTGCATCTTGCAACAACAACAAAAAACGCACCGCCTGAAGCTCTCAGTCTCCATCTCATCTCATCCAGAACCAGTCTAGCAGGATCCACACAGAGTCCTGGTTGGTTCCAGAACCAGTCTAGCAGGAACCAAAGAGTCCTGGTCGGTTCCAGAACCAGTCTAGCAGGGACCACAGAGTTCTGGTCGGTTCCAGAACCAGTCTAGCAGGGACCACAGAGTCCTGGTCGGTTCCAGAACCAGTCTAGCAGGGACCACAGAGTCCTGGTCGGTTCCAGAACCAGTCTAGCAGGGACCACAGAGTCCTGGTCGGTTCCAGAACCAGTCTAGCAGGAACCACACAGAGTCCTGGTCGGTTCCAGAACCAGTCTAGCAGGAACCACACAGAGTCCTGGTCGGTTCCAGAACCAGTCTAGCAGGAACCACACAGAGTCCTGGTCGCTTCCAGAACCAGTCTAGCAGGAACCACACAGAGTCCTGGTCGGTTCCAGAACCAGTCTAGCAGGAACCACAGAGTCCTGGTAGGTTCCAAAACCATAAGATTTGGAACACTGTGGCTTTTGCATTATGATGCTTATGACACTACAACATTCTATGGCAGACATGTTAGATCCCCATTAACATTACATAGAGAATACATTTTCAACAATGTTCTGTAACTGAATGTCTACAATCAGAACAATATTAAAAAAGATGGTTCAACTCTCTAAAGACATGGTTCTGGTAGGTACTACAGCCCATACAGTGTCCTTACCTGGTGTCAAGACACTGTTGACAAGTTGTCTTCATGAGTACATAGCTGAACAATAAAAAGGGTAATGTCCATTTAACCCCGACACAAATATACCGTAAACTTACCTGACACCTCAGAAAAAAAACATGCATTTTTCTTTGCCAAGTAAACACGGCAAGTTCATTTTTTAAATTGTTGAGCTGGCTTTCCTAACTAATGGTTTTCCTGACAAGCGATTTAGCTAAACTTAATAAAGTTTATAGTATTGTGATCGTTCAATGATGTTTTTCATCACACAGGAGAAGGAAAACATTGACTTAGTAAAACAAGTCAGCTGTACATAGGATTATCTTGTTTTTTTTACTGGATACGGAGCAATGAAGGTATACTACACCTTCCCTCTCACCTTAAACCTTGTGTGCACAGACGGGCAGGGAAAACAGCTTTTAACTGGCCAATACAAGTCAAATTAAGTTGTGAGATTTCTGTGACTTATGTATAAATTCTTTGATTCCCTTTTAGAAACAAAAGGGTTAGCGTTCCGTCTTTCAATTTCCTGATGACACCACCAAATATCCACTAACCTAATTACCCACGATTCTCCGGGGGTGGGGGACCGGTTGGTTCTTCCCAGCAAACATTCTGTGCTGCCTGGAAGGTCTGGGCTAAATCGAGATCTACCCCCGCCGCTGGACTAATGGAGCTTTCCATTTGTACGTCTTAATCAATCAACAAGGATGGTAAATAGATGTCTCCTTCTTTCCTTCTTGTTCTTTGAAGAAGAGCTGTGTTGTTAATGAATAGGACTGGTGATGTCTGGGAGTTTTAAACAAACCGTTCTGAGCTGTGTTGTTAATGAATAGAGGACTGGTGATGTCTGGGAGTTTTAAACAAACCGTTCTGAGCTGTGTTGTTAATGAATAGGACTGGTGATGTCTGGGAGTTTTAAACAAACCGTTCTGAGCTGTGTTGTTAATGAATAGGACTGGTGATGTCTGGGAGTTTTAAACAAACCGTTCTGAGCTGTGTTGTTAATGAATAGGACTGGTGATGTCTGGGAGTTTTAAACAAACCGTTCTGAGCTGTGTTGTTAATGAATAGAGGACTGGTGATGTCTGGGAGTTTTAAACAAACCGTTCTGAGCTGTGTTGTTAATGAATAGAGGACTGGTGATGTCTGGGAGTTTTAAACAAACCGTTCTGAGCTGTGTTGTTAATGAATAGAGGACTGGTGATGTCTGGGAGTTTTAAACAAACCGTTCTGAGCTGTGTTGTTAATGAATAGGACTGGTGATGTCTGGGAGTTTTAAACAAACCGTTCTGAGCTGTGTTGTTAATGAATAGGACTGGTGATGTCTGGGAGTTTTAAACAAACCGTTCTGAGCTGTGTTGTTAATGAATAGAGGACTGGTGATGTCTGGGAGTTTTAAACAAACCGTTCTGAGCTGTGTTGTTAATGAATAGAGGACTGGTGATGTCTGGGAGTTTTAAACAAACCGTTCTGAGCTGTGTTGTTAATGAATAGAGGACTGGTGATGTCTGGGAGTTTTAAACAAACCGTTCTGAGCTGTGTTGTTAATGAATAGGACTGGTGATGTCTGGGAGTTTTAAACAAACCGTTCTGAGCTGTGTTGTTAATGAATAGAGGACTGGCGATGTCTGGGAGTTTTAAACAAACCGTTCTGAGCTGTGTTGTTAATGAATAGAGGACTGGTGATGTCTGGGAGTTTTAAACAAACCGTTCTGAGCTGTGTTGTTAATGAATAGGACTGGCGATGTCTGTTCAGAGCGTTCTTGTTTGCTCCATTACTCTAGCTAAATTGGGATTGAGGTTTAATTTAGAAAAGTCTATTTCAGGATACTATCTGGAGTACTTTGCTAACTGACCACATCGTTATTGACCTTTACAGTATAGAGTAAAAGGGGGTGCGGCCACTAGGGTTTAAATAAAGTCATTTCATGGAACGATTAAACAGTGGAGTGTATCTAGAAAAGTCAAGAGACATGTTGCAAAGTTGATATTTTACCCTGTGAACCTGATAGGTACATATCTACCCCCCTTCATGCATGAATTCACTCTCTCTCTCTCTCTCTCTCTCTCTCTCTCACACACACACACACACACACACACACACACACACACACACACATAGAAACACAAACAAACACACACTCTGGGCCCAGTCAGAATCATGCGACAGGAACTGGAACATCCAACAGGTCCATAACTAGTAGGCCCTGACAGGAATGAAGAGCTTGGCGCTAACCACTTTCAGTTGGAGGCCAGAGAGCAGGAGAGAGGAGAGAGTGTAGTCAAGTTGGTGTGTGTGTGTATATGCGTGTGGAGTCTGATCGTAGTTTGGCTGGATTATGTTCTCTGTCATGTGACAGGGTCCTGTCTGAGAACCTCCTCTATCATGTGACAGGGTCCTGTCTGAGAACCTCCTCTATCATGTGATACGGTCCTGTACTGAGAACCTCCTCTATCATGTGATACGGTCCTGTACTGAGAACCTCCTCTATCATGTGACAGGGTCCTGTCTGAGAACCTCCTCTATCATGTGACAGGGTCCTGTACTGAGAACCTCCTCTATCATGTGACAGGGTCCTGTACTGAGAACCTCCTCTATCATGTGATATGGTCCTGTACTGAGAACCTCCTTTATCATCTGATACGATCCTGTACTGAGAACCTCCTCTATCATCTGATACGGTCCTGTACTGAGAACCTCCTCTATCATCTGATACGGTCCTGTACTGAGAACCTCCTCTATCATGTGATACGGTCCTGTACTGAGAACCTCCTCTATCATGTGACAGGGTCCTGTACTGAGAACCTCCTCTATCATGTGACAGGGTCCTGTCTGAGAACCTGACCACAACAAGACAGGTGGATGAGGCCGTGGCTGAGGGATGTGTGTGTGTGTTCATCTCAGTGGTTGTGACACACATTCCCACACCTCAGTCCTGTAGCCCATTTAGGCTCAGACAATGTAGTCCAGTCGGACTCAGTACCATAGTTTCAGACAATATACTCTAGTTGGACCCAGTACCGTAAAGTCAGACAATATACTCTAGTTGGACTCAGTACCGTAAAGTCAGACAATATACTCTAGTTGGACCCAGTACCATAAAGTCAGACAATATACTCTAGTTGGACCCAGTACCATAAAGTCAGGGTCAGGAGCTCAGATCGTCTTTGAAGCATTTAGCAACATCTTACTGTTATGGAGTACAATGAAGTATGGATACCAAGGAGGTGGGAATAGGAGGGGGGTGAGAGGGGAGAGAGGGGAGGGGGAGGTGAGAGGGGGGTGAGAGGGGAGAGAGGGGAGGTGGAGGTGAGAGGGGAGAGAGGGGAGGTGGAGGTGAGAGGGAGGTGAGAGGGGAGGTGGGAGTGAGAGGGGGGTGAGAGGGGAGGTGGAGGTGAGAGGGGGGTGAGAGGGGAGGTGGAGGTGAGAGGGGGGTGAGAGGGGAGAGAGGGGAGGTGGGGGTGAGAGGGGAGAGAGGGGAGGTGGAGGTGAGAGGGGGGTGAGAGGGGAGGTGGGAGTGAGAGGGGAGGTGGGGATAGGAGGGGTGAGAGGGGAGAGAGGGGAGGTGGGGGTGAGAGGGGAGAGAGGGGAGAGAGGGGAGGTGGGTGTGAGAGGGGAGAGAGGGGAGGTGGGGGTGAGAGGGGAGGTGGAGGGGGGTGAGAGGGGAGAGAGGGGAGGTGGGGGTGAGAGGGGAGGTGGGGATAGGAGGGAGTTGGGGAGTGGGGATAGGAGGGGGGTGAGAGAGGGGAGGTGGGGGTGAGAGGGGAGAGAGGGGAGGTGGAGGTGAGAGGGGGGTGAGAGGGGAGGTGGAGGTGAGAGGGGGGTGAGAGGGGAGAGAGGGGAGGTGGGGGTGAGAGGGGAGAGAGGGGAGGTGGAGGTGAGAGGGGAGGTGGGAGTGAGAGGGGAGGTGGGGGTGAGAGGGGAGAGAGGGGAGGTGGAGGTGGAGGGGGGTGAGAGGGGAGGTGGGGAGTTGGGGATAGGAGGGAGTTGGGGGGTGGGGATAGGAGGGGGGTGAGAGGGGGGAAGGTGGGAGGGGCATAGCGAGGAGCTCAGCTTAGTCTATGTGTGTGGGTTCATATAGAACCATCTTTAGATCATTTGTCCCGCTACCATGAAGTGTATTCTGTCAAAGCCACTGTCTTACACACGTCCTGGCGGCGATACAAAGTATGTGTTTCTGAGTGTGTGTCTTTGTGTGTGTGCATGAATTTGTGTGTTTTTATGCAAGTGTGTGTGTGTGTGTGTGTGTGTGTGTGTGTGTGTGTGTGTGTGTGTGTGTGTGTGTGTGTGTGTGTGCGCGTGTGTTCGTGTGTGCATGTGTGCGTGCGTGCGTGTGCGTGCGTGCGTGCGTGTGTGTGTGTGTGTGTGCGTGTGTGCGTGTGTGCATGTGTGCGTGCGTGCGTGCGTGCGTGCGTGTGTGTGTGTGTGTGGGGGGCACTATTTTGAGTCTCTCACCTGTCAGGCTGCTGGGGGTACTTGTTTCTAGTGAATGTGTCAGAATGGGTGGGGAGGCTGGCAGTGCCAGGGGGAGCTTAGAGGAACCCATCTTAGCTGGGAGAAATCAGAGAGATGAGGAGCGCGGATCCCTCGCCATCCATCGCCCTGGTCTGCATGACGTCACAGTGAATGGCTTCGTTTCAAATGGGCCCTGCTCAAATGTAATGCATTATTATACAGGGAATAGGTTGTCATCATATCGGGAATAGGTTGTCATCATATCTGGAATAGGTTGTCATCATATCTGGAATAGGTTGTCATCATATCGGGAATAGGTTGTCATTATATCTGGAATAGGTTGTCATCATATCTGGAATAGGTTGTCATTATATAGGGAATAGGTTGTCATTATATCTGGAATAGGTTGTCATTATATCTGGAATAGGTTGTCATTATATCTGGAATAGGTTGTCCTTATATAGGGAATAGGTTGTCATCATATCGGGAATAGGTTGTCATTATATCTGGAATAGGTTGTCATCATACCTGGAATAGGTTGTCATTATATAGGGAATAGGTTGTCATTATATCTGGAATAGGTTGTCATTATATCTGGAATAGGTTGTCATTATATCTGGAATAGGTTGTCATTATATCTGGAATAGGTTGTCATTATATAGGGAATAGGTTGTCATTATATCTGGAATAGGTTGTCATCATATCTGGAATAGGTTGTCATTATATCTGGAATAGGTTGTCATCATATCTGGAATAGGTTGTCATTATATCTGGAATAGGTTGTCATTATATCTGGAATAGGTTGTCATCATATCTGGAATAGGTTGTCCTTATATAGGGAATAGGTTGTCATCATATCTGGAATAGGTTGTCCTTATATCTGGAATAGGTTGTCATTATATCTGGAATAGGTTGTCCTTATATCGGGAATAGGTTGTCATTATATAGGGAATAGGTTGTCCTTATATAGGGAATAGGTTGTCATCATATCTGGAATAGGTTGTCTTTATATAGGGAATAGGTTGTCATCATATCTGGAATAGGTTGTCCTTATATAGGGAATAGGTTGTCATTATATCTGGAATAGGTTGTCATCATATCTGGAATAGGTTGTCATTATATCTGGAATAGGTTGTCATCATATCTGGAATAGGTTTTCATTATATCTGGAATAGGTTGTCATTATATCTGGAATAGGTTGTCCTTATATAGGGAATAGGTTGTCATTATATCTGGAATAGGTTGTCCTTATATAGGGAATAGGTTGTCCTTATATCTGGAATAGGTTGGCATCATATCTGGAATAGGTTGTCCTTATATTGGGAATAGGTTGTCATTATATAGGGAATAGGTTGTCCTTATATCTGGAATAGGTTGTCATCATATAGGGAATAGGTTGTCATTATATAGGGAATAGGTTGTCATTATATCTGGAATAGGTTGTCATTATATAGGGAATAGGTTGTCATTATATCTGGAATAGGTTGTCATTATATCTGGAATAGGTTGTCATTATATCTGAAATAGGTTGTCATCATATCTGGAATAGGTTGTCATCATATCTGGAATAGGTTGTCATTATATCTGGAATAGGTTGTCCTTATATAGGGAATAGGTTGTCCTTATATCTGGAATAGGTTGGCATCATATCTGGAATAGATTGTCCTTATATTGGGAATAGGTTGTCATTATATAGGGAATAGGTTGTCCTTATATCTGGAATAGGTTGTCATCATATAGGGAATAGGTTGTCATTATATAGGGAATAGGTTGTCATTATATCTGGAATAGGTTGTCATTATATAGGGAATAGGTTGTCATTATATCTGGAATAGGTTGTCATTATATCTGGAATAGGTTGTCATTATATCTGAAATAGGTTGTCATCATATCTGGAATAGGTTGTCATCATATCTGGAATAGGTTGTCATTATATCTGGAATAGGTTGTCCTTATATAGGGAATAGGTTGTCCTTATATCTGGAATAGGTTGGCATCATATCTGGAATAGATTGTCCTTATATTGGGAATAGGTTGTCATTATATAGGGAATAGGTTGTCCTTATATCTGGAATAGGTTGTCATCATATAGGGAATAGGTTGTCATTATATAGGGAATAGGTTGTCATTATATCTGGAATAGGTTGTCATTATATAGGGAATAGGTTGTCATTATATCTGGAATAGGTTGTCATTATATAGGGAACAGGTTGTCATTATATAGAGAATAGGTTGTCAGTGTGTGTATGTGTGTGTGTGTGTGTGTGTGTGTGTGTGTGTGTGTGTGTGTGTGTGTGGTGTTCACACAGTCATGGTGTTGAGAACTGGTTTCAGGGAGTCTTGCCAGTCCCTCATCAGAAGTGATATGGTTTGGTGTGTGTGTACTGTGTGTGATTGCGTGCTTGTATGTGTGTGTGCGTGTGTGTCTGTGTGTCTGTGTGTGTAAAGGGGTCAACACCTCCCTAAATCCCAGTCTTCAGAGGAACACATGTTAGCTGCTGTGTCTGATCTATCACCTGTCAGTGCAGTGAGGACAGGCCCAACCAGGCTGTGTCTGTGTGCGTGTGTGTGTGTGTGTGTGTGTGTGTGTGTGTGTGTGTGTGTGTGTGTGTGTGTGTGTGTGTGTGTGTGTGTGTGTGTGTGTGTGTGTGTGTGTGTGTGTGTGTGTGTGTTGTGTGTGTGTGTGTGTGACAGGCCAAGTTCATGGTCGTTCAACACCCCTAAAGGCCACATAGATGCTGACCACTGTGCTGATGGACAGGCAGGTCTGTCTGTCTGTCTGTCTGTCTGTCTGTCTGTCTGTCTGTCTGTCTGTCTGTCTGTCTGTCTGTCTGTCTGTCTGTCTGTCTGTCTGTCCGTCCGTCCGTCCGTCCGTCCGTCCGTCCGTCCGTCCGTCCGTCCGTCTGTCTGTCGACCAACGAGGAGTAATAGCCTCGTCTGGGTCCTGCTATGAGTGTGCAGCTGTGAGTCGGAGCTTACAAGCTAACTCTAAACTGCTTTTTTATCTTGCTATTAAATGTTTTTTATTTCAGTGATCAGGCTAAAGTAAAGGAAGATACCAACATAGCTTGTTATCAGGAAGTGGGATTCAGAAACGTTTGGGTGGATGTGGAGTATGAGATTACAGACTCGGTGCAGAGACAGCATCAATGATTCTACAGCACATGATCTCACTGTATTGGTTCATCTATCGATCAGGAACAGGCTTGACAGAGTCTGGATATTGGATATTACTTTAATAACCTTCTGTGTTTGTGGCTGGAGGGAGAGAGAGAGAGAGAGAAAGAGAAGGAGGGAGAGAGAGAGAGATAGAGCGAGACGAATAGAGAGATAGAGATAAAGACAGCGAGGGGTGGGGAGAATAAGGCCCCAGTGTTACTCCCCTGTTCATGTCTGCTTACAACAGACTAGGCTGATTCTTATCTGTGGTCCAGGAGGAGGGGGAGATCGCGGTGTAGGGTGTAGGGTTTAGGGTGTATGGTTTGGGGTGTAGAGTTTAGGGTTTAGGGTATAGGGTGTGGGGTGTAGGGTTTAGGGTGTAGGGTTTAGGGTTTAGGGTGTAGGGTTTAGTGTGTAGGGTTTGGCGTAGGGTTTAGGGTTTAGGGTGTAGGGTTTAGTAGGGTCTTCCCTGTGGCTCAGTTGGTAGAGCATGGTGTTTGCAACGCCAGCATGCTGGCTGGTCTCCTGGTAGTACAGATAGCTGGTCTCCTGGTAGTACAGATAGCTGGTCTCCTGGTAGTACAGATAGCTGGTCTCCTGGTAGTACAGATAGCTGGTCTCCTGGTAGCTACAGATAGCTGGTCTCCTGGTAGCTACAGAGGAGCTGGTCTCCTGGTAGTACAGATAGATGGTCTCCTGATAGCTGGTCTCCTGGTAGTACAGCTAGATGGTCTCTTGGTAGTACAGATAGCTGGTCTCCTGGTAGTACAGCTAGATGGTCTCCTGGTAGCTACAGATAGCTGGTCTCCTGGTAGTACAGATAGCTGGTCTCTTGGTAGCTACAGATAGATGGTCTCCTGGTAGTACAGATAGCTGGTCTCCTGGTAGCTACAGATAGCTGGTCTCCTGGTAGTACAGATAGCTGGTCTCCTGGTAGTACAGATAGATGGTCTCCTGGTAGTACAGATAGCTGGTCTCCTGGTAGCTACAGATAGATGGTCTCCTGGTAGTACAGATAGCTGGTCTCCTGCTAGCTACAGATAGCTGGTCTCCTGGTAGTACAGATAGCTGGTCTCCTGGTAGCTACAGATAGATGGTCTCCTGGTAGTACAGATAGCTGGTCTCCTGGTAGCTACAGATAGCTGGTCTCTTGGTAGCTACAGATAGCTGGTCTCCTGATAGCTGGTCTCCTGGTAGTACAGATAGCTGGTCTCCTGGTAGCTACAGATAGCTGGTCTCTTGGTAGCTACAGATAGCTGGTCTCCTGGTAGCTACAGATAGCTGGTCTCCAGATAGCTGGTCTCCTGGTATTACAGATGGATGGTCTCCTGGTAGCTACAGATAGCTGGTCTCCTGGTAGCTACAGATAGCTGGTCTCCAGATAGCTGGTCTCCTGGTAGTACAGATGGATGGTCTCCTGGTAGTACAGATAGATGGTCTCCTGGTAGTACAGATGGATGGTCTCCTAGTAGTACAGATAGCTGGTCTCCTGGTAGTACAGATGGATGGTCTCCTGGTAGCTACAGTTAGCTGGTCTCTTGGTAGCTACAGATAGCTGGTCTCCTGGTAGTACAGATAGCTGGTCTATTGGTAGCTACAGATAGCTGGTCTCCTGGTAGTACAGATAGCTGGTCTCCTGGTAGTACAGATGGATGGTCTCCTGGTAGCTACAGAGGAGCTGGTCTCCTGGTAGCTACAGATAGCTGGTCTCCTGATAGCTACAGATAGCTGGTCTCCTGGTAGTACAGAAAGCTGGTCTCCTGGTAGCTACAGATAGCTGGTCTCCTGGTAGCTACAGATAGCTGGTCTCCTGATAGCTGGTCTATTGGTAGCTACAGATAGCGGGTCTCTTGGTAGCTACAGATAGATGGTCTCCTGGTAGCTACAGATAGCTGGTCTCCTGATAGCTGGTCTATTGGTAGCTACAGATAGCTGGTCTCCTGATAGCTGGTCTCTTGGTAGCTACAGATAGATGGTCTCCTGGTAGCTACAGATAGCTGGTCTCTTGGTAGCTACAGATAGATGGTCTCCTGGTAGCTACAGATAGCTGGTCTCCTGATAGCTGGTCTCCTGGTAGTACAGATGGATGGTCTCCTGGTAGCTACAGAGGAGCTGGTCTCTTGGTAGCTACAGATAGCGGGTCTCCTTGTAGTACAGAGGAGCTGGTCTCCTGGTAGTACAGATAGATGGTCTCCTGGTAGTACAGATAGCTGGTCTCCTGGTAGCTACAGAGGAGCTGGTCTCCTGGTAGTACAGATAGATGGTCTCCTGGTAGTACAGATAGCTGGTCTCCTGGTAGCTACAGAGGAGCTGGTCTCCTGGTAGTACAGATGGATGGTCTCCTGGTAGTACAGATAGCTGGTCTCCTGGTAGTACAGATTGCTGGTCCCCTGGTAGCTACAGATAGCTGGTCTCCTGGTAGTACAGATAGCTGGTCTCCTGGTAGTACAGATAGATGGTCTCCTGGTAGTACAGATAGCTGGTCTCCTGGTAGTACAGATAGCTGGTCTCCTGGTAGTACAGATAGCTGGTCTCCTGGTAGTACAGATAGCTGGTCTCCTGGTAGTACAGATAGCTGGTCTCCTGGTAGTACAGCTAGATGGTCTCCTGGTAGTACAGATAGCTGGTCTCCTGGTAGCTACAGATAGCTGGTCTCCTGGTAGTACAGCTAGATGGTCTCCTGGTAGTACAGATAGGTGGTCTCCTGGTAGCTACAGATAGATGGTCTCCTGGTAGCTACAGATAGCTGGTCTCCTGGTAGCTACAGATAGATGGTCTCCTGGTAGTACAGATAGCTGGTCTCCTGGTAGCTACAGATAGACTGTCTCCTGGTAGCTACAGATAGCGGGTCTCCTGGTAGTACAGCTAGATGGTCTCCTGGTAGCTACAGATAGATGGTCTCCTGGTAGTACAGATAGCTGGTCTCCTGGTAGCTACAGATAGATGGTCTCCTGGTAGTACAGATAGCTGGTCTCCTGGTAGCTACAGATAGCTGGTCTCTTGGTAGCTACAGATAGCTGGTCTCCTGATAGCTGGTCTCCTGGTAGTACAGATAGCTGGTCTCCTGGTAGCTACAGATAGCTGGTCTCTTGGGAGCTACAGATAGCTGGTCTCCTGGTAGCTACAGATAGCTGGTCTCCAGATAGCTGGTCTCCTGGTAGTACAGATGGATGGTCTCCTGGTAGTACAGATGGATGGTCTCCTGGTAGTACAGATAGCTGGTCTCCTGGTAGTACAGATGGATGGTCTCCTGGTAGCTACAGATAGCTGGTCTCTTGGTAGCTACAGATAGCTGGTCTCCTGGTAGTACAGATAGCTGGTCTATTGGTAGCTAGAGATAGCTGGTCTCCTGGTAGTACAGATAGCTGGTCTCCTGGTAGTACAGATAGTTGGTCTCCTGGTAGTACAGATGGATGGTCTCCTGGTAGCTACAGAGGAGCTGGTCTCCTGGTAGCTACAGATAGCTGGTCTCCTGATAGCTACAGATAGCTGGTCTCCTGGTAGTACAGATAGCTGGTCTCCTGGTAGCTACAGATAGCTGGTCTCCTGGTAGCTACAGATAGCTGGTCTCCTGATAGCTGGTCTATTGGTAGCTACAGATAGCGGGTCTCTTGGTAGCTACAGATAGATGGTCTCCTGGTAGCTACAGATAGCTGGTCTCCTGATAGCTGGTCTATTGGTAGCTACAGATAGCTGGTCTCCTGATAGCTGGTCTCTTGGTAGCTACAGATAGATGGTATCCTGGTAGCTACAGATAGCTGGTCTCTTGGTAGCTACAGATAGATGGTCTCCTGGTAGCTACAGATAGCTGGTCTCCTGATAGCTGGTCTCCTGGTAGTACAGATGGATGGTCTCCTGGTAGCTACAGAGGAGCTGGTCTCTTGGTAGCTACAGATAGCGGGTCTCCTGGTAGTACAGAGGAGCTGGTCTCCTGGTAGTACAGATAGATGGTCTCCTGGTAGTACAGATAGCTGGTCTCCTGGTAGCTACAGAGGAGCTGGTCTCCTGGTAGTACAGATAGATGGTCTCCTGGTAGTACAGATAGCTGGTCTCCTGGTAGCTACAGAGGAGCTGGTCTCCTGGTAGTACAGATGGATGGTCTCCTGGTAGTACAGATAGCTGGTCTCCTGGTAGTACAGATAGCTGGTCTCCTGGTAGCTACAGATAGCTGGTCTCCTGGTAGTACAGATAGCTGGTCTCCTGGTAGTACAGATAGATGGTCTCCTGGTAGTACAGATAGCTGGTCTCCTGGTAGTACAGATAGCTGGTCTCCTGGTAGTACAGATAGCTGGTCTCCTGGTAGCTACAGATAGCTGGTCTCCTGGTAGTACAGCTAGATGGTCTCCTGGTAGTACAGATAGCTGGTCTCCTGGTAGCTACAGATAGCTGGTCTCCTGGTAGTACAGCTAGATGGTCTCCTGGTAGTACAGATAGGTGGTCTCCTGGTAGCTACAGATAGATGGTCTCCTGGTAGCTACAGATAGCTGGTCTCCTGGTAGCTACAGATAGATGGTCTCCTGGTAGTACAGATAGCTGGTCTCCTGGTAGCTACAGATAGACTGTCTCCTGGTAGCTACAGATAGCGGGTCTCCTGGTAGTACAGCTAGATGGTCTCCTGGTAGCTACAGATAGATGGTCTCCTGGTAGTACAGATAGCTGGTCTCCTGGTAGCTACAGATAGATGGTCTCCTGGTAGTACAGATAGCTGGTCTCCTGGTAGCTACAGATAGCTGGTCTCTTGGTAGCTACAGATAGCTGGTCTCCTGATAGCTGGTCTCCTGGTAGTACAGATAGCTGGTCTCCTGGTAGCTACAGATAGCTGGTCTCTTGGTAGCTACAGATAGCTGGTCTCCTGGTAGCTACAGATAGCTGGTCTCCAGATAGCTGGTCTCCTGGTAGTACAGATGGATGGTCTCCTGGTAGCTACAGATAGCTGGTCTCCTGGTAGCTACAGATAGCTGGTCTCCAGATAGCTGGTCTCCTGGTAGTACAGATGGATGGTCTCCTGGTAGTACAGATGGATGGTCTCCTGGTAGTACAGATGGATGGTCTCCTGGTAGTACAGATAGCTGGTCTCCTGGTAGTACAGATGGATGGTCTCCTGGTAGCTACAGATAGCTGGTCTCTTGGTAGCTACAGATCGCTGGTCTCCTGGTAGTACAGATAGCTGGTCTATTGGTAGCTACAGATAGCTGGTCTCCTGGTAGTACAGATAGCTGGTCTCCTGGTAGTACAGATAGTTGGTCTCCTGGTAGTACAGATGGATGGTCTCCTGGTAGCTACAGAGGAGCTGGTCTCCTGGTAGCTACAGATAGCTGGTCTCCTGATAGCTACAGATAGCTGGTCTCCTGGTAGTACAGATAGCTGGTCTCCTGGTAGCTACAGATAGCTGGTCTCCTGGTAGCTACAGATAGCTGGTCTCCTGATAGCTGGTCTATTGGTAGCTACAGATAGCGGGTCTCTTGGTAGCTACAGATAGATGGTCTCCTGGTAGCTACAGCTAGCTGGTCTCCTGATAGCTGGTCTATTGGTAGCTACAGATAGCTGGTCTCCTGATAGCTGGTCTCTTGGTAGCTACAGATAGATGGTCTCCTGGTAGCTACAGATAGCTGGTCTCTTGGTAGCTACAGATAGATGGTCTCCTGGTAGCTACAGATAGCTGGTCTCCTGATAGCTGGTCTCCTGGTAGTACAGATGGATGGTCTCCTGGTAGCTACAGAGGAGCTGGTCTCTTGGTAGCTACAGATAGCGGGTCTCCTGGTAGTACAGAGGAGCTGGTCTCCTGGTAGTACAGATAGATGGTCTCCTGGTAGTACAGATAGCTGGTCTCCTGGTAGCTACAGAGGAGCTGGTCTCCTGGTAGTACAGATAGATGGTCTCCTGGTAGTACAGATAGCTGGTCTCCTGGTAGCTACAGAGGAGCTGGTCTCCTGGTAGTACAGATGGATGGTCTCCTGGTAGTACAGATAGCTGGTCTCCTGGTAGTACAGATAGCTGGTCTCCTGGTAGCTACAGATAGCTGGTCTCCTGGTAGTACAGATAGCTGGTCTCCTGGTAGTACAGATAGATGGTCTCCTGGTAGTACAGATAGCTGGTCTCCTGGTAGTACAGATAGCTGGTCTCCTGGTAGTACAGATAGCTGGTCTCCTGGTAGTACAGATAGCTGGTCTCCTGGTAGCTACAGATAGCTGGTCTCCTGGTAGTACAGCTAGATGGTCTCCTGGTAGTACAGATAGCTGGTCTCCTGGTAGCTACAGATAGCTGGTCTCCTGGTAGTACAGATAGCTGGTCTCCTGATAGCTACAGATAGATGGTCTCCTGGTAGTACAGCTAGATGGTCTCCTGGTAGTACAGATAGGTGGTCTCCTGGTAGCTACAGATAGATGGTCTCCTGGTAGCTACAGATAGCTGGTCTCCTGGTAGCTACAGATAGATGGTTTCCTGGTAGTACAGATAGCTGGTCTCCTGGTAGCTACAGATAGACTGTCTCCTGGTACCTACAGATAGCGGGTCTCCTGGTAGTACAGCTAGATGGTCTCCTGGTAGCTACAGAGGAGCTGGTCTCCTGGTAGCTACAGATAGCGGGTCTCCTGGTAGTACAGATAGCTGGTCTCCTGGTAGTACAGATAGATGGTGTCCTGGTAGCTACAGAGGAGCTGGTCTCCTGGTAGTACAGATAGCTGGTCTCCTGGTAGTACAGATAGATGGTCTCCTGGTAGCTACAGAGGAGCTGGTCTCCTGGTAGCTACAGATAGCTGGTCTCCTGGTAGTACAGATAGCTGGTCTCCTGGTAGCTACAGAGGAGCTGGTCTCCTGGTAGGACAGATAGCTGGTCTCCTGGTAGTACAGATAGCTGGTCTCCTGGCAGTACAGATAGATGGTCTCCTGGTAGTACAGATAGATGGTCTCCTGGTAGCTACAGATAGCTGGTCTCCTGGTAGCTACAGATATCTGGTCTTCTGGTAGTACAGATAGCTGGTCTCTTGGTAGTACAGATAGCTGGTCTCCTGGTAGTACAGATAGCTGGTCTCCTGGTAGCTACAGATAGCTGGTCTCCTGGTAGCTACAGATAGCTGGTCTCCTGGTAGTACAGATAGCTGGTCTCCTGGTAGCTACAGATAGCTGGTCTTCTGGTAGTACAGATAGCTGGTCTCTTGGTAGTACAGATAGATGGTCTCCTGGTAGTACAGATAGCTGGTCTCCTGGTAGCTACAGATAGCTTGTCTCCTGGTAGTACAGATAGCTGGTCTCCTGGTAGCTACAGATAGCTGGTCTCCTGGTAGTACAGATAGCTGGTCTCCTGGTAGCTACAGATAGATGGTCTCCTGGTAGTACAGATAGCTGGTCTCCTGGTAGCTACAGATAGCTGGTCTCCTGGTAGCTACAGATAGCTGGTCTCCTGGTAGCTACAGATAGCTGGTCTCCTGGTTGCTACAGATAGCTGGTCTCCTGGTAGTACAGATAGCTGGTCTCCTGGTAGTACAGATAGATGGTCTCCTGGTAGTACAGATAGCTGGTCTCCTGGTAGCTACAGATAGCTGGTCTCCTGGTAGCTACAGATAGCTGGTCTCCTGGTAGCTACAGATAGCTGGTCTCCTGATAGCTACAGATAGCTGGTCTCCTGGTAGCTACAGAGGAGCTGGTCTCCTGGTAGCTACAGATAGCTGGTCTCCTGGTAGTACAGATAGCGGGTCTCCTGGTAGTACAGATAGCGGGTCTTCTGGTAGCTACAGAGGAGCTGGTCTCCTGGTAGCTACAGATAGCTGGTCTCCTGGTAGTACAGATAGCTGGTCTCCTGGTAGCTACAGAGGAGCTGGTCTCCTGGTAGCTACAGATAGCTGGTCTCCTGGTAGTACAGATAGCTGGTCTCCTGGTAGTACAGATAGCTGGTCTCCTGGTAGTACAGATAGATGGTGTCCTGGTAGCTACAGATAGCTGGTCTCCTGGTAGTACAGATAGCTGGTCTCCTGGTAGTACAGATAGCTGGTCTCCTGGTAGCTACAGATAGCTGGTCTCCTGTTAGTACAGATAGCTGGTCTCCTGGTAGCTACAGATAGATGGTCTCCTGGTAGTACAGATAGATGGTCTCCTGGTAGCTACAGATAGCTGGTCTCCTGGTAGTACAGCTAGATGGTCTCCTGGTAGCTACAGATAGATGGTCTCCTGGTAGCTACAGATAGCTGGTCTCCTGGTAGTACAGCTAGATGGTCTCCTGGTAGCTACAGAGGAGCTGGTCTCCTGGTAGCTACAGATAGCGGGTCTCCTGGTAGTACAGATAGCTGGTCTCCTGGTAGTACAGATAGATGGTCTCCTGGTAGCTACAGAGGAGCTGGTCTCCTGGTAGTACAGATAGCTGGTCTCCTGGTAGTACAGATAGATGGTCTCCTGGTAGCTACAGAGGAGCTGGTCTCCTGGTAGCTACAGATAGCTGGTCTCCTGGTAGTACAGATAGCTGGTCTCCTGGTAGCTACAGAGGAGCTGGTCTCCTGGTAGTACAGATAGCTGGTCTCCTGGTAGTACAGATAGCTGGTCTCCTGGTAGTACAGATAGATGGTCTCCTGGTAGTACAGATAGATGGTCTCCTGGTAGCTACAGATAGCTGGTCTCCTGGTAGCTACAGATATCTGGTCTTCTGGTAGTACAGATAGCTGGTCTCTTGGTAGTACAGATAGCTGGTCTCCTGGTAGTACAGATAGCTGGTCTCCTGGTAGCTACAGATAGCTGGTCTCCTGGTAGCTACAGATAGCTGGTCTCCTGGTAGTACAGATAGCTGGTCTCCTGGTAGCTACAGATAGCTGGTCTTCTGGTAGTACAGATAGCTGGTCTCTTGGTAGTACAGATAGATGGTCTCCTGGTAGTACAGATAGCTGTTCTCCTGGTAGCTACAGATAGCTTGTCTCCTGGTAGTACAGATAGATGGTCTCCTGGTAGTACAGATAGCTGGTCTCCTGGTAGCTACAGATAGCTGGTCTCCTGGTAGCTACAGATAGCTGGTCTCCTGGTAGCTACAGATAGCTGGTCTCCTGATAGCTACAGATAGCTGGTCTCCTGGTAGCTACAGAGGAGCTGGTCTCCTGGTAGCTACAGATAGCTGGTCTCCTGGTAGTACAGATAGCGGGTCTCCTGGTAGTACAGATAGCGGGTCTTCTGGTAGCTACAGAGGAGCTGGTCTCCTGGTAGCTACAGATAGCTGGTCTCCTGGTAGTACAGATAGCTGGTCTCCTGGTAGCTACAGAGGAGCTGGTCTCCTGGTAGCTACAGATAGCTGGTCTCCTGGTAGTACAGATAGCTGGTCTCCTGGTAGTACAGATAGCTGGTCTCCTGGTAGTACAGATAGATGGTGTCCTGGTAGCTACAGATAGCTGGTCTCCTGGTAGTACAGATAGCTGGTCTCCTGGTAGTACAGATAGCTGGTCTCCTGGTAGCTACAGATAGCTGGTCTCCTGTTAGTACAGATAGCTGGTCTCCTGGTAGCTACAGATAGATGGTCTCCTGGTAGTACAGATAGATGGTCTCCTGGTAGCTACAGATAGCTGGTCTCCTGGTAGTACAGCTAGATGGTCTCCTGGTAGCTACAGATAGCTGGTCTCCTGGTAGTACAGATAGCTGGTCTCCTGGTAGTACAGATAGCTGGTCTCCTGGTAGCTACAGATAGCTGGTCTCCTGGTAGTACAGATAGCTGGTCTCCTGGTAGCTACAGATAGCTGGTCTATTGGTAGCTACAGATAGCTGACCGCCTGGCACTACCTCCTTGCAAGTTATAATTAAGTGACATATTTTCCATTGAGTCCTGTGACCTTTTACCAGACTGAACTCTAGTGAACAAGGGAAGGACTGGAAGCAGACATCGGCCCGGGCATTTCTTACACTCCGGCCCATTTCTTTCCTAGAGACCCCCACACAGGCCCATTTTCCCACCTAGAGGCCCCTAATATAAGCCAAATAATGGTAATTTTGTGCATAACCGCCAAGTTATACAGGCCCCGGGATTAAGAATAGACCGTTCCATCTGGCTTTTGCCCGAAATGCTCTATGGCCAGTCCGCCCCTGTCGGTCATCTCACAGACCTGTCTGTCCAGACCAGTGACTGAAAACAGGAACAAGGCTTCTGTTTACGGCGAACATGTTCCCGAGAAACAATTTCAGTTGGACGATTTGAATGAACATTCCAAAATGTTACAGTGAAACATCAAACAGATTATTTCTGTAAGGATTATTGTGACTTTTCAGAAAAAAAACCAACTCTAGTTGCAAATGACTGCTATTCCTAGTACTAACAGAAAGCCTACATGGCCACGGGATTATTTATAGTTACAGTTTAGACCCAAAACAAACGCACAATACCTTCTCAGACTGTTAGCTTACACATTTTAAAATGTTAGCCAACGTTCAAATACTATTTCCCTTGTTTAACACACCTCAGGGCTGTCAGCGCTCTGTCTGGCCCGCTATAGAAGCAGCAGCAGCCTTATTTTCTAAGAAACTCGTAATCTGTAATGTCCTCCATCCTCCATCGTCCTCATTGATTTTGTCCTCGTGCGCAAAACACACACAAAGGCACACACACACACAAGGTCGCACAAAACTATACACCCTTTCCGCATACACACACACACACACACACACACACACACACACACACACACACACACACACACACACACACACACACACACACACACACACACACACACACACACACACACACACACACACACACACACAAAATGACCTTTCATTAAGGAGACTTGCTGGAGATGCAGTTACCTCTGGCCTCCTCATAAATTGAGCCCTACATTTATTTACTGATTTTGATTAGGTTTTATAACTTAGGTTTTATAACAATCTCAGAGGATAGACACCCCCCCCTGGTACCGACCACTAACCACTACTGTTGGAGACACCGCCCCCTGGTACCGACCACTAACCACTACTGTTGGAGACACCACCCCCTGGTACCGACCACTAACCACTACTGTTGGAGACACCACCCCCTGGTACCGACCACTAACCACTACTGTAGGAGACACCACCCCCTGGTCCGGGCAGAAAGAGGTATGTGTGTGTGTGTGTGTGTCTTTCTCCCTCTGCTCTCTGCCTTCACTTCCTTTCAATACATGGGCTTTATTCAAGTCAGTCAAGAGGTTTAAGGTTTCCTAGAATGCTAGAACCCAAGCACCTGACTCTTTAAAAATCAGATCCCCTGCTTAGCTTAGAGCAGAAGCTTTATACCAACCTCTTGGTGGAAATATATTAAATACATGTAGAAACGTTGATATCTTTTCTCATCCGTTCTCTCATCACCTTGGAGGACGCACGGTCAGTGTTGGGGAAATCTACTCTGAAAAGATAGTTTATCAAGCTACCAATTATTTCACACTGAAAGGAATTAAGCTACACTAAAGCTACCCTTAAGAAAAATATAGTTTACTTAATTAACTAAAGTTAGTTTGACAAAGTAGTTCAGTACACGCAAAGAAACAAGTAGCAAATCTGTAAATCTGAAATGTCATCGACTACAAATTACAAGAAAAGATCACTGGGGTCATTACGTTAACAACATGTGTAATTTAACCTATTGAATTAGGCAGGTCTGATGCAGAAAGAGGAAGGAAATGATTGGCTACTTCACCTGGATTTTATTTTTGTAAATAAAGTTGTGTGTAGTTCCAGTAGTCAGCTACACAGATTTGAATTACCAGCAAGCTACTGCTAATATAGTTAAATTACTAGTTGAACTATATATAGTTCACTACTCCCCAACACTACGCATGGTATTCAGAGCGATATTGTGTCACAGGGTTATTAACAAGGCTGGGGTTGTGTTGTTACATAACTGTAACGAGTGAGCTGAGAGTCTGGAAGCAAGTTCAGGGAGTGAGGGTTTTAATAAAATAAAATGAAACAATAAACACGTAACACAAACAACGCACCGACATTAACAGAGTCAATAACACCTGAGGAAAGAACCAAGGGGAGTGACAGATACAGGGAAGATAATCAAGGAGGTGATGGAGTCCAGGTGAGGGTCATGAGGCGCTGGTGCGCTTGACGATGGTGAAAGGTGTGTGGGATAATCAGCAGCCTGATGACCTAGAGGTCAGAGAGGGAGTATAATCAGCAGCCTGATGACCTAGAGGTCAGAGAGGGAGGATAATCAGCAGCCTGATGACCTAGAGGTCAGAGAGGGAGGATAACCAGCAGCCTGATGACCTAGAGGTCAGAGAGGGAGGATAACCAGCAGCCTGATGACCTAGAGGTCAGAGAGGGAGGATAATCAGCAGCCTGATGACCTAGAGGTCAGAGAGGGAGTATAATCAGCAGTCTGATGACCTAGAGGTCAGAGAGGGAGTATAATCAGCAGCCTGATGACCTAGAGGTCAGTGAGGGAGGATAATCAGCAGCCTGACGACCTAGAGGTCAGAGAGGGAGGATAATCAGCAGCCTGATGACCTAGAGGTCAGAGAGGGAGAATAATCAGCAGTCTGATGACCTAGAGGTCAGAGAGGGAGTATAATCAGCAGTCTGATGACCTAGAGGTCAGAGAGGGAGGATAACCAGCAGCCTGATGACCTAGAGGCTGGAGAGGGAGTATAATCAGCAGCCTGATGACCTAAAGGTCAGAGAGGGAGGGTAATCAGCAGCCTGATGACCTAGAGGGAGGAGAGGGAGTATAATCAGCAGCCTCAATCGCACTCCACACTGCCCTTTCCCACCTGGACAAAAGGGAACACCTGTGAGAATGCTGTTCATTGACTACAGCTCATCATTCAACACCATAGTGCCAACAAAGCTCACTAAGCTAAGGACCCTGGGACTAAACACCTCCCTCTGCAATAGATCCTGGACTTCCTGACGGGCCGCCCCCAGGTGGTAAGGGTAGGGAACAACACATCTGCCAAGCTGATCCTCAACACTGGGGCCCCTCAGGGCTGCGTGCTTAGCCCCCTCCTGTACTCCCTGTTCACCCACGACTGCGTGGCCAAACACAACTCCAACACCATCATTAAGTTTACTGACAACACAACAGTGGTAGGCCTGATCACCGACAACGATGAGACAGCCTATAGGGAGGTCAGAGACCTGGCAGTGTGGTTCCAGGACAGCAACCTCTCGCTCAATGTGAGCAAGACAAAGTAGCTGATTGTGGACTATAGGAAAGGGACAGCCGAACAGGCCCCTATTAACATCGACGGGGCTGAAGTGGAGCGGGTCGAGAATTTCAAGTTCCTTGGTGTTCACATCACCAATCTTTTTATTTTTTATTTCTCCTTTATTTTTAACCAGGTAGGCCAGTTGAGAACAAGTTCTCATTTACAACTGCGACCTGGCCAAGATAAAGCAAAGCAGTGCGACAAAAACAACAACACAGAGTTACACATAAACAAATGTACTGTCAATAACACAATAGAAAAATCTATGTACAGTGCGTGCAAATGTAGAAGAGTAGGGAGGTAGGAAATAAATAGGCCATGGAGGGGAAATAATTACAATTTAGCATTAACACTGGAGTGATAGATGTGCAGATGATGATGTGCAAGTAGAGATACTGGGGTGCAAAAGAGCAAGAGGACAAGTAACATTATGGGGATAAGGTAGTTGGGTGTGCTATTTACAGATTGGCTTTGTACAGGTACAGGGATTGGTAAGCTGCTCTGACAGCTGATGCTTAAAGTTAGAGAGGGAGATATAAGACTCCAGCTTCAGTGATTTTTGCAATTCGTTTCAGTCATTGGTAGCAGAGAACTGGAAGGAAAGACGACCAAAGTAAGTGTTGGCTTTGGGGGTGACCAGTGAAATATACCTGCTGGAGCGCGTGCTACGGGTGGGGGTTGCTATGGTGACCAGTGAGCTGAGATAAGGCGGGGATTTACCTAGCATAGACTTATAGATGACCTGGAGCCAGTGGGTTTGGCGACGAATATCTAGCGAGGGCCAGCCGACAAGAGCGTACAGGTCGCAGTGGTGGATAGTATATGGGGCTTTGGTGACAAAACGGATGGCACTGTGATAGACTGCATCCAGTTTACTGAGTAGAGTGTTGGAGGCTATTTTGTAAATGACATCGCCAAAGTCAAGGATCGGTAGGATAGTCAGTTTCAGCATTTAAAAGCAGTTGGAGGCCATGGAAGGAGTGTTGTATGGCGTTGAAACTCGTTTCGAGGTTTGTTAGCACAGTGACCAAAGAAGGGCCAGATGTATACAGAATGGTGTCGTCTGCGTAGAGGTGGATCAAAGAATCACCAGCAGCAAGAGCGACATCATTGATGTATACAGAGAAGAGAGTTGGACAGATAATTGAACCCTGTGGCACCCCCATAGAGACTGCTAGAGGTCCGGACAACAGGCCCTCCGATTTGACACAATGAACTCTATCTGAGAAGTAGTTGGTGAACCAGGCGAGGCAGTTATTTGAGAAGCCAAGGCTATTGAGTCTGCTGATAAGAATGCGGTGATTGGCAGGGTCGAAAGCTTTGGCCAGGTCGATGAAGACGGCTGCACAGTACTATCTTTTATCGATGGCCGTGATGATATCGTTTAGGACCTTGAGCGTGGCTGAGGTGCACCCATGACCAGCTCGGAAACCGGATTGCATAGTGGAGAAGGTACGGTGGGATTCGAAATGGTCGGTGATCTGTTTGTTAACTTGGCTTTCGAAGATTTTAAGAAGGCAGGGCAGGATGGATATAGGTCTATAACAGTTTGGGTCTAGAGTGTCTCCCCCTTTGAAGAGGGGGATGACCGCAGCAGCTTTCCAATCTTTGGGGATCTCAGACGACACAAAAGAGAGGTTGAATAGGCTAGTAATAGGGGTTGCAACAATTTGGTGGATAATTTTAGAAAGAGAGGGTCCAGATTGTCTAGCCCAGTTGACTTGTAGGGATCCAGATGTTGCAGCTCTTTCAGAACATCAGCTGTCTGGATTTGGATGAAGGAGAAGCGGGGGGGGGGGGGGCTTGGGCAAGTTGCTGCAGGGGGGCTGAGATGTTGGCCGGGGTAGGGGTAGCCAGGTGAAAAGCGTGGCCAACCTTAGAAAAAATCTTATTGAAATGATCGATTATCGTAGATTTATCGGCAGTGACAAAGTTTCCTATCCTCAGTGAAGTGTGCAGCTGGGAGGAGGTGCTCTTATTCTCCATGGACTTTACAATTTCCCAAAACTTTTTGGAATTAGTTGTACAGGATGCAAATTTCTGTTTGAAAAACTAGCCTTAGCTTTCCTAACTGACTGAGTATATTGGTTCCTGAATGAACTATCATGGTCCAAACACACCAAGACATTTGTGAAGGGGGCACGACAACAACTTTTCCCACTCAGGAGACTGAAAAAAATTGGCATGGGGCCCCAGATCCTCAAAATGTTCTACAGCTTCACCATCGAGAGCATCCTGACCGGTTGCATCACCGCCTGGTATGGCAACTGCTCTGCATCTGACCGTAAGGCGATACAGAGGGTTATGCGTACGGCCCAGTACATCCCTGGGGCCAAGATTCCTGCCATCCAGGACCTATAATCTAGGCGATGTCATAGGAAGACCCCAAAACATTTTCAGAGACTCCAGTCACCCAAGTCATAGACTGTTCTCTCTGCTACCGCACGGCAAGTGGTAAGTCAAGGACCAAAAGGCTCCTCAACAGCTTCTACCGCCAAGCCGTTAGACTGCTAAACAATTAATCAAATGGCCACCCGGACTATTTACATTGACCCAACTCCTCTGATTTTACACTGCTGCTACTCGCTGTTTATTATCTATTTATAGTCACTTTACAAATTACCTCGACTAACCTGTACCCCCGCACATTGACTCGGTACCGGTACCCCCTGTATATAGCCTTGTTATTGTTATGTAATTTTCTTGTGTTACTTTTTTATTTATAATTTTTTAAAATTTTATTCAGTAAATATTTTCTTAACTCTATTTCTTGAACTGCATTGTTCGTTAAGGCCTTGTATTTAAGCATTTCACGGTAAAAGTCTGCAGCTGTTGCATTTGGCACATGTAACAAATAAAAATGGATTTGATATGATACCAGGCTGGTACTGTCAACGTTGGGATAAATGATTCGGGAGACAGGCGCAGGAATGCGTAATACGGTTAAAGCTACGGCTGGTGACAGAAACATGAGAGCGGGTGGATAGATGGAAACTGGTGGGGTGGTTGGAGTTATACATAGAGTGGTTATGACAGAACAACAGCGGATCTGTGGAAGGCCTAGTTTATTTTTTGATGGACAAACAGCTATGTTGTTAAAGGTGGGTTATAGTCTTACTGATGGACACACAGCTATGTTGTTGAAGGTGGGTACAGATGGTCACACAGCCATGTTGTTAAAGGTGGGTTATATGCCTACTGATGGACACACAGCTATGTTGTTAAAGGTGGGTACTGATGGACACACAGCTATGTTGTTAAAGGTGGGTTATATGACTACTGATGGACACACAGCTATGTTGTTAAAGGTGGGTTTTAGGCCTACTGATGGACACACAGCTATGTTGTTAAAGGTGGGTTATAGTCTTACTGATGGACACACAGCTATGTTGTTAAAGGTGGGTTATAGGCTTACTGATGGACACACAGCTATGTTGTTAAAGGTGGGTTATAGGCTTACTGATGGACACACAGCTATGTTGTTAAAGGTGGGTACTGATGGACACACAGCTATGTTGTTAAAGGTGGGCTATAGGCTTACTGATGGACACACAGCTATGTTGTTAAAGGTGGGTTATAGGCTTACTGATGGACACACAGCTATGTTGTTAAAGGTGGGTACTGATGGACACACAGCTATGTTGTTAAAGGTGGGCTATAGGCTTACTGATGGACACACAGCTATGTTGTTAAAGGTGGGTACTGATGGACACATAGCTATGTTGTTAAAGGTGGGTTATAGGCTTACTGATGGACACACAGCTATGTTGTTAAAGGTGGGTTATAGGCTTACTGATGGAGGGCTACCAAGAACCTGACACATGATCTGGCTCCATATAACTAGACAGTATTTAACTGTCTTTCTGTCTGTCTGTCAGCTGGTTGGCTGGTGCCATGACATGTGGAACTGGAAAGTGTTCATGCTGGTGTATATTTACAATGACTGTGATGTGGGTTATTGTTAGGGGGCTGTGATGTGGGTTATTGTTAGGGGGCTGTGATGTGGGTTGTTGTTAGTGGGCTGTGATGTGGGTTATTGTTAGGGGGCTGTGATGTGGGTTATTGTTAGGGGGCTGTGATGTGGGTTGTTGTTAGGGGGCTGTGATGTGGGTTGTTGTTAGGGGGCTGTGATGTGGGTTATTGTTAGGGGGCTGTGATGTGGGTTATTGTTAGTGGGCTGTGATGGGGCTGTGATGTGGGTTATTGTTAGGGGGCTGTGATGTGGGTTATTGTTAGTGGGCTGTGATGTGGGTTATTGTTAGTGGGCTGTGATGTGGGTTATTGTTAGTGGGCTGTGATGTGGGTTATTGTTAGTGGGCTGTGATGTGGGTTATTGTTAGGGGGTTGTGATGTGTGTTATTGTTAGGGGGCTGTGATGTGGGTTATTGTTAGTGGGCTGTGATGGGGCTGTGATGTGGGTTATTGTTAGGAGGCTGTGATGTGGGTTATTGTTAGTGGGCTGTGATGTGGGTTATTGTTAGTGGGCTGTGATGGGGCTGTGATGTGGGTTATTGTTAGGGGGCTGTGATGTGGGTTATTGTTAGTGGGCTGTGATGTGGGTTGTTGTTAGTGGGCTGTGATGTGGGTTATTGTTAGGGGGCTGTGATGTGGGTTATTGTTAGGGGGCTGTGATGTGGGTTATTGTTAGGGGGCTGTGATGTGGGTTATTGTTAGGGGGCTGTGATGTGGGTTATTGTTAGTGGGCTGTGATGTGGGTTATTGTTAGGGGGCTGTGATGTGGGTTATTGTTAGGGGGCTGTGATGTGGGTTATTGTTAGTGGGCTGTGATGTGGGTTATTGTTAGGGGGCTGTGATGTGGGTTATTATTAGGGGGCTGTGATGTGGGTTATTGTTAGTGGGCTGTGATGTGGGTTATTGTTAGTGGGCTGTGACGTGGGTTATTGTTAGGGGGCTGTGATGTGGGTTATTGTTAGTGGGCTGTGATGTGGGTTATTGTTAGGGGCTGTGATGTGGGTTATTGTTAGGGGGCTGTGATGTGGGTTATTGTTAGGGGGCTGTGATGTGGGTTATTGTTAGGGGGCTGTGATGGGGCTGTGATGTGGGTTATTGTTAGGGGGCTGTGATGTGGGTTATTGTTAGGGGGCTGTGATGTGGGTTATTGTTAGTGGGCTGTGATGTGGGTTATTGTTAGGGGGCTGTGATGTGGGTTATTGTTTGTGGGCTGTGATGTGGGTTATTGTTAGGGGGCTGTGATGTGGGTTATTGTTAGGGGGCGGTACCTGAAATGGCAGCCTGTTCCCTAAATAGTGCACTACTTTAGACCATATGGAGCCCTATGAAGCCCTATGGAGCCCTATGAATCCCTATGGAGCCCTATGAAGCCCTATGGAGCCCTGTGAATCCCAATGGAGCCCTATGAAGTCCTATGGAGCCATATGAAGTCCTATGGAGCCATATGAAGCCCAATGGAGCCCTATGAAGCCCTATGGAGCCCTACGAAGCCCTATGGAGCCATATGAAGCCCTATGAAGCCCTATTGAGCCCTTTGGAGTCCTATGAAGCCCCATGGAGCCATATGGAGCCCTATGAAGCCCTATTGAGCTCTTTGGAGTCCTATGAAGCCCTATGGAGCCATATGGAGCCTTATGAAGCCCTATTCAGCCATTTGGTACCATAGGGTGCCAGTTGAGACACAACCAGGATTTGTTCTTCACACAACTGAGTGTTACAGAGAAATTGGAAATAAACTACCCAAATTAGCTTTTCATTTTAAGCCATATACAGTATGACAGTAGTATTGAAAAATTGTGTTGAGTTGAATTACAGTCACAAGTGCCGCATGTCCACATACTTTTACCGGTCAACTTTATGTGTAAACCCATAACACTTCCAGGGAAACTGGAACAGGAAAGGACTAGGCTACCCTGCCACCTAAAAAAAAATCTATTGACTAGATTTCCCCCCTGTTTTTCCATTGGCCCTTCACTGCAGGAGCAACAACACAAGCAGGAAGTGACTCGGGATGTTCGGAAAGCATTTAGTGGATCAATAAGCTGGGAGAGAGCAGAGATAGAGAGGGAGAGAGAGAGAGAGAGAGAGAACAGACACAGAGAGAGAGAGAGCAGAGATAGAGAGGGAGAGAGAGAACAGACCGAGAGAGAGAGAGAGAGAGAACAGACACAGAGAGAGAGAGAGAGAGAGAACAGACCGAGAGAGAGAGAGAACAGACACAGAGAGAGAGAGAGGGAGAGAGAGAACAGACACAGAGAGAGAGAGAGCAGAGATAGAGAGGGAGAGAGAGAACAGACACAGAGAGAGAGAGAGCAGAGATAGAGAGGGAGAGAGAGAACAGACACAGAGAGAGAGAGAGAGCAGAGATAGAGAGGGAGAGAGAGAACAGACACACAGAGAGAGAGAGAGAGAACAGACAGAGAGAGAGAGGGAGAGAGAGAACAGACACAGAGAGAGAGAGGGAGAGAGAGAACAGACAGAGAGAGAGAGCAGAGATCGAGAGGGAGAGAGAGAACAGACACAGAGAGAGAGAGAGAACAGAGATAGAGAGGGAGAGAGAGAACAGACACAGAGAGAGAGAGAGAGCAGAGATAGAGAGGGAGAGAGAGAACAGACACACAGAGAGAGAGAGAGAACAGACAGAGAGAGAGAGGGAGAGAGAGAACAGACACAGAGAGAGAGAGGGAGAGAGAGAACAGACAGAGAGAGAGAGCAGAGATCGAGAGGGAGAGAGAGAACAGACACAGAGAGAGAGAGAGAACAGAGATAGAGAGGGAGAGAGAGAACAGACACAGAGAGAGAGAGAGAGAACAGAGATAGAGGGAGAGAGAGAACAGACACAGAGAGAGAGAGAGAGAGAACAGACAGAGAGAGAGAGTGTCTTCTCAATTTTGTTTATTGTTTATTTCACTTTCTTTGGCAATGTCAACACATTTCCCATGCCGATAAAACCCCATTGAATTGAGAGAGACAGAGACAGAGGCAGAGAGAGACACAGAGAGAGAGACAAAGAGAGACAGAGACACAGAGACATAAAGAGACAGAGAGAGACAGAGAGAGACAGAGACAAATGGGATGTGGACTCACCCTCTTTGAGCATGCCTACTTTGAGACACTTCATAAAAC
The DNA here is from genome assembly GCF_901001165.1 of Salmo trutta. Lineage (NCBI taxonomy): Eukaryota > Metazoa > Chordata > Actinopteri > Salmoniformes > Salmonidae > Salmo > Salmo trutta. The sequence continues at coordinate 4,924,448 of NC_042957.1, read as the reverse complement.
GACAGGCCTGGCAGGATTTGCGTCTCCTCTTGGTGATCTCACACTCGTTTGTTGCCGGACAGCTGTACTCTATGTTCCCTGGGGAAGAAGGAGAGGGTAGAGGAGACCATGGATAACACTCGGAGATCATTCTGCTCTTCTAAACTATTTATTTAATCCCCTCATATCCTGCTGCAACAGTCTCTCATATCCTGCTGCATTAGTCTCTCATATCCTGCTGCAACAGTCTCTCATATCCTGCTGCATTAGTCTCTCTTATCCTGCTGCAACAGTCTCTCATATCCTGCTGCATTAGTCTCTCATATCCCGCCGCATTAGTCTCTCATATCCTGCTGCATTAGTCTCTCATATCCTGCTGCAACAGTCTCTCATATCCTGCTGCCTTAGTCTCTCATACCCTGCTGCAACAGTCTCTCATATCCTGCTGCATTAGTCACTCATATCCTGCTGCATTAGTCTCTCATATCCTGCTGCATTAGTCTCTCATATGCTGCATCAGTTTCTCATATCTTGCTGCATTAGTCTCTCATATCCTGCTGCATCAGTCTCTCAAATCCTGCTGCATCAGTCTCTCATATCCTGCTGCATTAGTCTCTCATATCCTGCTGCATTAGTCTCTCATATCTTGCTGCATTAGTCTCTCATATCCTGCTGCATCAGTCTCTCATATCCTGCTGCATCAGTCTCTCATATCCTGCTGCATCAGTCTCTCATATCCTGCTGCATCAGTCTCTCATATCCTGCTGCATAAGTCTCTCATATCCTGCTGCATTAGTCTCTCATGTCCTGCTGCATTAGTCTCTCATAACTTGCTGCATTAGTCTCTCATATCCTGCTGCATCAGTCTCTCACATCCTGCTGCTTTAGTCTCTCATATCCTGCTGCATTAGTCTCTAATATCCTGCTGCATTAGTCACTCATATCCTGCTGCATTAGTCTCTCATATCCTGCTGCATTAGTCTCTCATATCCTGCTGCATCAGTCTCTCAAATCCTGCTGCATCAGTCTCTCATATCCTGCTGCATCAGTCTCTCAAATCCTGCTGCATCAGTCTCTCATATCCTGCTGCATAAGTCTCTCATATCCTGCTGCATTCTAAACTATTTATTTAATCCCCTCATATCCTGCTGCAACAGTCTCTCATATCCTGCTGCATCAGTCTCTCACATCCTGCTGCATCAGTCTCTCATATCCTGCTGCATCAGTCTCTAATATCCTGCTGCATCAGTCTCTCATATCCTGCTGCATCAGTCTCTCATATCCTGCTGCATCAGTCTCTCATATCCTGCTGCATCAGTCTCTCATATCCTGCTGCATCAGTCTCTCATATCCTGCTGCATCAGTCTCTCATATCCTGCTGCATCAGTCTCTCATATCCTGCTGCATTAGTCTCTCATATCCTGCTGCATTAGTCTCTCATATCCTGCTGCATTAGTCTCTCATATCCTACTGCATTAGTCTCTCATATCCTGCTGCATTAGTCTCTCATATCCTGCTGCATTAGTCACTCATATCCTGCTGCATTAGTCTCTCATATCCTGCTGCATTAGTCACTCATATCCTGCTGCATCAGTCTCTCATATCCTGTTGCATTAGTCTCTCATATCCTGCTGCATTAGTCACTCATATCCTGCTGCATTAGTCTCTCATATCCTGCTGCATTAGTCTCTCATATCCTGCTGCATAAGTCTCTCATATCCTGCTGCATTCTAAACTATTTATTTAATCCCCTCATATCCTGCTGCAACAGTCTCTCATATCCTGCTGCATCAGTCTCTCACATCCTGCTGCATCAGTCTCTCATATCCTGCTGCATCAGTCTCTCATATCCTGCTGCATTAGTCACTCATATCCTGCTGCATTAGTCTCTCATATCCTGCTGCATTAGTCTCTCATATCCTGCTGCATTAGTCTCTCATATCCTGCTGCATTAGTCTCTCATATCCTGCTGCATTAGTCTCTCATATCCTGCTGCATTAGTCTCTCATATCCTGCTGCATTAGTCTCTCATATCCTGCTGCATTAGTCTCTCATATCCTGCTGCATTAGTCACTCATATCCTGCTGCATCAGTCTCTCATATCCTGCTGCATCAGTCACTCATATCCTGCTGCATCAGTCTCTCATATCCTGCTGCATCAGTCTCTCATATCCTGCTGCATTAGTCACTCATATCCTGCTGCATCAGTCTCTCATATCCTGCTGCATCAGTCTCTCATAATTCCATCCTCAACCCCTTTCTCTACATTATTGACTAGAACCTTCCTGTCTCTCCTCCTCGACCACATCTCCTTAACATTTTCTGACCAGCAAGGTACTGACACACATAAACACATTCAAACACGCACACGCACACAAACACACGCACACCCATGTACCAAGGTGACCTAAAATGACAAACTCCTGAAGGAGAGAAGAGGGTAGTGGCATTTTGATGGGACACGTAAAAGCTCCTCCAACCCTCCATCCCCCCTTCAACCCTCCATCATTCCTCCATCCCTCCACCCCCCTCCATCCCTCCTTCCCCCCTCCATCCCTCAACCCCCCTCCATCCCTCCACCCCCCTCCATCCCTCCTTCCCCCCTCCATCCCTCAACCCCCCTCCATCCCTCCGTCCCCCCTCCATCCCCCTCCACCCCCCACCCCCCCTCCACCCCCCACCCCCATCCCCTTCCATCCCTCCATCCCCCCTCTACCCCCCCACCCCATCCCCCCTCCATCCCCCCTCCATCCCCCGTCCATCCTGCCCTCTTCCATCCTTTTGTCCTTCCTCCACTTCGATTTTCAGATAAATGAGCTTCATTAATGCAGAGGAGCAGACTTTCCACTACGTCTTCTTCTACCCCTCCCATACCCGGGTTCAAGTACTATTTGAGATAATTTCATATACTGTAGCTGTGTTTCATTCTGTTTTCTGTTGCAATCCATATAGAACAGTTCCATTAGTGCAAACCCCTCTCACCTGGCACTCCAGGTATACTAAAACAAACCCCTCTGACCTGGCACTCCAGGTATACTAAAACAAACCCCTCTCACCTGGCACTCCAGGTATACTAAAACAAACCCCTCTCACCTGGCACTCCAGGTATACTAAAACAAACCCCTCTCACCTGTTACTCCAGGCATACTAAAACAAACCCCTCTCACGTGGCACTCCAGGTATACTAAAACAAACCCCTCTCACCTGGCACTCCAGGCATACTAAAACAAACCCCTCTCACCTGGCACTCCAGGCATACTAAAACAAACCCCTCTCACCTGGCACTCCAGGCATACTAAAACAAACCCCTCTCACCTGGCACTCCAGGTATACTAAAACAAACCCCTCTCACCTGGCACTCCAGGCATACTAAAACAAACCCCTCTCACCTGGCACTCCAGGCATACTAAAACAAACCCCTCTCACCTGGCACTCCAGGTATACTAAAACAAACCCCTCTCACCTGGCACTCCAGGTATACTAAAACAAACCCCTCTCACCTGGCACTCCAGGCATACTAAAACAAACCCCTCTCACCTGGCACTCCAGGTATACTAAAACAAACCCCTCCCACCTGGCACTCCAGGCATACTAAAACTGAAAGCTTTACTCCCTCCACAGCACAGTGGCTTGAAAATGGAGATGGACCCACTACCAGGTAGGCACTTTCAATAATTTTTTTCCCACTGCCCGAACCCAGACCAGACACAGACACAGACCAGACCTGACCCAGACCCAAACCCGACCCAGACCCAGATCAGACCCAGATCAGACCCAGATCAAACCCAGACCCAGATCAGACCCAGACCAGACCCAGATCAGACCCAGACCCAAACCCAGACCAGACCCAGATACAGACCAGATCTGACCCAGACCAGATTAGACCCAGACCCAGACCCTGATCTGACCCAGACCAGATTAGACCCAGACCCAGACCCTGATCTGACCCAGACCAGATCTGGCCCAGACCAGATTAGACCCAGACCCAGACCCTGATCTGACCCAGACCAGATCTGACCCAGACCAGATTAGACCCAGACCCAGACCCTGATCTGACCCAGACCAGATCTGGCCCAGACCAGATTAGACCCAGACCCAGACCCTGATCTGACCCAGACCAGATCTGACCCAGACCAGATTAGACCCAGACCCAGACCCTGATCTGACCCAGACCAGATCTGGCCCAGACCAGATTAGACCCAGACCCAGACCCTGATCTGACCCAGACCAGATCTGACCCAGACCAGATTAGACCCAGACCCAGACCCTGATCTGACCCAGACCAGATCTGACCCAGACCAGATTAGACCCAGACCCAGACCCTGATCAGACCCAGACCCTGATCTGACCCAGACCCAGACCCTGATCAGACCCAGACCCTGATCTGACCCAGACCAGATCTGACCCAGACCCTGATCTGGCCCAGACCAGATCTGACCCAGACCCTGTTCTGTTGTTATTGTTACCAATCTAAAGGTCCTGTCTGTATCGTATCATGTTGTGAAACCGCTAGATAAATTATTCAAAGTCCATCTCTCTCTGCAGTTTCTTGGCTCACATTGGAGAATAATTCCACTGCATTATAATCATGCGCCCTCCCTAAACATCCAGGACACCAGACGTATCCCTGGTAACAAAAGGATGAGGCTTGTTGTGTTTTGTTGTTGTTGTTGCATTGAGCGTTCCAGTTGAATGATGAATATGCACTCAGTGGAAAAGTCTGGCATGACCTCTAAACTCAGCCAGAAACAGTCAATGACAAAACAAAAAGTCCAGGATAGTCCTTTGATTAAATGTTTTTAAAATGACATTCTGTAACACTAAAGATGTGTTAATGACAGCTAAAAACAGCCATCCAGGTGGTGTGTGTGTGTGTGTGTGTGTGTGTGTGCGTGCGTGCGTGTGTGTGTACAGTATGTGTGGCATGTCTGTTGGTGCCTCCCAGTTGGTGGAGGAGAAAGTGCCAACATTCATCAGGATCATATCATAGTGCCAGTGGGGTCATATGAACAGTGTGTGGGGGGCTGTGGCGCGATGCCAGGATGTTGGCAGAACCTTTAATGCCGTAGCGTTTGGGGTTAGCAAAGTGGTTTAGAGTTAGTTTAGTGTTTCTCAATTCCAGTCCTGGGAAAATGAGTGACTGCATGTTTTTGTTCCAGCCCAGCTCTAACACACCAGATTCAACTAATCAACACTTTTAGACTTTGATCGAATGTCATTCATATTTATGAAGGGTATTGTTTATACATTTTACAACTCATTTGTAGTCACTGAAATGTGATGCAATGTCATAACTGTAATAATAATGTCTTAACTGTCATAATAATGTCATAACTGTCATAATAATGTCATAACTGTAACCAAACTACTATAGTAAGAGAATGCGGTCCATCCAATAACATCAACACATCAAAATTCCCCGTATCAGGTTGTTTTTAAATGTTATAACGCCCCTTTAGTTGATCAGTTTTCCTGTCCACCTTTTTTCCCCCTCAGAGGATGTTCCTCTCTCTCCGTCTCTCTTCTTTCCTTCTATCCTTCCTTAACCTCTCTTATTTTCCTCTATATGTTGATATATTATAATGCAATGCTATTATCCACCCTCTCATCCCCACTAGCTGGACCTTTCCTTGTACTCCATCTCAGGACCCCTCTCCTTGTCCTCCTCCATCTCAGGGTCAGGATCCCTCTCCTTATTACCATTCCATTAGGAGGAAGGGCCTCTCATTTTAACTAGTGTCCCTTTTTCTCTCTCTCTCTCTCTCTCTCTAGCTCTTTCTCTCTCCCCCTCTCTTTCCTTATCTCATCACACTCCCGCCCTCTCTCTCTCTCCCCCCTTCTCTCTCTCTCTCTCTCCCCCTTTCTCTCTCCTTCCATCTAGAGTGGCCGAACAATGCTGATTGTTATTGACTGTGGTGTCGGAGTGACCAATGACGGACAGATTAGTTCCATTAAGATCTGTCCTCCAGGAAGGAGAAGAGAAGGAGAAGAAGAAAGGAAAATGGGGGCCTGACGATGAACAACTCAAACAGAGAGGAGAGAGAGAGAGAGAGGAGAGGAGGACAACTCAAACAGAGAGGAGAGAGAAAGGAGAGGACAACTCAAACAGAGAGAAGAGAGAGAGAGGAGAGGAGGACAACTCAAACAGAGAGGAGAGAGAGGAGAGGAGGACTGGTGTGGGCTCTGTACACAAATCAAAGGGTCTATAATTGTGTGGTCTCTGTCCCCATGACTCAAGAAAAGTATAATTGTATGGTCTCTGTCCCTGACTCAATAGGTCTATAATTGTATGGGCTCTGTCCCTGACTCAATAGGTCTATAATTGTATGGTCTCTGTCCCTGACTCAAGAGGTCTATAATTGTATGGGCTCTGTCCCCATGACTCAAGAAGTCTATAATTGTATGGGCTCTGTCCCTGACTCAAGAGGTCTATAATTGTATGGTCTCTGTCCCTGACTCAAGAGGTCTATAATTGTATGGGCTCTGTCCCTGACTCAAAAGGTCTATAATTGTATGGGCTCTGTCCCTGACTCAAGAGGTCTATAATTGTGTGTGTTCTGTCCTCATGACTCAAGAGGTCTATAATTGTATGGGCTCTGTCCCTGACTCAAAATGTCTTTAATTGTGTAACTATTCTAGTCTCTACTATGGAAATGTTAAAAGAATCCGTAGTAAACACATGTACTTATAGTGAAGCCTGAACAAGTCAAGATAGATGCTGACTACATACTGTTTGTATAAAATACTGTATGTAAATACTGGTGTACATTTTACATCATATTTTTTTCATACAAATCATCTACTGATATGTTTTCCTAAATTAGGACTTCCTCTACTCGGTAACAGTCACGAACGCTGCAGGACTTCCTCTACTCAGTAACAGTCACGAACGCTGCAGGACTTCCTCTACTCGGTAACAGTCACGAACGCTGCAGGACTTCCTCTACTCGGTAAAAGTCACGAACGCTGCAGGACTTCCTTTACTCAGTAACAGTCACGAACGCTGCAGGACTTCCTCTACTCGGTAACAGTCACGAACGCTGCAGGACTTCCTCTACTCGGTAACAGTCACGAACGCTGCAGGACTTCCTCTACTCAGTAACAGTCACGAACGCTGCAGGACTTCCTCTACTCAGTAACAGTCACGAACGCTGCAGGACTTCCTCTACTCAGTAACAGTCACGAACGCTGCAGGACTTCCTCTACTCAGTAACAGTCACGAACGCTGCAGGACTTCCTCTACTCGGTAACAGTCACGAACGCTGCAGGACTTCCTCTACTCGGTAACAGTCACGAACGCTGCAGGACTTCCTCTACTCGGTAACAGTCACGAACGCTGCAGGACTTCCTCTACTCGGTAACAGTCACGAACGCTGCAGGACTTCCTCTACTCAGTAACAGTCACGAACGCTGCAGGACTTCCTCTACTCAGTAACAGTCACGAACGCTGCAGGACTTCCTCTACTCGGTAACAGTCACGAACGCTGCAGGACTTCCTCTACTCGGTAACAGTCACGAACGCTGCAGGACTTCCTCTACTCGGTAACAGTCACGAACGCTGCAGGACTTCCTCTACTCGGTAACAGTCACGAACGCTGCAGGACTTCCTCTACTCGGTAACAGTCACGAACGCTGCAGGACTTCACCTACTCGGTAACAGTCACGAACGCTGCAGGACTTCCTCTACTCAGTAACAGTCACGAACGCAGCAGGACTTCCTCTACTCGGTAACAGTCACGAACGCTGCAGGACTTCCTCTACTCAGTAACAGTCACGAACGCTGCAGGACTTCCTCTACTCGGTAACAGTCACGAACGCTGCAGGACTTCCTCTACTCAGTAACAGTCACGAACGCTGCAGGACTTCCTCTACTCAGTAACAGTCACGAACGCTGCAGGACTTCCTCTACTCGGTAACAGTCACGAACGCTGCAGGACTTCCTCTACTCAGTAACAGTCACGAACGCTGCAGGACTTCCTCTACTCAGTAACAGTCACGAACGCTGCAGGACTTCCTCTACTCGGTAACAGTCACGAACGCTGCAGGACTTCCTCTACTCAGTAACAGTCACGAACGCTGCAGGACTTCACCTACTCGGTAACAGTCACGAACGCTGCAAGACTTCCTCTACTCAGTAACAGTCACGAAGTGCGGATCAACTCGTAAGTCGTCAATTCCCTGATATTTTCTCAGTTGAACAGATTACTGTGAGGCATTACAGACATGGCAGACACGATGCCAACAGGGCAGCACACACACAGTCACACACACACACACACACACACACAAACATACACAAACATACACACGCACACAGAAGGCTAACATAAACATCAACCAAGCAGATTTCAAGTGTGGGTGGCTTAATTCCCTGGGTAAGCATTAGTAATCACCACCACACGGTATGACTCCCACCGCCACTACTGATGACATCACTGTTAGGTAACACGGTATGACTCTCCCCTACCACTACTGATGACATCACTGTAAGGTAACACGGTATGACTCCCCCTGCCACTACTGATGACATCACTGTTAGGTAACACGGTATGATTCCCCCTGCCACTACTGATGACATCACTGTAAGGTAACACGGTATGACTCCCCCTGCCACTACTGATGACATCACTGTAAGGTAACACGGTATGACTCCCCTTGCCACTACTGATGACATCACTGTTAGGTAACACGGTATGACTCTCCCTGCCACTACTGATGACATCACTGTAAGGTAACACGGTATGACTCCCCCTGCCACTACTGATGACATCACTGTAAGGTAACACGGTATGACTCCCCCTGCCACTACTGATGACATCACTGTAAGGTAACACGGTATGACTCCCCCTGCCACTACTGATGACATCACTGTAAGGTAACACGGTATGACTCCCCCTGCCACTACTGATGACATCACTGTAAGGTAACACGGTATGACTCCCCCTGCCACTACTGATGACATCACTGTAAGGTAACACGGTATGACTCCCCCTGCCACTACTGATGACATCACTGTAAGGTAACACGGTATGACTCCCCTTGCCACTACTGATGACATCACTGTAAGGTAACACGGTATGATTCCCCCTGCCACTACTGATGACATCACTGTAAGGTAACACGGTATGACTCTCCCCTACCACTACTGATGACATCACTGTAAGGTAACACGGTATGACTCTCCCCTACCACTACTGATGACATCACTGTAAGGCAACACGGTATGATTCCCCCTGCCACTACTGATGACATCACTGTAAGGTAACACGGTATGACTCCCCCTGCCACTACTGATGACATCACTGTAAGGTAACACGGTATGATTCCCCCTGCCACTACTGATGACATCACTGTAAGGTAACACGGTATGACTCCCCCTGCCACTACTGATGACATCACTGTAAGGTAACACGGTATGACTCCCCCTGCCACTACTGATGACATCACTGTAAGGTAACACGGTATGATTCCCCCTGCCACTACTGATGACATCACTGTAAGGTAACACGGTATGACTTTCCCCTACCACTACTGATGACATCACTGTAAGGTAACACGGTATGACTCCCCCTGCCACTACTGATGACATCACTGTAAGGTAACACGGTATGATTCCCCCTGCCACTACTGATGACATCACTGTAAGGTAACACGGTATGACTCCCCCTGCCACTACTGATGACATCACTGTAAGGTAGCACAGGCCACCCTGTTATCTCCTCATCTCTTCTCAGGTCACTTCCTGGTTGCCTGTAGTTGTAGGTCAAATGTCATCCAATATCTGATTCTGATTGTTGTTGAAAGGTGTAAAACTTGCAATGATGTAAGGTCGTCTTACTTACTTGTATGTTGCTCTGGATTAGAGCGTCTGCTGACTAAAAAAAATAGAAATAAAGTGACATTTAGCAGACACTTTTATCCAAAGCAACTTACAGTCCAGTGGGTCTGTACCCCCCATGACCCTGGCAACTCTTAAATTAGACACATAGGACCACATAGATTCATTCAACTGTTAAAGTACATAGAAACAATTGGGCCTCAACTGATAGGGACTGTGAGAAGGGAGTGAGAGATGAAGGGTAGTGGTAATCTACCTTGGATGGTCCTTTTGAAGAAGGCTTTGCAGGCCTCACAGGAGGCGACCCCATAGTGGTAACCTGATGCGATATCCCCACACACCAAACACAGCCTCTTCGGAATCGCATTCAACATATACTCGCACTTGATTGGTGAATCATCTGCCATGCCTACTCCGCAGTCGTCATAGCGCCGGAGACAGGCTCCGCCCCCTCCCAGCATGCCCGGGTTGAACATGGGCTGGGAGTCGAGGACGTGCGAGCGTCCGTTGAGGTTGTTTACGTTGACGTAGCCGCTGCTGGCGTCGCTATTGGCCGAGGGGCTGTGGTGACTGACGGTGTCAACCAATGAGGAGGAAGGGGAGGAGGGCTCGGTCTTGATGTAAGAGCCACAGCTGGAGGTCAGGTGACACTCCTGGAGGTCAGATGGCATCCTGCTCAGCAACCTATAGGAACACAGGAAATATAAGGACAAAGGTCAGCTGGAGGTCAGGTGACGCTCCTGGAGGTCAGAGGAAAAGAGACAATAAATGTCCACACTCAGAAAGGACAGTTCAAACAGTCAGAGTCAGTTTCATGTCATTGTACGTCTCACTATCTTGATCATTCTTTTAGACAGTCCTTTTGCACAAAACTGGCAGAATTGAGAGGTACACAATCATTTCAAAACGGTAAAAATAAAGATACGGTCATCTATCTTCTAAATCGTTCTAAAGTACCGGGATTTATTTTGTGCGTTAAGAGAATGAGAATATAGCCTTTTCCTTCATATTTAGAACCAGGATGTGAACTCGATGGAAATAGAACAAGCTGTTAATGGAGAGGTTTTGTTGCTCTCAGCAGAATCCAGCTTATTATGATCTGATCACAATCAATTGTCCTGGTTGGTTAAAAGATGGTGCCGAGTTACTACAAGGAGATGAGGGAACGAGGACAGCGTGTGTGTGTGTGTGTGTGTTTGTGTGTTGTGTGTTGTGTGTGTCTGTGTGTGTGTGTGTGTTGTGTGTTAAGTGTTGTGTGTGTCTGTGTGTGTGTTTGTGTGTGTCTGTGTGTGTTGTGTGTTGTATGTATGTGTGTTGTATGTATGTGTGTGTGTGTGTGTGTGTGTGTGTGTGTGTGCGTGCGTGCGTGCGTGTGTAAAAGTTCTTCCTCAATCTTCAGCAGAACAGAACATTTAAAATAGCTGCATTGCTGTTACATCAACCCAGAGTCTAAGAAATAGATCTATATAAATATACAGCAAATGCACAGTACCAGTCAACAGTTTGGACACACCTACTCATTCAAGGGGTTTTTCTTTATTTTGACTATTTTCTACATTGTAGAATAATAGTGAAGACATCAAAACTATTAAATAACACATATGGAATCATGTAGTATCCTAAATAAGTGTTAAACAAATCAAAATATGTTCTATATTTGAGATTCTTCAAAGCAGCCACCCTTTGCCTCGATGACAGCTTTGACAACCTTCCTCTAAACCAACCCTCCTCTAAATCCAACCCTCCTTTAAATCCAACCCTCCTCTAAATCCAACCCTCCTCTAAATCCAACCCTCCTCTAAACCCTCCTCTAAATCCAACCCTCCTCTAAACCCTCCTCTAAATCCAACCCTCCTTTAAATCCAACCCTCCTCTAAACCCTCCTCTAAATCCAACCCTCCTCTAAATCCAACCCTCCTGTAAACCCTCCTCTAAATCCAACCCTCCTCTAAACCCTCCTCTAAATCCAACCCTCCTGTAAACCCTCCTCTAAATCCAACCCTCCTCTAAACCCTCCTCTAAATCCAACCCTCCTGTAAACCCTCCTCTAAATCCAACCCTCCTCTAAACCCTCCTCTAAATCCAACCCTCCTTTAAATCCAACCCTCCTCTAAATCCAACCCTCCTCTAAATCCAACCCTCCTTTAAATCCAACCCTCCTGTAAACCCTCCTCTAAATCCAACCCTCCTCTAAACCCTCCTCTAAATCCAACCCTCCTCTAAATCCAACCCTCCTATAAACCCTCCTCTAATTCCACCCCTCCTCTAAACCCAACCTTCTTCTCTTGATCCAGACATTCCACAAGCATTTTTAATCAGACCTGATAATTAATACACTTCCAGATAGAGAGATTTTGTTGGGCTAGATTCAACAGACACAGATCCCATTTGGCACCCTATTCCTTATGTAGTGCACTACATTTGACCAGGACCCATAGGGTGCCATTTTGGATGTATAAACAGGCTGTGGTTTATAAAAAGACAGACTTGAGTTTTAATTCGGACTGTAATCTACTTTCACCTGGTAGTCCGTTGTAAGGTATAGCCTACTGTGTTATCTGCTGGAGAGAGTTGAGAAGTGTTTAGGCATTCTAATGGTTAATATATCATTCATCATTCCCTTCCCAGACAGATCGAGGGAGAGATTCCCTATAGGATTGGTACATTGTGCCATATGTAAAAAGTAGTTCATTCCACACTTAGCACACGGCAACACTGGGGAGATGTTTTTTTTTTTTTTTTTTGTGTTACATTTAATGGAAATTTCAAAACGTCCCTTTCAAAATCTGTTGAAATGAAATAATGGCACAGCACACGAACTAACCAATTCTACATAGACAGAAATAGCTTTCGGCTTCAGTTTCATCATTTTGTTTACCTCTCACTCCTCCATGCAAAACAGTGTTCTTATCTCAGGTTGGTATTCTGTTTGTTTGTTTGTTGTTGTTGTTTTTTTTTGACTGATTTCCGCAGTTGGCCCCTCTCCAAACGATTCACAGCTTTTCCTCCATATACTGTAGAAGAAGAGAAAAAAACAACCGGTAGAAAACCGACCTTCTGAGCACAACTCGTCAGACAGAGAGAAGGGAAAGGTCACAAGGCTGTTCCGCTCCGTCTCCGTCTCCGTCTCCGTCTCCGTCTCCGAGGTCCGGTTCAGGGCAGTCCCATATCGGGCGACAAACGGCCTCATCGGAACAGGGTTATGTCCACCCCTAGTGAAGAGCGATGTTGACACCGCGCCTCAGACTGAACATAGCCGTACCCTTGGCTTTAAAATGGGATATGGACAAAATGTGAAAGCGTCTGGATATAAAGTCATGTATCAGCAGGCAAATGTTTTTCAAAAGAGAAGTACTGTTGGGGGATAGAATGTTCAAGACACTCAGTTAACTACCACTGAAATAGACTTAAATCTCACTGAGTGTGTGTGTGTGTGTGTGTGTGTGTGTGTGTGTGTGTGTGTGTGTGTGTGTGTGTGTGTGTGTGTGTGTGTGAGTGTATGTGTGTATGTGTTTATGAGTGTGTGTGTGTGTGTGTGTGTGTGTGTGTGTGTGAGTGTATGCGTTTATGAGTGTGTGTGTGTGTGAGTGAGTGTGTGTGTGCGTTTATGAGTGAGTGTGTGTGAGTGAGTGTGTGTATGTGTTTATGAGTGTGTGTGTGTGTGAGTGAGTGAGTGTGTGTGTGTTTATGAGTGTGTGTGTGTGTGTGTGTGTGTGTGTGTGTGTGTGTGTGTGTGTGTGTGTGTGTGTGTGTGTGTGTGTGTGTGTGCGTTTATGAGTGAGTGTGTGTGAGTGAGTGTGTGTATGCGTTTATGAGTGTATGTGTGTGTGAGTGAGTGAGTGTGTGTGTGTGTGTGTGTGTTTATTAGTGTGTGTGTGTGTGTGTGTGTGTGTGTGTGTGTGTGTGTGTGTGTGTGTGTGTGTGTGTGTGTGTGTGCTTGTATGCATGGCGTGATCATCATGGCAACGTTGCATATCCCCAGCGTAAATCCACCCTCTCTCGCTCTCTATAATCCACCCTCTCTTTCTCTCTCTCTCTATAAACCACCAAATGCATTTTCCTCACTGTTTGAGGGCAAGCCGCGCAAAACATTCACAGACTAAAAATGACTCCAAATCTCACAATCACTTTAAGTAAATTACACAACGGAGGCATCGTGTTATGATACAGCTTCTGCCACATGAAGGTCGAGGCATCATGTTATGATACAGCTTCTGCCACATGAAGGTCGAGGCATCATGTTATGATACAGCTTCTGCCACATGAAGGTCGAGGCATCATGTTATGATACAGCTTCTGCCACATGAAGGTCGAGGCATCATGTTATGATACAGCTTCTGCCACATGAAGGTCGAGGCATCATCCATCTACATTTGTAGTTGGAAATTAACGGCTAAATTAGATATTTTTGAATTAATTGGGTTTGTACTAAACAATGTCCTCTATATTTCTATCATACACATGGATCAAACTGAAGAGGCCTGTTATAATGGGCATGACCCCCCCCCCCCCCCGTGCATGACGGGCTAAACCCTTGCCCTCTTTCACTGGCAGACTAACAATTACTTTTTAAAGGGGAAATCTGCAGTTCGAACAATAACAAAGCAGCTGAGGGATGGGGCTGGTGAAATGTAACCCCTCTCACACTCATGGACAGAGATGTTGATACAAGGACTGACCATCCACGATATCACAATGGTAGATTTAAGGATCATTTGAGGCCGTACAGTGTTCGTTTACATTTACATTGTTTACAAACAGAGGAGTAAAACTAGGTTATATTTTGGGTTCTGAAGGGGTAGGAGATTTAAGCTGAGTCAATTAGGCATCTATTAGTTATATTCTTCAAGAATGAATGGGTATATCAGTAATTTGGAAGTCAAAAGATGGATGTAGCAACTGCAGATTGTCTCTTTAAATCGACATTTCACTATGGAGACATGAATCAATACTGAGGAATTAAACACTATGGAGGAATTAAACACTATGGAGAAATTAAACATTATGGAGGAATTAAACACTATGGACACATTAAACACTATGGAAACATTAATCACTATGGAGACATGAATCACTATGACAACATTAATCACTATGGAAACATTAATCACTATGGACACATTAAACATTATGGAAACATTAAACACTATGGAAACATTAATCACTATGACAACATTAATCACTATGGAAACATTAAACACTATGGAAACATTAATCACTATGGAAACATTAATCACTATGGCAACAGTAATCACTATGGACACATTAAACACTATGGAAACATTAAACACTATGGAAACATTAAACACTATGGAAACATTAAACACTATGGAAACATTAATCACTATGGCAACATTAAACACTATGGAAACATTAAACACTATCGAGACATTAAACACTATGGAAACATTACTCACTATGGAAACGTTAAACACTATGGAAACGTTAAACACTATGGAAACATTAAACACTATGGAAATATTAATCACTATGGAAACATTCGTCACTATGGAGGCATTAAACACTATGGAGACGTTAATCACTATGGAAACAATCACTATGGAGACATAAAACACTATGGAGACATTAATCACCATGGAAACATTAACACTATGGAAACAACCACTATGGAGACATTAATCACCATGGAAACATTCGTCACTATGGAGGCATTAAACACTATGGAAACAATCACTAAGGAGACATAAAACACTATGGAGACATTAATCACCATGAAGACATTAATCACCATGGAGACATTAATCACTATGGAAACATGAATCACTATGGAAACATTAAACACTATGGAGACACTAATCACCATGAAGACATTAATCACCATGGAGACATTAATCACTATGGAGACATTAATTACCATGGAGACATTAATCACTACTGCTTTTCCTCTATGTATTGTATATTATGCTGTGTGTTTATGCATTATGTACTTCATCCCTTTAAGCACCTGACAAAATGACTCCCCCCTGGTGGGATGAGAAAGTTGTTGAAATTGTTTTAGTAAGCTAATGAGAGAGGAAGGGTTAACATCCCACATATCCACTACACTACGTATTCATCCACAGAAAATACATCTTATTGTTAAGGGTTAAGCTGGTTGAACAATGCATGTCACAAAGGTGAACACACACACACACACACACACACACACACACACACACACACACACACACACACACACACACACTGAAACACACACACACAACCGGAAACACACACTGAAACACACACAAGCACACTGAAACACATACTCACACACGGTACAGGACCACAGACAGCCAAGGAGCCATGTCTGAAATGAGTTAATATATATCTGTATTATAGGCTGTCCTGTTTTGGGTTGGGACAAACTCTATCAGCTTCATACACAGAACCCTCCCATTCTCTTCCCTTACCGTCTAACATATACATGTTTACAGTAGATTGTGTGGTGTGTGTGTGATGTGTTCATCAGCAGTTATGGGCTCAGTAGGCTGGCTGGACTGAGATGGAGATATGGAGGGTAGTGTTGACTAGGTTGGCTGGACTGAGATGGAGATATGGAGGGTAGTGTTGACTATGTTGGCTGGACTGAGATGGAGATATGGAGGGTAGTGTTGACTAGGTTGGCTGGACTGAGATGTAGATATGGAAGGTAGTGTTGACTATGCTGGCTGGACTGAGATGGAGATATGGAGGGTAGTGTTGACTATGTTGGCTGGACTGAGATGGAGATACTGTTTTACTACTGTTTTACCATGTAGCGGTGTGGCTAACTACTGGAACTACACACTACTGTTTTACCATGTAGCGGTGTAGCTAACTACTGGACCTACACACTACTGTTTTACCATGTAGCGGTGTGGCTAACTACTGGAACTACACACTACTGTTTTACCATGTAGCGGTGTGGCTAACTACTGGAACTACACACTACTGTTTTACCGTGTAGCGGTGTAGCTAACTACTGGAACTACACACTACTGTTTTACCGTGTAGCGGTGTAGCTAACTACTGGAACTACACTCTACTGTTTAACCATGTAGCTAACTACTGGAACTACACACTACTGTTTAACCATGTAGCGATGTAGCTAACTACTGGAACTACACAATACTGTTTTACCATGTAGCGATGTAGCTAACTACTGGAACTACACACTACTGTTTTACCGTGTAGCGGTGTAGCTAACTACTGGAACTACACTCTACTGTTTAACCATGTAGCTAACTACTGGAACTACACACTACTGTTTAACCATGTAGCGATGTAGCTAACTACTGGAACTACACAATACTGTTTTACCATGTAGCGATGTAGCTAACTACTGGAACTACACTTTACTGTTTTACCATGTAGCGGTGTGGCTAACTACTGGAACTACACTCTACTGTTTTACCATGTAGCGATGTAGCTAACTACTGGAACTACACTCTACTGTTTTACCATGTAGCGGTGTGGCTAACTACTGGAACTACACACTACTGTTTTACCATGTAGCGGTGTGGCTAACTACTGGAACTACACACTACTGTTTTACCGTGTAGCGGTGTAGCTAACTACTGGAACTACACACTACTGTTTTACCGTGTAGCGGTGTAGCTAACTACTGGAACTACACTCTACTGTTTAACCATGTAGCTAACTACTGGAACTACACACTACTGTTTAACCATGTAGCGATGTAGCTAACTACTGGAACTACACAATACTGTTTTACCATGTAGCGATGTAGCTAACTACTGGAACTACACTCTACTGTTTTACCATGTAGCGATGTAGCTAACTACTGGAACTACACTCTACTGTTTAACCATGTAGCGATGTAGCTAACTACTGGAACTACACTCTACTGTTTTACCATGTAGCGGTGTGGCTAACTACTGGACCTACACTCTACTGTTTAACCATGTAGCGATGTAGCTAACTACTGGAACTACACTCTACTGTTTTACCATGTAGCGGTGTGGCTAACTACTGGACCTACACTCTACTGTTTTACCATGTAGCGATGTAGCTAACTACTGGAACTACACTCTACTGTTTTACCATGTAGCTAACTACTGGAACTACACACTACTGTTTTACCATGTAGCGATGTAGCTAACTACTGGAACTACACAATACTGTTTTACCATGTAGCGATGTAGCTAACTACTGGAACTACACACTACTGTTTTACCATGTAGCGATGTAGCTAACTACTGGAACTACACTCTACTGTTTTACCATGTAGCTAACTACTGGAACTACACACTACTGTTTTACCATGTAGCGATGTAGCTAACTACTGGAACTACACTCTACTGTTTTACCATGTAGCGGTGTAGCTAACTACTGGAACTACACACTACTGTTTAACCATGTAGCGGTGTAGCTAACTACTGGAACTACACACTACTGTTTTACCATGTAGCGGTGTAGCTAACTACTGGAACTACACACTACTGTTTTACCATGTAGCGATGTAGCTAACTACTGGAACTACACACTACTGTTTTACCATGTAGCGGTGTAGCTAACTACTGGAACTACACTCTACTGTTTTACCATGTAGCGGTGTAGCTAACTACTGGAACTACACACTACTGTTTTACCATGTAGCGATGTAGCTAACTACTGGAACTACACACTACTGTTTTACCATGTAGCGATGTAGCTAACTACTGGAACTACACACTACTGTTTTACCATGTAGCGGTGTAGCTAACTACTGGAACTACACACTACTGTTTTACCATGTAGCGATGTAGCTAACTACTGGAACTACACACTACTGTTTAACCATGTAGCGGTGTAGCTAACTACTGGAACTACACAATACTGTTTAACCATGTAGCGGTGTAGCTAACTACTGGAACTACACGCTACTTTTCTTCCAAAACGAAAGAAAATACGGGTGAAGTAGCCAATCGTTTCCTTTTTTTCTTCTTCATCTGACCTGCCTAATTCATACTTGGTGGTAACATAAAGACCCCAAAGGGATATTTTCTTACACTTTGTAGTCTATGACATGTCAGATGTACATATGATAATTTTCACAAAGTACACTGTAAAATAATATATATAAATGCAATATGCAACGATTTCAAAGATTTTACTGAGTTACAGAGGAAGTCAGTCAATTTAAATAAATTCATTTCTGCCCCCTTATCTATGGATTTTACTGGGAATACAGATATGCATCTCTTGGTCACAGATACCTTTAAGAAAAAGGTAGGGGCGTGGAAGAGAAAACCAATCTGTATATAGTGTGACCACCATTTGCCTCATGTAGCGCGACCCATCTCCTTCGCATGGAGGTGGATTGTGTGTGTGTGTGGGGGGGGGGGGGGGGGTGGAATGTTGTCCAGCTCCTCTTCAATGGCTGTGCGAAATTGCTGGATATAGACGGGAACTGGAACATGCTGGCACAACAATGGGCTTCAGGATCTCACTACGGTATCTCTGTGCAGAGGTCCCGGATGTAGAGGTCCTGGGCTGGCGTGATTAAATGTGGTCTGCGGTTGTGAGGTCGGTTAGACGAACTGCCAAATACTCTAACACGACTTTGGAGGCGGCTTATGGTAGAGAAATTAACATTCAATTCTCTGGCAACAGCTCAGGTGGACATTCCTGCAGACAGCATGCCAATTGCACACTCCCTCTAAACTTGAGACCTCGGTAGCATTGTGTTGTTTGACAAAACTGCACATTTTAGAGTGGCCTTTTATTGTCCCTAGCACAAGGTGCACCTGTATAATGATCATGCTGTTTAATCAGCTTCTTGATATGCCACAACTGTCAGGTGGATGGATTATCTTGGCAAAGGAGAAATTCTCACTAACAGGGATGTAAACAAATTTGTTTGCAACATTTAAGAGAAATAAACTTTTTGTGCATATGGAACATTTATGGGATCTTTTATTTCAGCTCATGAAACATGGGACCAACGCTTTACATGTTGCGTTATATATTCTTTGTTCAGTACAGATATAGATTTGATAATTTTTCATAAAGTAGTTTGGATGTAGTGAACTACTTTTTTCAAGGTAAACTATAATTGTTTTAAGGGTACCTAACCATAACCCTAACCCTAACCCTAACCCCATAACCAAAGACGTTTTTATAAAGTATGCAAGATGTACCATGTCTGCAACTCATCTTTTCTCAATTGTTAATTGTGGAGTGACAGACAGGTTCACAGCACATCAGACCAGAGAACACTTAATGGCATTACGTGGCTAATTAAAGGCTTTTACACACGTTCAAGTAAACATTTTTTAAATATAGATCTGTGTTTCATTAAGTTAATATTCAAGGCTAACCCTGAACAACCCGCTACATGTAAGCACTTCCCCCTGACCTCTAACCCCTCAGCGTGAAGGAAATGGTGGTGGGGTGCTGTAAAATTATTTGCCAACAGAGGGGGACGAGACAAATATTTTTGCCCTAATACAGGGCTATTAATGGCCCAGTGCTCTACTTTTGTAAAAAAAAAATTATATATACAGTACCAGTCAAAAGTTTGGATAGTGTGCAAAGCTGTCATCAAGGCAAAGGGTGGCTATTTTGAAGAATCTCAAATATAAAATATATTTTGATTTGTTTAACACTTTTTTGGTTACTACATGATTCCATATGTGTTATTTCATAGTTTAGATGTCTTCACTGTTATTTTACAATGTAGAAAATAGTAAAAATAAAGAAAAACCCTTGAATGAGAAGGTGTGTCCAAACTTTTGACGGGTACTGTATATTAATACGTTTATCTTTCTTCTGATTTTTCAGAAGAAAACCCCAACGTCCCGCTGCTATTTAGTTTAATAACTATATTTTCAGAGTAGCTTCCCCAACAATGACCATCCACCCCCATCCATCTACATATACACTACACACCATCCCAACCACCTCTATTCAAACTGCCATCCCAACAATGTAACAAAAAAAACAACTGTAGCTAACTGCCCTTCCAGCAATGTCAAACACCCCCTGTAGCTAACTGCCCTTCCAGCAATGTCAAACACCCCCCTGTAGCTAACTGCCCTTCCAGCAATGTCAAACACCCCCCTGTAGCTAACTGCCCTTCCAGCAATGTCAAACAACCCCTGTAGCTAACTGCCCTTCCAGCAATGTCAAACACCCCCCTGTAGCTAACTGCCCTTCCAGCAATGTCAAACACCCCCCTGTAGCTAACTGCCCTTCCAGCAATGTCAAACACCCCCCTGTAGCTAACTGCCTTAAAATAATGTAGACGGAGGGAGGAAGGCGCTAAGGAGGAAGGGTAGGGTAAACCAGTACAGACTAAAGCCATCACTGTGAATCAGAGGAGTGGTGGTGAGGGACAGTTAGGATACTGATCTGATAAATATACACCAGTGCGGACCATCTATCCATAATGTTATTCTGCATTTACATTACTAACCAGTTGTGTTGCTTCACCATCCTACCATCCTCCCTCTGATCCTCACAAGGCAAAGGAAAGCCCATATGTCTGTGTGTGTGTGTGTGTGCATGGGTGTGTGTGTGTGTGTGTGTGTGCATGGGTGTGTGTGTGTGTGTGTGTGTGTGTGTGTGTGTGTGTGTTTACTGTAAATTGGATTTTCTTTTATTCTTCCCTTTCTCTTTTCAGAGCCTGAATGTAATGACTCCACTTTGCATAATGATATTAGAGCCTGGATTGAATGTAATGACTCCACTTTGCATAATGATATTAGAGCCTGGATTGAATGTAATGACTCCACTTTGCATAATGATATTAGAGCCTGGATTGAATGTAATGACTCCACTTTGCCTAATGATATTAGAGCCTGGATTGAATGTATTATCTTCACTTTGCCTAATATGATATTAGAGCCTGGATTGAATGTAATGACTCCACTTTGCATAATGATATTAGAGCCTGGATTGAATGTAATGACTCCACTTTGCATAATGATATTAGAGCCTGGATTGAATGTAATGACTCCACTTTGCATAATGATATTAGAGCCTGGATTGAATGTAATGACTCCACTTTGCCTAATGATATTAGAGCCTGGTTTGAATGTATTATCTTCACTTTGCCTAATATGATATTAGAGCCTGGATTGAATGTAATGACTCCACTTTGCATAATGATATTAGAGCCTGGATTGAATGTAATGACTCCACTTTGCATAATGATATTAGAGCCTGGATTGAATGTAATGACTCCACTTTGCATAATGATATTAGAGCCTGGATTGAATGTAATGACTCCACTTTGCATAATGATATTAGAGCCTGGATTGAATGTAATGACTCCACTTTGCATAATGATATTAGAGCCTGGATTGAATGTAATGACTCCACTTTGCATAATGATATTAGAGCCTGGATTGAATGTAATGACTCCACTTTGCATAATGATATTAGAGCCTGGATTGAATGTAATGACTCCACTTTGCATAATGATATTAGAGCCTGGATTGAATGTAATGACTCCACTTTGCCTAATGATATTAGAGCCTGGATTGAATGTATTATCTTCACTTTGCCTAATATGATATTAGAGCCTGGATTGAATGTAATGACTCCACTTTGCATAATGATATTAGAGCCTGGATTGAATGTAATGACTCCACTTTGCATAATGATATTAGAGCCTGGATTGAATGTAATGACTCCACTTTGCATAATGATATTAGAGCCTGGATTGAATGTAATGACTCCACTTTGCATAATGATATTAGAGCCTGGATTGAATGTAATGACTCCACTTTGCATAATGATATTAGAGCCTGGATTGAATGTAATGACTCCACTTTGCATAATGATATTAGAGCCTGGATTGAATGTAATGACTCCACTTTGCATAATGATATTAGAGCCTGGATTGAATGTAATGACTCCACTTTGCATAATGATATTAGAGCCTGGGTTGAAAGTAAAGTCAGAATCAGGCTAATACTGTAAAGTGAATTTATGCAGATGAGCCTTGTGAAAAGGGTTAAAGATCACTGTGTGTTCTGTTGTCTTTGTAGCAGCTGTCAGTCAGTGGGTAAATTCAAATCTAAACCCGTTTCATGGTAAGGCAACTTGCGTTTGGATGAATTTGATCAATAAAATCAACTCCATTTCGTTTTAATTTGAACAAAACTATCTTGATGCAGTGAATGCATGAAAACATGTTTTATCTTAACCCTGGAAACCAGTTAACAGTTTTGATTGAATATTGGCAGGTGGTTCCTGTTCCTGTGCAGCTTGATGTATTCAATGTCCATGATCCTGGAACTGTCTCTGCATATAGCTACTGACCCTGGAACTGTCCCTGTATATAGCTACTGACCCTGGAACTGTCCCTGCATATAGCTACTGACCCTGGAACTGTCCCTGCATATAGCTACTGACCCTGGAACTGTCCCTGCATATAGCTACTGACCCTGGAACTGTCCCTGCATATAGCTACTGACCCTGGAACTGTCCCTGTATATAGCTACTGACCCTGGAACTGTCCCTGTATATAGCTACTGACCCTGGAACTGTCCCTGTCTATAGCTACTGACCCTGGAACTGTCTCTGTATATAGCTACTGATCCTGGAACTGTCCCTGCATATAGCTACTGACCCTGGAACTGTCCATGTATATAGCTACTGACCCTGGAACTGTCTCTGTATATAGCTACTGACCCTGGAACTGTCTCTGTATATAGCTACTGACCCTGGAACTGTCCCTGTATATAGCTACTGTCCCTGTATATAGCTACTGACCCTGTATATAGCTACTGACCCTGGAACTGTCTCTGTATATAGCTACTGACCCTGGAACTGTCTCTGTATATAGCTACTGACCCTGGAACTGTCCCTGTATATAGCTACTGTCTCTGTATATAGCTACTGACCCTGTATAAAGCTACTGACCCTGGAACTGACCCTGTATATCGCTACTGTCTCTGTATATAGCTACTGTCCCTGTATATAGCTACTGACCCTGGAACTGTCCCTGTATATAGCTACTGTCCCTGTATATAGCTACTGACCCTGGAACTGTCCCTGTATATAGCTACTGACCCTGGAACTGTCCCTGTATATAGCTACTGTCCCTGTATATAGCTACTGACCCTGGAACTGTCCCTGTATATAGCTACTGTCTCTGTATATAGCTACTGACCCTGTATATAGCTACTGTCCCTGTATATAGCTACTGACCCTGGAACTGTCCCTGTATATAGCTACTGTCCCTGTATATAGCTACTGACCCTGGAACTGTTCCTGTATATAGCTACTGTCTCTGTATATAGCTACTGACCCTGGAACTGACCCTGGAACTGTCCCTGTATATAGCTACTGACCCTGGAACTGTCCCTGTATATAGCTACTGACCCTGTATATAGCTCCTGACCCTGGAACTGTATATAACTTACTTGCATTCTTCTGTTCTTGTTATTTGTATTGTTGGTTGGTTTTGTTCTACTTATTTCTATGGTACTGCTGCATTGTTGGGTAAGTTCAAGCAAGAAAGGCTTAAAACTGAAATACCACACCATACACCACTGTCCTATAGACCAGCTAGCAGCTAACGTTCTGTACTGTACCCCGGTCACACCACTGTCCTATAGAGCTGTTCTGTACCCCGGTCACACAACTGTCCTATAGAGCTGTTCTGTTCTGTACCCCGGTCACACCACTGTCCTATAGAGCTGTTTTGTACCCTGGTCACACCACTGTCCTATAGAGCTGTTCTGTACCCTGGTCACACCACTGTCCTATAGAGCTGTTCTGTTCTGTACCCCGGTCACACCACTGTCCTATAGAGCTGTTCTGTACCCCGGTCCCAACACTGTCCTATAGAGCTGTTCTGTTCTGTACCCCGGTCACACCACTGTCCTATAGAGCTGTTCTGTTCTGTACCCCGGTCACACCACTGTCCTATAGAGCTGTTCTGTACCCTGGTCACACCACTGTCCTATAGAGCTGTTCTGTTCTGTACCCCGGTCACACCACTGTCCTATAGAGCTGTTCTGTACTGTACCCCGGTCACACCACTGTCCTGTAGAGCTGTACTGTACCCCGGTCACACCACTGTCCTATAGAGCTGTACTGTACCCCGGTCACACCACTGTCCTATAGAGCTGTTCTGTACCCCGGTCACACCACTGTCCTATAGAGCTGTACTGTACCCCGGTCACACCACTGTCCTATAGAGCTGTACTGTACCCCGGTCAGACCACTGTCCTATAGAGCTGTACTGTACCCCGGTCACACCACTGTCCTATAGAGCTGTACTGTACTGTACCCCGGTCACACCACTGTCCTATAGAGCTGTTCTGTACTGTACCCCGGTCACACCACTGTCCTATAGAGCTGTACTGTACCCCGGTCACACCACTGTCCTATAGAGCTGTACTGTACCCCGGTCACACCACTGTCCTATAGAGCTGTTCTGTACTTTACCCCGGTCACACCACTGTCCTATAGAGCTGTTCTGTTCTGTACCCCGGTCACACCACTGTCCTATAGAGCTGTTCTGTACCCCGGTCACACCACTGTCCTATAGAGCTGTACTGTACCCTGGTCACACCACTGTCCTATAGAGCTGTTCTGTACTGTACCCTGGTCACACCACTGTCCTATAGAGCTGTTCTGTACTGTACCCTGGTCACACCACTGTCCTATAGAGCTGTTCTGTACTGTACCCCGGTCACACCACTGTCCTATAGAGCTGTTCTGTACCCCGGTCACACCACAGACCAGCTAGCAGCTAACGTCATTTATACACGTGTCACACTGCGTCTGGTGGAACAGGGTGGCTCCAAACCAACACTTTTCCCACCACCTGTTCTCTCCGTCCATCAGTAAAAATCTAAAGTTCTTATTCTTAATTCTCTGTCAGGACATCAGATGTTGTCGTTGTTACTTAGAGCAGACCAAGCCCAGGTCCAGGTCCATCCGTTTCTACTGTTTCCATCAGATCCCACAGCTGAACAACATGTTAACTAGGGAAAATAATGGACGGGGTCATTCTAAATATATCCTTCCAGTCGACTAACAACAGTAATCACACAGTGAAACAGACGCTAGTGCTGCTTTCTTCAGTTGATGTCGTTGGTCGGATTACAGGAAGTAAACCCTTGACCGGTGAGAAGTTGAGATGGATCAGAACAACAGTGCGCCAGGGACACATTTATAACACTGATATCCATGCCGATGATGTTATCCAAAACAACGTTACACGGATTCAACCAATACGTGTTTAGCCTTCATGCTAAGTATTCAATTCAACCGCCTTTAGGAAACCCCTGCACAACACACAATGCTGTATAGGCTGACCTACTGTGCAAATGATCACTTACTTTTAATTCAAAAGAGGTGGGGAGGAAATGAATGAATTTAATACCATGGAGCTATTGATTTTGTTTTGGATTCTTCCTCTCTTATTACTGATGTGTCCAGAACTAATCCAGAACTAACTCATTATATCTGAGACAGATCCATTTCAAATAGACCGGTAACGACAAGAAGAAGAACCCAATACTGCACTTTAATGCTGCTCCAATAGAATGGAGAATCACACTGCTACAGAGACATCTGATTAATATTTTCATATCATGATAATTATCAACTGTTTCTCAACATTCAAATTCT